>NC_140030.1:94533081-94963081 GCF_963513975.1 Fringilla coelebs | reverse complement strand
GTGGCATCAAATAGTCACAAGACAGAACAAGGGACATGTCAAATTTCTTTTACACTGGTACAAATCCATTTGAACAGTCATATTCAATTGTGCATATCATGTACTATTCTGTATTTCTAAGGAAATTTGTTCTTGAAAGTGTTTATTAAAACTTCTAATAGATTTAAAAATCTCGAATTAGTTTTCCCTAGTATTGTGGGAAACTCCAAAGTTTCCAACAGCCTTTGAAAAAAAAATTTGATACAAAACTTAGGGATTATTATGACATATCAAACAATATTTTTTTTCTGTCTGGGCTGTCTGTTTTTAAAACCTCCAAGATATTTTATATCTGCCTCAGCTTCTGAGGATTTTCATACATTTGATGTGGCAATGAAGATTTAGGGGGTTAAACCACTGACATATCTGCTCTCTTTATTAAATATCAGCATCCTTTTATGATTTAATTGTGAAGCCAATATTTATTCTCACCTGAATTCTGAATAATGCATACAAATATGTGTCAGTCTCTTTCTGTGCAGACATACCTATACACATGTGTTTATTTACATGCCAGTTCATAGTCTGTGTATACAACCCACACACAGAGGGTTTTTTCATACCAGCAAAAAGCCTTTGAAATCAATTTTCAATTGCCTAAACAATTTCATAAGTTGCTCAGTGAAATACTTTAAAATTCATGTCAAATTCATTAAATTGTTACAGATGGGAAAATAAGCAAAAAGCGAATCAGAAATGAAAAAACCCAAAGGTGTAGTATTTCATTTTCATCTTTGGGAGAACATACTTCTTCTGAAAATTTCATTTGAAAGTGTTTTTACAAAAGGGATTAAAGACCCCCCCAAAAAAATCAAATTCAATGTCAGATAAAAGAACCAGTGTGTCCCACTGTAATGCCAGGACAAAACTCTGTTAACCATTCTGGTTTTCCACATGAATATTTGCTTTTCAGCAAAAGGCACAGACACAGATATCACAGTGGGCAACAGCCTACTTCAGTTCCCAAATTAAAAAGCTAAACTACCCTATGCAAGGCTCCTTTAAACCTCTTTTGTCTAAAATGCCGGTGCAGTCTGCTTCCCTGTGACCCAGAATGACAGGAGCATCTGCAGGAGAAGGAAAGACATACGTCTGCCTGCCACCGTGCACCCACAGCCTGGCAGGGGACAGCCACACGCATCCAGGCCTGTGGCTTCCAGTTCCATTTCAACTGCTCCAGGAATTCTCCACACAGAAAAGCAACAGGGCTTAAGCAGATTTTATTTATTTTGGCAGTTGTCTACGTTGGACTAATAGGTTTTTTAAAAACCTTTCTATTTTCAAGGGTGCCATGCGTCACTGAAGTTTTCATACCTGGTTATCATACTCTGAATATTCCCTAGGTTGTACCAGTCTTTTTTTTTTCCTTTGTTAATGAAATATGGGGTTTGTCATGCACTAGGATAGATTTTTGAGAATTATTTGAAAACCTACCACACCAACTTTATATTTAGATTTCCAAATTCTCCCTGCGTCCTACATAATATCTATAATATCTCAGAGTGAAAGAAATGAGTAACGAATCTTAATTGTAGTTTTCCCCCCCTTTCTTACCAAAATATGTTGTTTCTTTGCACTATGAACTTCACTAAAATAAAGAAAGGTCATCTCCTTGAGACCATTGAGATATTACTCTTCCAATATTTTAGCATTTCATGTGTACTTTGCTTTTAATTTGCATGTGAGAAATTATTAAATAAAGAGAGAAAAATGGATTGTTATCTGTCAATCCATATTTTTTCAAGAAAACTGTGACTGTTCAGCACTGACTAAAGCTCAAGTTGTTTCATCAGATTACTGATCTCTGCATTGTGTAATTATAAATCAATTTACATAATAAAAACAATTCATAAAACTTAAATAAAATGCCAATTTAATGACTAGTTGTTGAATGGTAGTTCAGACACAGGAAGCTGACAGTGAATCTGGGACTGTGATAGATGTCTTCTCCACCTGTATTTCGTGAAAGCCGCCAAAGACCTTAAACATTTCCATAAAACTAAATGCCAATTTTCCTCTTTGAATCTATTTCAAGGGGTTGTTCATATACTTACCTTCAAAAAACAGCCATTGCAATTTTTGCTAATTTTGTTTGAATATATAACTTGCCCTCTTAGTTTCACAGTCCTAAATCCTGTTAAACATAAAGCAAAATTCCTAACAATACTTCTCAGAAATCTCACGTTGTCTATCAAGTGCCAGTGCACCTGTGCTTCTGAGTTTGCTGGCATGTAAAATCACAATATTAAAATTATTGCAATGCTACAGGTCTGATAAAATTGAAGTACTGGACACATCGGAAGATGTTTCTTCCCTATTTTATTCTTTTTGTTTATTTTCTCTTTAGGGTAAACAGTTGGAGAGTACAAATATCCTTTATTACCTGCTCCATTTTTTATCCTTTATTACCTGCTCCACTTCTTTATTTTTTCTCTTCCACTGACTATATGTGAGACTTATATTTTGCGTTATATTCCCACTTGCGTTATATTCCCACTTATATTTTGCGTTATATTCCCACTTATTCAGCTTCACTTGGAAAGGAAAACTCCCAGAAATTCTTCAATAAGCTGCCAAGCAAAGAGCTGTTAATCATTCAGTATAACTATAAAATGAACAGGACTATGTGTTATGTATAGTTATACTTCAACTATATGAAGGTTGTCCTAAATGTAGTTGTTGTCATCATCAAGACTTTTCCTTGGAACAAGAAGGATTCTTCCCACTTCCAAGGATGAGAAACTGAAGTGTCTAAATACATATATGCGCTGTTCAAGAAGACAAACCTTGTGTTCTTTAAAGGTGTTCTGAAGCTCAAAAGCACTCAGAATCCAATCTATTTACTTACCAGGATATCAACCCACCCATTTGCAAAACTGCACTTCTGAATTTTAAAACAGAAGGTCAGATTCTTTGATCAATTCTGTCTAAAATAAAGCTAATGTTTTTTGTTAATAAGTTAGGAATTAACTTCAATATTTCTTTTCATCTGTGTTTATTATCCTGCTAAATTAAACAAAGATACATCCCTAGGAGATAGTTGTAATAATTGTTTTATGGAAATGGAAAGAGAAAAGTTGCAGGGTGATGCAATGGTTCTATTCATAAACTGCTCCATAAGGTAGAAAATTATCATATTAACAAACCTTGTGAATGCCAGTCTTGGATACGAATCTGCTACTCAGTGGCCTCACATCAAATCACTGAACCTATCATGATTTACAAATTCTGTTTACACCCAGAAATAGTGTCATCTCTACTTTAAAAATAATTTAATCACCCTGGTATAACGCACCACATGGATGTTAGTATATTATTTTTCAAGCGACTTTTATGAAAATGTAACCTCTTCCAAACCATAATGGGATTCTGAAGATATTTTTGTATTAGCTTCACTAAAGTGGTTTAATTAATTCTCTGTTTAAATAATACATGTCTATCTGTAAATGAGCCCTCAGTTTTTATGTTCATAAAGACGGGATGATAACACTTCCCATATTCTTGTGCAGAATAACATTTTACTTATTAGTACTAAGAAAAACACAGCCAGAAAGAATTCAACCTATTTTACTACAAGCTTCTAACAAGGCAGTCAACACAAAAAAATCAAAATTTCACTGGAGGTAAAAGATGGAATCCTGTCTCTTATGTGAATGTGAGTTAGGATGAAAATACACGAGGCCGAAGAGCAACGATTGGCATTTGACAGGATTTGTTGTGAGCAAAGTCTTGGAAGCTTTTCCCTATCTTTGTGCAATGACACAGAAATTATGCATAGTACAATAACTACTTAAAAATTATTATTTTTGTTGCTTTCCAAAACTTAACAACAGAAAAAATTATCTTGCACTATGTTGTCCCACAGACATTTTGATGCAGTTTCTCCTTAAGAGTGAAGAGCTTTTCATAAAAGGCAAAGGACAGACAGTGGCTGCAGATGCACACTGGTAGAGATTCAATATGTGTCCCTGGACAGCACTTCAAAATTCCTGAATACCTAACCAAAATCTCTGTTTTGCTGCTCTTTTTACACTGAGTTTTATCCCTGTTCTTTTCACTGTACTGGTTCCCAACCAACACTCCAATCTAAAAAAAATCCAACTCACAGCTGAAGCCATCTTCATCATATTCATTAAAATTAGTGTATTTTAGAGAATTACACTGAATTACTTGGAGGTGCTACCTAACCTGTACAGTTTGACATAAAAAGGTTTCATGCAGTCTCAGCTTTCTCCAAAACCCCTCCCATTTACAGAGTAATGTCTATGGGCCATGTTCAGATGGAGCCCAGATAACCCTAAGGGAGAATTTATTTTTATCTCTCATCAATTTTTTCAGCACATGCATTGGAAAGAGTTAAACCTAGAACTAGAACCTTGAACTAAACCAAGAACCAACTGCGGCTGCATTATAGAATTCCTGTATGACTTTTGCAAGTCATTTCATGTCTGTGCTATAGGTTCCCCAACTGCCAAATGGGAATTATTCCACTTGTTTTTTGTTGCAGTCTCTGAGAATGAAAACCATTGCATAAGAGTTGAAATATTCTTACAAGTGACAAAGAATGTTTCTAAATGAAAAGGCAGCTGCTCAATCCTCCTTAGCTTATTTTGAGTGGTTTGAACCCACTGGAGTTATTTTGGCATTTTTACAGAGTTATTGCTGATTGATCACATCATAAGCAGTCAGTCATTGCTCACTGGATGTGTGTTGATGTAATTAACAGCCTGCAAGAAAGCAAGACTTGCAAAGCTCTGGCTCACCAGGATGTAAAGATAGGCACATTTTAGCATACCAGGGAAAAATAGACCAAAAAAATTAAGTTTGATGATGTAACATCAGTGCAAATTAAATTAATTCCTGGGGAATATATTTTAGATAGAGATCAAATAAATCCCTTTGGATGGAAAGCTTGAAATAAGGCTTTGTTGAACATCATTAATGGAACACCTTCTCTCTGCACTGATTAAGCTCATTGACCATGAGCAAGAAGGTTGCCCAGCAAGCTAGTTCTCTTCTTTTTTTATTTCCAGCATGTCTTGTTTGAAAGGGGTAATTGTGCCCAGCAGATCTTGTTTCTAACGCTTCTTATATATAGTGAAATACAGTAATTTAACAGCTTGCTTGGGGAACAAGAATTTGTTCCAGTTCCTGATTTAAATGTTTATGCTAATTGCTATTTATTGGCTCAGATGCAAATGATAGGTTGGCCAAAGTGAAATTTTATGACGAGCAAACTCCCCCCTTTTGTGCAAATTGAAAAAGTGAAACAAGAAGAGGATGAAATGAGCCGAAGATGGTCTTAATGGCTGCTTTTTAATGGGGAAGATAAAATTAAGACTGATTTACGTGGCCAACTCCCCTGTTTTCTCTTATCAGCTCATTTGGCAGGAAAAATGGAAAAGTAATTGTTCCTCTTTCAATGTGGGTCTCAAACCATTATTTATTGGCTGAAATTAATCGCTGTTTATCCTTCATTCACGTGGAAACCGCTCTATCAGCATTATGAACCCCAGCAACTCAACTAGTCCCTTGCAATTTAGCCAACAGCAAGCACAGATCCTGATGAGCCGTGCCTTAATTTTCTGGGCTGTGGGAGTTAATGAAGACTCCTTTCTTAGGTGGACATATTTGTATTTCTATGACATTAATAACAAAGGTCCGCACTTTCTGCAGCATGTAAACTTTTTTTTAAATTTTCTTTTTAGTAGAGAAAACAATAATAGAGTATTCATAAAGCTGGTCAGGGTTGAAAGAGATAAGAGATATTTCCTTGTACAGAAAAGCTCTTTGGGAATGGAATAATGTAATATGCAACTCTTTGGTCCCCTGCTATGGAGTGTGTAATGTGATTGCAATGCTTTGCTGCTGATCAGTGCTTTTATTTAGTCTTTCCTCCTTATGTTTTATCTTTGTTCCATCCACCTTCCAGCCTGGTGAGTTCACTGCTGCCCGTGCATTTAATGCCAGAAGGGAGCTATGCAGCTGGGACAGCTACAGCTGCGTCTTACCTAATTCTGCCTAAGGGGGCCAAGGGGTGCTGGCACCAAGCATTTCAGGCACAAGTCCTTTCCTGATTCTCTTTTTGAGGTGGTGCAAAGCATCACCCCGTTCTCCATTCCACACAGCCAGAAGGAGAGTCAAAATGCTTGCCTTTCCTTTGCTGCCTTTTTTTTTTCCCAGCCCCAGAATGCCTTTGGAAATGAGATGACTGAGTTCAGTAGCAGCTGCTGCCATCAAATTATCAGCAAAAAGCAAGTACAGTTTACATTGTAATAGAATGAAGAAGAGGCTATTAAGCAGACACATGGGAGTTGTCCTCCTGGTTGAAATCTAGGGTGTTTCTGGTCTACTGCTGCGTCCATGGCAGTGGCCAGTGGAGAGGAAAAATAAGGAGGTGTGAAGTGGTCTTGTTTGCTGCCTTCAACTAAGGGCCAAGTTGATTTCTAATTGTGCAAGATGGGCTAAAACCCCGAGGAACAAGTTTCAAAGGATTTAAGACCAGCAAAAGCAGCCATGGATGAGAAATATCCTTCTACTGAATGTTGCTTCTGAAGATCACTGTACAGGGGCATACACACATTTAAATATGCTGGTGTTCAAAGGGTATCCTAATCCTCCCCTTCACAGGACCAAAGAATGAAGTAAAATTGAGCACATTTTAAGTAAAGCGATGTGTGCTGCAATTTAGGCCTTAGCAATCTGTTTTACAATAAGATATACTCATGTTGTCTTTCTTCATTAATGTTATGAGGGAGATCACTGGACACACTCATATTTGCCTTTGGCCTGATCGAAAATTACACTGAAAGTCAATAGACATTTTTCTACTGATTTACCTCGGTTTTGGACCTGCTCCAAGATCTGTACATCACCATTTTAGAAAGGGCAGAGGCAGTGAATTTGTCTCAGGTTTGTAAACCCAGTAATGAGTTTCCAGATGTGACTTATGTCCAGCTCACTTCTTAGGAAGAGGGCAGGAGTCTGTGTGAAGAATGTATGTAAGACTCTGAGATTGGCATCAAAAGCAATAAAAATCTTCTTGCTAACAACTTACAGATGAACTTTTATTCCTTCATCAGTATATGGTTAGAACCCTTAAGAGAATACCAGCTTAACTTTCTAATTAAAACAGGAAATGTAAATACTTTTAAAGTTATGTATAAAACAGAGAAGGAAGGGGTTCCCATAATTTTTTTGATGAAATTTTGTGTGCACATAACCCCACACAGGCTAAGAATATTGATTCTGCAACAGGTTAAACAAAGGCAAACTCTGGTGTAGAAGGGAAATAGTATTTATTTTAATAAACTCCAAAGTCTACATCACACTTTCTAAGCCTGGTATTCCCTCATGGGGACCAGACATCCTCTGGGCTTCAGTTATTTGCTGAAGACCCAATTGTCCTGGTTCAGTTTTCATCCTTACAGCTGGGAAAGTTCCCTTGGTATGAAGAGTAGCAAGCAAGGCTATCCTCCCCCAGTGATCTCTTGGCACACGTTGTACAGGCAGCACCAACACAGTTGGTTGCGATAAATGACATAAGGGGTGGATTGAAGCCCCTCACTTTGTCTCCTGAGGTAAACTACAAAATGTTACAGCCAATCACAGAGGATGGTGTCAGGTCACATATTCACATGTACCTAGGGAGGAAAAGAGCGGTTCAGAAATGCAATTTTGGAAATGCTCCATTTGGGTGCTGCGCTGTCACTGGCACAAATAATAATGTTTTTACATTTTGTTGCTTATCTAAACTATGGCCTTGATCCTGCTTCTAGTGACTTCTGTGGGAGTTTTGCCATAAAACCGTGGTTCTTTCTGTTAGAACACACCACTTTCTCCTCTATTTAAAGAAAAGCCTTAGTCCTGGGGCTAAATTAGAATTATACTTTCATCCAAGTGTCTGAAATTGATTGCCAAAATAGGGCACATACTCCTGCACATAAAAGCTCCATTCAAAGTCTTGAATTTCAGAGTTATTGACCATACAGTAAGAGCCACTACATGCAGTGTGTGTGCTCAGCTCACATCTTCAGCCTCAAGTGCAGGTTTACATGTCTTATGTCACCAGTAAATTGAGTCCAAGCTCCTGAGAAAACTTTGAAAGCTATTTCTACACCTAGAATTCAGCTGCACTTTTTGAAGCTAAGTCAGAAGATTATCACAGCACAAAGCTGTGTATTTCCAGGGGCAAATTCTTTGATACTTAATGCAACCCAGTTGTCTTAAAAAAAAAAAAAAGTATGTATTTTTATTTTTCAGAAGTGTTCCTTGTTTGTTTTGTGCTGTCAGGGAGTTCAACATGCTTGGAGAATTTCAGTGGAAAGGAAAAGCTGATCTTTCACTGTCCAGTAGACTTAAGACCAGTCTAGTGCCAAGGTGAGTTCTTCTTGCAATTGCAGAAATGTGCTTCCCTACTCTGTGATCCAAAGTACTGTGGTTTTAAGACAAAAGACATGGCAAAGATCAGTTTACCTTCGACTTTGCCAGTTTTTCAGCTATGTCATTACATTCAATAAAGTTGAAGGTAACAGAGGACCCAGAAATTTTTCAGTGGTAAAAAGATTTTTCTAATATTATTTTTATTATTAAAATGTTAAAATGATATAAGATTGTTCTAATCCACTTAAGATTACTCTCATTAGTTTCCATAATTATTAGTGTCCACTTAAGTAATTTATGGGTGGGCTTTTAATGCAGCTGTAGCAATAATTGAATCCTCTTTGGCCTTGCTGACCATAGTGCTTTCCACCTAAATTTCATGATTGATACTGAATACACTCAGATGCCACAGCTGCAAGGTGCAAGAGCCTTCAAGGGATCTGGTACCATGTCCCATTTTATTTTGTTCATACTCTACAGAGGTGATAAATATTTAGGGAATACATCTTGATTATACAAAAAGTTGTGTGGAGGAGCTCACACCAAAAGATATCCTCAGCAGAAAAAGGTCTTTTAAGGACAATACAGAGTATTCATATGGCAAGCTAGGTGGGGACAAGAAAGCACTGCTTCATGTCTAGTGGATGCCTCTTGCTGATGGTTTCAACAGGAGCTCTGCTTTAGATTGCTGAAATAGACATAGCTATATGTAATCTATCTGCATATGTAAATCACCCATATCTGTTTAGCTTGAGGTGTTATTCAATTTGGGATATACTTTCATTCTCTGAAGGGAGTTTAAGACGTGGACACTCAGAGAAATGTATCATAGCCTAGGTCCAGAGCAACCAAATAGAGCTTAAAAAGGAATGACTGTAGTTTCCCAGCTGATACCAGTATTCCTGTATCTGAGATGTGGGAAATTCCCCAGGCTTTGCTTCGCTGTTGAATTGGATCCAAATTCCAAGTAACATTTCTGGCTCCCTTAGGAATCTGAGGAATCTGGTTGCTGATGCTCTGTTGCTTCGCACCTTGTGCTATCACCCAACCTGTACAAAATAAGTGCCAAACACCACAGGCTCCAGTTTGACCTTTACTTCAGTGCAGTTCATACCATCAGAGGCAGTGGCCCTAGTTGTGATTTGGCAGCTTTTTAATCTCACTTTGCACTGGAGAAATATATGTACAGTCCACAATAATGGGAAAAAATAGTACTTCAGATGTATTTGATGGTCAAATAATTTCATTTCAGTTCCCCACCCGTCAAAACAAGTGCAATAATATTTTCCTCCTAGGAATCTTGAGGAAAGCCTTGCCTTTCAGCTCAATTTCTAACTCATTTGAGAATAACAAACTGTCTTGCCTTTGCTAGGGTTTTGTCAACTGTTTATCCCCAGATAATGAATCCAAGATAAACTCACCTTCTTCCATTAACATGGCAAGGGAGAAAGACAACCAAGTACATTCCACATATCTCTACCACCCTGGTTTCTGAAGGCAGAGCTGCCCTAATTCATACAACTGAAGCTGTTCTTCCAGAGGAGATGATGGAAGGATGAAGTAGAAAATAGTTTAAATACTTTGAGAATTTTTTTCTACTGTGAGGTGTTGCGGAGTGCCAGGATCAGCTATCCATTAATTTTGGCTGATTGCTTGTGAATTGGCATCTGAGAGAGCTTTCAGCAAATGTCTTACATGCTGTGATATCCTTGTGAGAGTTATAGAGCTCAGCCAGCATTTGCAGAGTACTGGACAAAAACAACAGTGGGGTAGCCACCCTCACACACCACTCCTCACGGCCCCAGAGCTAGAAGCCTTTCTGACCCATTTGTGCACAGCAGCCTAACTTCTTTGGGCCTGCTTTTTTGGGAAGGACCTTTAGATAGCCAGGACTTTCCCAAACTCAGAGTGGATCCCAGCCTCCAGGCCAGCAGGCACAGTCAAGACCCGTCTTGCTATGCTGCTCTATGATGCTGTACTTCTTCACTGAGCTCTTCATTATGGTCATCTCCATAGTACTGGATGAAAAAAAATCTCAACCTTTTTACCACGCATCTACATCCTTTGTAATGAAAGCAATCAAGAGGGGCAGTAGATACTGTGCTCTGGACCATGCTATTCACTGGAGATTATCTGATTTAGATGAATTTAAATTATGGCTCTTCTCCTCAAGCATAAGCACAGTCTCCTGCCTCTTTGGAAACAGAAGAAGAGGCAGGACACAAATAGGAATGATAACATCAGTCATTCTGTGAGCTAAACTGTGGGTTGTTAGGTAAAAAATGACCAAGACTCTCTCAAATAATTTACTGTCTTGTGAATCAAATTAGTGACTCCATAGCCTAGGTGCACCTTTGAAAAGAAATCTTCATTTATTTTGAACCAGGTATCTGATTGCTTCACATGGTGTCATCTTATTCTGGTATGATGTGAAACCCTGTTACAGCACTTGCCCAGTACAGCCCATGAGCTTGTGGATCTCTGCTGTAGCTCTCTCAGTAACCTTCCTTCCAGCCCCAGGAATTCTTGGCTCAGCCATTCCTATTGCAGAGCACACAACAAACCTTGTCCAGCTTGTTACTCTTCTTTCTATGTTTTTTGGCCTTTAAGAGCCTATTTTTCAGTGCAATGGGACTAGAAATTCATGCAATATACAGGATGAATGAACAACAAGTTTTCAGACTAGGAACATTAATTGTACCTCATAAAGGTTGTTAAGTGTTCCCAAAACTCAAAGATTAGTAGCTTCCAAAAGCCTAAAATGGTGCTGCTACTTTCTTTTGCTTTTGACAGTGAAGCTTTTGTGTGTAATCAGAATTTCTCAGATCCAAGGGAACTTCTTGCCAGCCTACATTTCTCCCCATTAAGACTTCCAAGTATTGAAACAAAAAAACCAGAACCAAACTGGCAGTTGACAGATTGGCCAGTTTCTCATTTCATCATGATATGGTTATGTATGCCAGTAAGAAAATGGTTCCAATGAAGCAATTTATGATTTTAAAATCATGTAAAAAACATGTAGTCATGTATAAATAATCCTAGAGGTTCTGTCAAGAAACATAATTATAATGAAT
Source organism: Fringilla coelebs (assembly GCF_963513975.1). Lineage (NCBI taxonomy): Eukaryota > Metazoa > Chordata > Aves > Passeriformes > Fringillidae > Fringilla > Fringilla coelebs. Next base: position 94,951,586 of record NC_140030.1, on the reverse strand, counting down.
TATTTTATCATGGTACATAATCTGATGTTCACACAGATACTGGAAGATTTACACTAAGATTATAAAACAGCTGATTTCAATTGAAGGCTGAAAACAGAGAGTATCTGAAAAGTTTTGGTCTATTGGCATGTCCTTTACATTCAGCATTTTACATAGATTTGCCACTATAGCCAGGAGCAATTTCTTTGGTGAGGAAAACCTCTGCACTCTACTAGGTGAGGAAATATATATTACTTTTTTAATCAGCACTCTGGATTTAGGTTCATCTAAGAATTCTAAAATGTGCATTGGCCATAAACTGTGAGTGGCTATTAAGAATCAATCTGCCTAAAACAAACTGTGTTTAACTCCTGCAACAAAGTGTGTTTGGGCTGATGTGTAAAACTTTCAATATTTGCTGTAGGTATGTAGGATCTGAATGTAGAAATAATGCACCCATCAATGTATCATAAGATTAAGATGAAAGAGAACCAAACAATGAGTTTGAAGGCAAGAAGAACTTGCATTGATGTGGAAATTTATGTCAGTCATGTGTATTGAAGCCAGCAGCCAAACAGCTCATTTTAAAAATGAGCCATAAAGACCAACACTGTCAGTGGACACTGAAATAGGATTTATGGGGCCCAACAGACACTGCCTTGGAAGATGATTCAGGTAAACCTGCTTGGTTACTTATGTGGCCTTTCCTTTCAGTGTGGGTTGTCAAAAGTGTGGTACAAAACTCATGGGTATGAAAGGTAAATAACCAGGTCAACCAAATTAATAATAGTCAATATGCCAAATTACTGAAGGTAAGCCTTATCCAGTCATCAAAAACAAGAGGTTTGTCTGATAATACCAGGAAAGAAGACAAAATTTAGCTAGGTTTCTATCAGGGAAAAGCATTTCTCAATTCCTTTTTCCTCTCACAAAATCACAATTACGGATGCAGATGTTCTGAGGTAGATACACTAAGATTAGTTCAAGTGTTAAAATCTGACATATTTGAATATTGCTATAGTTCATATTTCAAAGCCAGGCATGAAGAAGGAAGGCTATAGATCCTGTGAATATCTGTCTATCTATTGCCACATTTTAGTGTCAGCAAGTGATAGACAATTTTGTCCTTCTCTTGTCCTACTTCTATAATGTAATGCACAATATACAACTCATGCTGGAGCTGTGGCATCGATACATCTCTCACATGCAGTGTTTTAGTAAATCCAGACTTCTTCATTGCAATACACCCCACTAAAGTTAAAAAAAAAAAAAAAGCTGTATATGGGCCTTACTTCAAGAAACTATTTACTCATTTTCCACATTTTATCCCTTTTCATGACAGCCAAAGGAGTTTAAGGCTCTATTTACTTTAATGATACAGTGTTAGTTTTCTAATATTACAACAGAAATATCCTTCTGACATGACGTGGAAACACCCCTGAGGGTGCCTGGACTCACTGAGTCCTGTTCTGGGGAAAGTGAGCAGTTAATACTTGTGGTGGTTGTGGTAACAGCGTGGTGGTTCTGTGATGGAGTTACTTGCCTTCTAGGCATGGGCCAGAATTCACAAACTCATTTCATATGGTTTAAAATATGTTTCTATTGAACAGACATAGACCAGATTTCAGCAAGTTTTGGAAAAGTAATTGCTCTTTACTCTAGTAGCCCCTCACAGAACTGTCAAATTGAAATTTATTTGAGTGAAGCTACTTCATTTTATATAAGTGACAACTCATCCTTAGAGGAAGGATATATAAGCTACTTCATTTTATGTAAGTGACAACTTTTTAGAGGAAGAGATATCTAAGTCATTGCTAATTACTGTGTTCTCTTTTTTTTTCACCAATACTTATTTATTGCTACTTAATAATACTATTTTGTCCTCACATTTTTAGAATGCACTGGTTAACCTACAACTAATAGAACTCAAATTTATGTAGCAATGAGGTGATTGACCTATAGAATTTTGTGTCTTTTCTGATCTTTTGCTTTTCTTTTGTGCTTATTCTTTTGTATGTCAACTAGCATTTCTAGAATGCTGAGATTTTACTGAAACTTTAGCATTCTTGCCATAAGCAAGAAAGCCACAAGCAATGTTTTGAAGATTTTATTCTGGGTCAAAGAGAATCTGCTGACAATAGGAATTCTTTCTGAGTAGACCCTGCTGAATAAGGACTTCTTTTGCTTTTATTTCACTTAAACATGCTCACAAAATGAGCATAGTGGTGTAGAATTGCTACTAGTTTGGTCCCAGAAAAGTTCTGAAATATACTTCTTGCTTAGGAACTTACATAACAATACTTAACTAAGATATATTTTGTATTTATTCATAAAATCTATGTTTCTAACAATATTTATATCCCATTGAGATAGTTTTCAGAGAGGTTCATCTGATACCAATATTTCCTCTGAACAAAACATTGAGAATATCAGCCTCTGCTCTGCAAGCTCCCCAGCTGTTACTACCAGCAATCCTATCGAGGTCAACGTTACCTGGCACTCCTTGGTGGGTCTGAGATACCCTGTAGGTTTTGGTCCTGAGCTTCACCACACAGGATAATTTCTCTAAGGCAAGGGACTTCCTGTAGAGGTGACCCTGAAATTCCATTTAAAATTTGTTCTCCTTCTCCCTCTTGTGCTTTTTGGGGACCACAACAAAAGAGGGGATATCTTGCTTAGTCTTGACAGTGCCCATGGTATATTACAAGCAATGGAGCATGTGCATTTGTCAGGATTTGCTTCTGTTTCTGAAATCTCTCTTTTATGCAGGAGTTAAATGAAACAAATTATTTGTGCTTTAGTAACAAAGAGAAATAGCTTCAGCTTTCTCCAGATTTAGGCTGTTGTTGCTGGGGGTATTGGTTTTGGAAACAAGATGCTTCTCCTCTGCCCCCACCCCAACATGTTCATAGTCATTTTCTCAGGCTGGTGTAAAACATCCTGGGGTTATTCAAGGAAAGTGGACTTCAGGGTCCCAGAAAAAATTAATGATTTAAAATATCAGCAAAATTTCCCAATCCAGTTCACAGTGAAGTTTTTGTGATGGTTTGGGATTTTTTTTCTGGTTTGTTTGTTTGTTTGTTAATGTTATTTAAAATAAGAATGATCTTATTCCCCAAAACTACAAAATCACAAAGTAGTTCTGAGGACTTATTACTGCTGCACTTGTACTGTGTTTTGTAAGTGGTGAGACCAAAATGCAGCATTGCTGGGCTACTGCAATTTCTTGACAGGTCCAAGCTTTCAGGTTATTATTAAATGTCATTGCTTTAAGCTTGCTGTGGGCAAAAGGTGTCGGGGTAAATTAAGTACAACAATCTCCAAGCTTCCTCTCTCTAGACCTGTTCCTAAGTTGTTTTCTTCAACTTCCATGAGACTTGCAGGTGCTCAGAATAACGTCCCATCCAGCAAATCAGTCTACACCCTGCATCTGCCAAAGATGTGGAGATGTGCGTTAGATTTTGGCTGACATCTCTATCTTGGCATGACAAACGCTAAAAAACATTCACCCTCCCCCAAAGTAAAAATGAAAAAAAGGTAAGGAAAACCTTAATATTGGTTAAAATGTCAGTTGAATTAAATGAGAGTGCTGTGATTTGTACCCATGAGGGGAGAAAGAAAGAACAGCAGGTATGTTAGAGGTGCAAAAAAATATTGAGTTTCACACATAGCATGTAGGAGCTGACAAGTCTGCTGGCAGCTGCCTGGTCACAGGGGGCTGCAGGGATAGCAGGAAAATGCAGTCAGTACTGTGGTCCTGAGGAATGGAAGAGAAAAAAGACAGGGCAGGGCAATAGAGATACATCTCTTGGCTTGCTAAAGCCCAAGTCACTTTGGACTTTGGGCTCACAGAATTGGGAAAGACCAAAACCCAGTTTCTGAGAGGTTTAAAACACAGAGAGAGGCCCTCTTTTCCATAGGTATTTCCTCTGATTGATCATCCGGCCTTACCCATGGTTCCATTGTAGTGGATCTGTATGGAGCTTAATGTCTAAACATACTGGGAACTGCTGAGACAAAAAGCAAAATATAAATAAAATTTAGAATGCTTGGTTTCTGCTTTTTCATTATTAGTATGAAGATGGAACAAAGAAAACCAAAATGCAACGTCTAAAAAAATCAGAAAATTATCTTACTGGTAATCAGAACTGCTAATTGGAGAAATGGATTGTTTTGGTTTTCCACAGAAATTAAATTACATTTCAAGGAAAATCAAATTGAAAGACAAAATATTTAAACCTGTAACAAAAAGATTTTTCATATCTTAATGCTGAAACAGGTTGTTAAGCTATATAATCAATAGTTTCCTGGTAGTGAAGGAAAATGGATGAAGATTGATTTCAGTTTTTAACTATTGCAATATTTTCTCATAGCTTTATAAAAAGTAATTAAGTTTACCCAAGTTTCATTTTCTCTGCAAAAACAAACTTTAAGAGCAAATAGTCTAACAATAAGATCTATGTAAAGTTTTTAAACTTTTCCAAGTATGGGGTTTTCCTCCAAATTGGGCACATTCTCATCATATTCAAAGAATAATACTTTTCATAATTGCTTTAGATGGATTTGTGCTGTGGTTGAGGAGATGATGCTGAGTTTGTTTTTTTAATGTGTTAAGGTGCCTAAAATTTGGGATGGGCACTTAAATGATTTTTTTTTTTAATGTAAAACAAACCAAAAACCCAGTTATAATAACACCTACAGCAGTTATGGCCTGGAAGTTGTGCTCATGCTGTTGTCCCGATATGCTTTTTACTGGAGTTAGCACAAGGAAAGTCTGACACATACCAGCAGCTGATCCATTTTGTGGGTAACTTGGGGGATGAAAGACCCCACTTCATCACGTCACTTAAGCAAGCCCTTAGCTCATTACACACACTCAGTTTTAATTGACTTGGAGGTTTAAGCAGAGCGTAGTCTGTGAATAGGCTGTATTGAGTAGGGTCATGGTTTTCTCAGCCTGGAGACTGCCAATCCCCACAACCAAATGGGAAGTTCTGGAGTCAGGCCTGTGCCCAGGTTTTCCAGTGACTCCTAAGCCAGCCAAAGACCTGTTAGGCTTGAGCATCCACAGCTCATCCCAGCTCCCTGCAGTGGCACTGAAGATGGGTGTTGCATATGGTTGCAGGTGGCATTTTTGAAAGAAATTAGAAAAGATTGGACCTAGGTAACAGGTTAAAATAATGTGAAGGTGGTTGTGGGCAGCCCATCTTCCTGCTCTGTTCAGTGCCAAATTTTGAAACATTCTTAAGAGCAAACACTTGGAAAATGCAGACTGAAGTCCGGGGCTCAGTTTGGGCAGCCTCCCAACTCCCACGGCACAGCATTGCTGTTTCAGCTAATGACTTCATACTTTAGATCAACATGATATCACAGATAGGGGTTTTAGCAGATTTGAATTCTGTTGAAATCTTTAGACTTATTCCACCTTTATACTGAATGCCAGAGAAGCTCCAGTTAATCTTCTTTAAGGCCCTATTCGCTTAATGGAAACGCTTAGCTGCATAATTGCTTTGAGCCTATTGCTATTCCAAAAGGAAAATATAATAATCTAATGGTATTGTCTCTATAAGCGAATGAGAATTTCAGGAGTGGATGTTGGTGCCACCCATGTGATCCGGAGAGGTTAATGCAGTTAAAGTTATTTCACAGTCCATTAAGGAGCTTACGGTGACCCGTCGACCTTTGAGCCAACAACACGGAATCCATTATCATCACAACGGAGGAGCCGGGGCTCCGCCGGCTCCGCAATGGGCCCGGGAAATCCCAAGTTAGTACTTAGTCTAAAAAAATGCACTTTTCTTTCTGCTTCTTGGGTATGGCTATTAATACACCCTCCCGTAATTTGTAACATTAACATTGCTGAAGGTACAGAAAAGGACATTGAAATGAAGACGTCAAAACTGCTGACTTGGTTCGGAGTATGATAATATTGGCTGCATATTGAAATGGTGGATATATATAACAGGAGAGATCAAGATGAAGAAAGTCAAAGAAACTTGGGGAAATTGATGATAAATTATTGAACGTTCTGAAATTCATTTAAGCAAATAACGGCTTTACCTCACATATACTGATACCACAAGGCTGGTGGGGTTTATTTTGGTTTTTTTATTTGGGTTTTTTTTGTTTGTTTGTTTTGGTTTTTTTGTTTTGTTGTTTAAAATTATTTATATGAAGTAGATATTTGGCAGTAAAAAAAAAGGTCATTGGGAGTTGCATACAGCATAGGTACATTTTAGTTCTGCAGATGTAGTTAATTCGTATTTCTTCTTCTAAACTTTTTTTTTTACTTTAACTATTTTATTTACACATTAGTAACAATCTGCAGAAGTATCCACTAGTATATTAATGACATTAAAATAAATGCATCAGCTTCAATGTATCAAAGAATTTTTAAAAAATAATGTCAGTCACACAAAAAGCATTGATATGCAGTGCTGAGGAAGAAAAATTAAATTACAAAATCCTGAAATTTAGCAAGAAAGTGTCCCAGATTTTACTGTCAAAGTTAATGAAAATGCAATCTTCCAGGTTGCTTAAGAGAATTAATAAGAATATTGAGATAATATGTGCATGCAATTGTGTCCCATTTCATAAAAACTATACAGTTAAAATTCTGACATGGAAAAGACCTTATCCCAAAGCTCAATAGGCATTAAGCAATTTGATAATGCAAGTATCAAGATGATACTGTTTTTTGGTATGGTTAGAGATGAAAAGAAAATAACAAGTCTTTCTAAAATCCCTACAAGTTATTAAGGATCACAGCACTGGAAAGTTGACCAATATCTATGATACTTCAGGACCCATTTTAAACAAATAAAAATTGAGATTGCCACAAGCAAAGCCCCTCAATATGGTAGTACTGACAGAGAAAAAACATGTATCGCTACAACAACACCAAGAATGTAAGACAATAACATCTTTTCATAGCTGGCAGCTCAAATAATTGGAAACACTGTTATATCCTCCTGATTACTCTAAAGAAAAAAAAGTTCTGATGATATTTTTTAATGACAGCACTTATGGTAAACTTTGTGTCTTTGCTATGGAACACTTGAGAAGGTAGTCTGAGTTGCTCTGTTACAAAACATAATTAAAACTTGCATATATCCTAATTTTCTGTATCATGTCTTTAGAGAGATTATGAAAACAATGTATATGGAGATTGGATTATGTAGAAATGGTTGCAAGAAACAAAGCAGGATATTTAGTGGAATTCCAGAGTGTGTGTTAACTAACTGCATAGTGTCTCTTTCACCATTTTACTGAAAAATAAAATTAGCTAAATTACTCTTAAATGACAGAGATAATCTCTCTCTGACTCTTTAACAAACATGAAAGGAAGGGGGGGCAAATCTGTGGAGTGCTGTGAAGCTGGTAGGGTTTGCATCACTGCACATGTTAAAATAGCTCTTTTAAAAATTTTACGGTTTTAGCATAGCAAAGGGGCAGCCAGGCTGTACCTTCCTTTTTAAAGATCATTGTGGTCACCCTGTCATTAGGTAAGCAATTAGGTAAATAGTGATTCTGAGGGGAGAATAACAATTTGAGTACGAAATGATAACTAGCTTTGAAAGATATTTTATAAGATACATACTATTTTAGAAAACTGGTGAAATCATCAGGAATTGCCATGAGCAGAATGCCATACTGGCAATTTTCCTTCTATTTCTAGTCCTTATTTTTAATGAAGAAGGAGTCGTTAATTTCTACACTCAGTCACTACAGCAGTGTGCAGCTTAACTGAGCCCCAGTTCTCTCTCTAGCACACAGAGGCACTCTCAAATACATTTACAGAGCAGCAATTATTGAGAAAGTAGCCAGGGTAAATGTAGGTTGGCATAATAATATAATATAAGTAATTAATCATGGGGTGTAGGATTCATTATGTCAACAAACTAGATGAAACCTCCTTGGGAGGGTGATATAAAACAATATGTAAGAATGATTTCTTTAAAGTGACAGGCAGAGATAATCAATCAAAACTCTATCTGAAAAAGCAACATATTCATAAACCTGGAATATTTGGGACCAGGAAGTGTAGATACAATTACTGCAATATAGGATAGCTTTCAGAGAGTTCTTGTGCTAATGGAATTAATAAATAGTGCATCAAAACAATAGACATATTTTACCATATCATATATATGCATAATAAAAGATATTCTTTAATATATTTAATTTTTCCTAAGGACTTGAACACTTCCCTGAAGATTATAGGAAAAATTATAAAAAATGTGAACCCTTCTAAAGACTCTACATTTTCAAGTAACAGTGAAAGAAATACATAACATTGACACACAGCTAGGAAGTCCCACCCCTGTACATGGGCAGGAAGCAGAAGCTGATTTTTCTATGTAGAAATCACATATAGGACTACAGATTTCTGGCAAAAGTTAGTAATAACTTGTTAGCGAAATAGCAAGTGAGTAGTGAAAATCTTTGGACATAAATGGAGCTCCAAAGTGAGTCTCAGCCTTCAGTGGCCAAAAATAAACCAGTTCTTGGCTGAAAGACATAAGTGTTATTGTGAAATTGATATCCCTCCTTGGCTTATTCCCAGACAATATGTTGCCTTTCTGGGGGCTGATCAATGTGATTGATGTGATGTGTGAAATCCAGGAGGGAGCTCCCCTTTAATCAAACCCACTGTCCTCCACTGATAGGCAGCTGTGGGCTAACATGTTCTTCTGCCTTGCTCCCTCTGGCTCCCTTCAGAAATTAGTACAGCCACATCAAAAAGGACGCGAGGGGAGAGAAAAACGAGCTGCAGCACAGGATATGAGAGGGCAGCAATCGAGCGGGGGATTTAGTTGTAAAAAAGCTGAAAGCCCGTGACTGTCCCAGGCAGCCCAGCCCGTCCCTCCCAGGCTGGCTGAGGGATGGAGAGGATGGGCTCGCTCCCAGGACAGAGCCCTGGCGCTGGGTTAGCTCCACATCCTCCCCTGGCTTCCTCTCTCCCTCAGCATCGAGCTGAGCTCTTTGTACTGCTTCGGGCTAGCACGGAGGTAAAATAATCAGGGCTAAAAATACCTTAAAAGGTTTTTGGGCATTGCTTTACTCATTTAGACATGATGTCAGCAGCTGTGCAAAGAATTTTAAATACTGACCCGTCACTGGCTTACAGTCCTTCACATTTCTCTTCCGCTTGTACAGCAATGTGTGTATCCGAAGGTTGCTGGTTTTGGACTTCAAGCAGCACAATCTTTTAGCTGAACAGCAATTACATTGTTAATACTTCCCTAGCATGTGGAATACATTATATTGGTCTATCTTAAAAAGTTAATGTTACAGCATTATTTTTTAAATATGTTTTTAGAGGCTTTTTCTTATAATTGCAAAGATTTTTGGGATATAAATCTCATTTGGTTAACTTTTTTTACAATTTTCTGTATTATTGTAGTACTTGCATATCCACTCTTGATGCCAAGCTGTCAAATAATTGTCATATGCCACCAGCTAAGAAAGCCCATCCAGGCCTTCTATGGAAAATTTATATGGTTTTTAAGTTAAACCAAGAAAAAAGAACTTTTTCAAAAATGGAGCAAGTAAGGGAGTTTTGCAAACTCAAACGTGTTGAATCCAAAGGTGGAGTAGCCAGAGTTTATATATTTTGAAGAATACCCATAATAAGTGGGTAAATAACAGTTACCTAGGAAAGATTAGAAACGCATGCTAACTTTAGGTATGTGAATATCCTTGCAGAGTCTATGCCAGCAGTCATGGACCGCATGCTCCAATGCCTTACAAAAATGAATTTACAGAGAGAGACTGATTTCACTGAATTTGAGCACAGTACTCTGAAAGTGCAAAGGCTTTGCGTGATCCAGCCATCTTACTGCCAAGAGTTCTACTTGACTGCCAGGTTTTATAAGTTTGCCATTGTAGCCAGAAGTTGAAAGCCTGAAGAAAAATCCAGCAGTGTCAAACCCAGGGCATTAATCTGCTTTTTGTTTTCCCGGTTCCTTTATGAGTAGCACCACACTTCTACTGGAGAACCCATGAACATGCAAATACGCATCCCTGCAAGATCTACCTTGCACTTGTCCTCTTGTGAGTACAAAAAACACATATTTATTTGTGTCAGCCAAGGCCTTTCCCCATTAGAGAGAAACCAACAATAATTTTTGTTCAAATGCATGATAAGATAATTGAACACTTTATTTTTCTCTCCTTATTTCCAGTTGCCTTTTCGTTCAGATTCAGGCAAGACTGCCCAGCATCCTTGCATTGAACACAAAGAAAACTCCTCAGTTTATGTCATGGGGTAAACGAAAATATTGAGAAGGCAGAATTTGCCAAGGTACAGTCTTTTAAGCTGAAATTTTTTAAACAGTAGAATCATAAATGTACTATCATCATAGACACGCACTTAGAAAATTGCATAGAGTGAATATGAAGAACACCTAGCCAGATCTTATTGATTCTATTGCTGTAAAGATACACACATTTTCCAGATGTAGGCACACTGTCTTTGTATTTGTACATCCATATAACACCCTTATCCAAAAAATGCCAAGGCCCTAGTTACACCAGTATTTTTTCCAAATCCAGAGTATTTCAGGGTTTTTCTTAGGTCCAGAAAATAACTATTTCAGGGGATTTTTTAATCCATTCGCATTTTTATTTAAAATTATTTTAATTTCTTGTTTCGCAAAGGAAAAGACAGTATTTTTGGAGTTCTTTTTAATGTAGTAAAAATGAAAGAATTATCTGACTACCAAAATGCATCTGTCAAAGTTTGGATCCTCATCTTCATTTCTAAAAATGTCCTTTTCATGGGACAGACACTAAGAGGAATTAATGAGTGTAACATTATTTTCCTGAATTCTCAGTCCTGCTCTATCTATCTCACCATGTTGGTCCTTGCCTTTGGAGTCTCTGTGTCAAGGCCCAGTTCTTGTGGTGATGGACACTGATTATCTCAGAGAAGGATAAGAACCTGAAGGTGCCAAGTGAGTCCTCAGTCACACCAGAGACAACCATCTGAAGGATGTGATGTGAAAAATATCTAGCTTGCAGCCAGTAGTTCCAATGGAAATTAACCCAGACTGAAATACTGCTGGTTTAAACCTCTGTATTTTTTTTAAGAAAATCCACAGATGGAAAGAAAAATTTGTGTCTTCATTCATGTTAAGAGCCAACATTTGGAAGTAATAATTTACATCAAAGAAAAGATAAATGTTGCCCCCAAATAATAATATTTGCTGAAAGAAAATTTATTTTGATATTAGTGAACTTCACTGTGTTAAACCTCTTACTTTTAATAGGGTGCAGCACAGTAATATGGGCATGACATACTACAGGTATTAAACATTTCAAATGTGCATCAACTCACTAAAGCAAGTATTTGTTGAATGCATGTTAGCATCAATGCTCAAAGTAAGGCTACAACACCTTCTTTGGCTATGTCTCCATAATGAATATCCCTCTAAGTACATTTTCATGGGAGTCACACTGAAAGATTGCAAGCTCTGATCTCAACTGAGCCACTGCGGTGAGTCCTGCAGATAATGTCTAATGCACAAAGACCAAACAATGGGTAGACTGCCAAATTCTTATTTGTCCTTCACATGAAGACCATATTGACTGTTTCAAAAACTCTTTGTATGAGCCATTATTTTCAAATTGTTTCCCAACTTATACTGCAATTGAAAATTGGACAGCTCTTCAATTGCTCCAACATTTCAATTGATTACCAATACAGGTTTTCAGAATTAGGAATATTGCTCTATTCTTTTCCACAGCATCATGTTGACTTTGTGTTGTGGTCATTTAAATATTGCTGCACAGTTTGTGCCGGACTCTGGTGTTTAGATAACAGAAGGGAGAATCAATTAGATTTATTATCTCTAAACTGTACAGTAAGTGATAAGACAACCCCTACACGTACTGTAGCACCCAATTTCAAGGTCTTGTGTGGTTGTGAAGTTTTAGTAGTTTAAATAACACAGCAATTTATAGTGAAATATACAGTGATGGAAAAGATTCTGCTTAAATAGAACCAAAATTATCCCCAAGCAGGAAAATGGAGAAGAAAGCAGGTGAAAGCCCTCATTCATGAAGGAACTGACTATGGCCAATTACCAAAATTGAGCTCTGAGACAAAAGCTGAACTAGAGGAACCTTCTTGAGTTTTCCTGATTTCTTTTTGTTCAGAAGTCTGCTTCTTTTGCTCTTACTGTTTTTAGTAGGAGCCTTTGAGTAAAATTGACCAAAAGATGTGGTAGAAGTACATTTTAATAGCTTTGCATCCTTTAACAAATGATCTCCCACAATTGTGTCCAAGTCAAGTGAAGATAAATTAAGTAAGTTTCTGATATCAATAAACTTCAATTCATAATCTGCATGACTGTATTTATGGCCAAAAAAATGTTATGTGAAATATTTTTTGCTCCTCCACTGGAAAGCAAAAACATCATTTGTTTTTTCTCCAGTCAACACTAGGGATTTCCCTTCATTTGTTCCCAAAGAGATATTCAAATTGATGGGATAGCATTAAGAAAAAGGTCACCAACACAAAGGCTTGATCCATCCCCTGAAATCAATGGAAAGTTTCCTGTTGGTTGAGAGCAAGGTTGGGCCCACAGAACTTTAATCTTTGCTCATAATTTTTCAGAGTCAAGTATTCTGCCTTCAATGACTTAGAAAAAAAAGGAAGTCCATCCCTCTGAATGAATTACTCAAAATCAACCTTGGAAATAGCTCCCTGTATAAAATACACACAGTGTTCTTCTGTCTATATAAGTTTCACATGAGTCATTTCCATGTCTACTAACTTCCCCTAACATGTTCCTCCATTAATTTTTCCACCATGTTAAAACCTCACTTATTACTGGTTCAAGGTTTATCATGACTTTTGTGACACATGCAGCTCGTTCAAAAGCCTGTTGACTCATATACTTTTGGAGTGAATTTGCCATATTGCCTTATACCTGGGACATATAAAGAGCCAGTAAATATCCAGTTTACCAAAGAAACCTAAGGCTCCCTCTGGGTTTACCAGACCTATGGCTTCCTGAGTATTAGGTTCCCCAGTGAGTGTTCATCTGCTGCTCATTCATGACACATGCTGTCTAAATAACATGTAAGAAGCATTTTACCCCTGCAGATATGAGCAATGCAAACTGGGAAAATATGAATGATACAAGTTGGGAAAGCATGACAGTTTTCTGAAGCTGTAGCATCTCTGCATGTTTTATTTGGTTATACTTGGCAAGCTATGAATCTGAAAAGTTTAACACTTAGACTAGACACCACTGCAAGAGTCCTAGGCTAACCCAGAAAATGGTCCCAGAAATTCAGATGCTGCTGCTTTTTCTCCATAGCTGTTACCATGATTGAAGGGCATGGTATTGTGCAGCTGAGGACACCAGTTTTTCCATGTGTTCATCAACCAAAGTCCTGATCAGCTTTAGCCCTAGAAGGCTCCAGCATTCTTTGGAACTGTTAGTCTTACCTGAGTAGCTGCAGAGCTCTTTTTAAAGTCTCTTTATTATTTTCTTACTAATATTCTTATTATTCTGCCATTATAATCTGATTGTATTCTTTTTAATTTTCACTGCCTCTGCTGTTTTCCTGTGTTCTAAAAAGGGACTTTTGATATTTCACTAATATAGAAATTTTTGATCATATACCATCCCACACAGCACTCCTTAATATCCCCAGAATGCACAGACAGGCCTATTGCAATACAAACCGTAAGTGAAACTTAAAGAAAATCTTACATTGTGATCAATTTTCCTATCTACTTCAAAAGGCAGTGTTCCCCATTTTTCATATGTAGTTGATCAGGTCCTACAGGCACAGTCCCTCAATCACCATCTACTTAGATAGGTTCAGGATTTTCATCACTCTTACTAAATTATAAGCTTAAACGTGCTACATCCACTGTTTCTGCAATGGAGGGTAACCCACTATAAAAAGTTCTGATGACAATGCTTATATGAAGTATTTTCAGCTGAATAGAGATTAGAAAAATTAGAATTATGGAAGTAGATTATCCAGTAATCCAGTCTATCACAGCAAAATCTAGGATCAACATAAAGCTAAAAAAACCTTGCTCTTCAAAATATTTGGGCATATTGTAGAAATGTTATAGTTCAAAAAATCATTGTTCTCACTAAAAAAATTTGTAAAAGAAGTAAAATGCATGTGTTCATTTAGAAGTCTTATTCTATTCTGGGAAATACCAGAAGTAGATTCATATTAAATATTTACTTTGATAATTATCGAATTTTACAATGTTTATATAGTATTAGGACATGGCAAGCCACCATACTTTCAGAATAGTCTGTGCTCATCAAACTAATTTGCTGTTCTCTGTGTCCATTTACAAATCATCCTAAAACTTTAGACCACAGAAAAGCTGTGCTGCCTGGCAACCCCAACTTTTCCTCGAGGGAGATGGCACTGTCACCTCGCACAGCCCACACGGGGACGAACTCTCCCTGAAAGGTAAGGCAGGCATGAGGAAACAGGCAAGAGACAGGGGTGGATGAGGAGGCAAAGAGCACAAAACATCATTATCTAAAGTAGCTGCCAATGAGTGCAAGATCTGCCGCAGTTATAGCAAGAAGTCCCCCTCTTCAGCAGCTGAGGTCAGCTGCACACCCACTCGCACCTGGACCTGGCACTCCAAGGGGGTGTGTGAGTGCAGGCACAACTACTGCAAGTGAAAAGACAGTTTAACATTTAAACAGGAACATCAAATCCAAGAGCCCATAGGACCTTAGCACCTAGACAGATATTTTTTTAAAAATTAAGTTTCAGATTTAGGTGCATAACATGGCAATGAGTGGCATACAAGTGATGTCCTTTCCCAGTGTAACAGTGGCAATCCTGTTGGCTATAAGGAGTCACACAGCAATATTATGCTGAATCCTTGGAGGTTAGTCCTGATCAGAAAGCATGACCAATAGCAGTAATATAACATCACAAATAAAGTTAATTTGGAACTCTTCAAGTGCTGTGTTTTAAAAATATGTTTCTCAAAATATTTTCAAACATTTTTTTGGAAATGTTGTACAATGGCATTTTGCTGCTCTTTCCCCTCCAGATTTAAATAGCCTTAAGAGTAAACAGTGTGCTTGCAATAGTTGAAAGTCAGTTGGATCAAGTCAGTTCTCAAGTGAATCGATGTATCCTGATTTATACCACAGTTTATCTGATTAGTCTCATAAGAGAGGCAGCAGCCCTAATAAAAGCCTCACTGGAAAAAAATAGTGCACCTACTTATTGCTATCTTAAATATTTTGTGAAAACAAGAAAACTTGAAGGTAAGCAGCTTTAATGAGACGATTGATTTCCTTTTTTTTTAAATATTAATGAACTGGCTAAAATAAGTAATGTTTTTAAAAAAAAATATCAGATTTAAACAACATGCATGATGTTTTCTACATGATCCCAAGTGTTTATATATTAAAAACCAAATTAAAACTGATTAGTTGATAATGACTGCAGATGCTGACCTTTGGAAAGATTTATTAGTCCTGCAAACTGTGAACTGGGCTACCTGCTCATTCTGACCTTGATACAAGAACAGAAACAGCAAATGGTAGATTTAACCCTTGCTGATTCTAAAATAAATTCCTGATAAAAGAAACATCAGTTGTGGTTAAACAGCAGAACTTCAAACTGTGAATATTAATGCAAGTCCTTCTTGTTTGTTTTGGTTTTTTTTTTAATGAGGCTATTCATGGGAAATTAATTAATGTCCTCTATCTCCCTGATTGTTTACTAATAAATATCTTTTTAGGCCATACAGAAGGCTTAGTGGAACATTTCATTATATAATCTGTACAGTCACTTTCCATCCACCAGCAAAGCAGGCTGAATGTGAATCATACAAACATTGTTGTCTCCCTTTGGTTTCATGATCGGTCTCATTCAACGTCCACTGCAGATGGCACAAATATTCCCCTTAACTTCAGTTTGTTCAGGTACAGGCACAGATATGGAGAAAACTGTAACTTAAATGCAGACATTTATCAAGGTAGAATGTCAATAAGTCTTGTAAATATATGAGAAAATTATTTAATTACAATTTGGATTTAAATAATGATAACTGGAACTGCTTTAGGTTACTTTTTATTTATTTATTGTGACTTCTTTTCAGGAGCCTGTTAATGACTCTTTTAAGCTCACAATTCATGTCTATTGACTTTAATACAATCCATTGCAATACTGATATATCCTGCCATCAGCAGGTGCTTTATAGCTTACTAAATTAACAGCTAAACATCAGCTCTTAGTCCTGTGCTTTTAAGCATAAAGAAGCCAAGTCTGGACTATCTGGTGAATGGATTGTGATCAGGCACAACTAGTTGCATGACTTAATATACAGAAAAATGGGGTGAGGAATAGGGAAAAGGGTAGATGAGAACAGGATTTTGGGTTGGGGTTTTTTGGTTCTTTTCTTTTCTTTTCTTTTCTTTTCTTTTCTTTTCTTTTCTTTTCTTTTCTTTTCTTTTCTTTTCTTTTCTTTTCTTTTCTTTTCTTTTTTCTTTTCTTTTTTCTTTTTTTTTTTTCTTTTTAGCCTTCCTGTGATCTACGCTGCAATCTGTTTTGTCCGTTGCTTCTGACAGTATCACAGGGAACCTCGCTTGGTGAGATTGATTGGTACCTCCAACTTAGCCATTTCCTTGCAGAATGGCTGCCTTTTTTTGCCTAATGATGTTACATTTGTCCTGCAGATGATGTAGAGCATGCTGCAGAGGATGAACAGCTCTGCTCTGATCACTCCTTACTTGGCAAGTACTCACGCTTCACACCAACACTCCTCAGCACCATTAATATTATATATAGATACCCTTGTCACAGATTTACATTCGGTGATCCGAAATCAGGACAGGAAGGGTGAAGTGTGCGGGGGGTGTGTGGGTGAGGAGGTGATCTGATTTATTGTGAGGAATGTTGGTGAATAAAAAGGAAGTGATCAAATTTATATTAATGTCTTGACCTATATTCTCAGTGCTGCTTTTTTCACTGCTCAACCCCAAAGTGTCTTTCCTTCTGCAACAGATTTCAAAAAGTCTTTAAAAACATGAAGGTTCAGTGTCTCGATATGCATTTACTTGCAATAAATTCTTTGAAATCACAATGTTGTGCAGTGGTGAGAGCCCCTGGGGAGATTAATTAGTTGAGAAGTAGAAGCCAGGTTCCCAGTCTCTAAAATGATTCATGCATGATCTGCACTTCCACAAATGGATACACACAGGAAACCCAAGCACTGAACACAGTAAAACACAGAATAGTGCAGAGTTACCTTAAATTTACATACTCACCTGCAGATCCTATGTGTAAGATTTGCTTGAAAGTTCATTAGAGAAAAAGCAGACCTTTGGTGTACACCTTACACAGGAAGTGCAATACCAAGCCATATAGAAATATTGCACAAAGCTGGTGAATCAGCTGAACTCAGAAAAGCAGGAATAAGATGTCTTGCAACCTAACTTCAATGTCTTTTATTGAAGTCTTCCAATAATAAATTCTTTAATGCAATCAAGTTTTCATCCAATTGCTTTCATAGGGAACCTGCTCTGGGGATGAATCAGAATGTCGTTAAGAAAAACCTTTCCTGTAAGAATGCCAGCTTTGTTTTTCAGAGGAGATAGACCACACGAGGCTTCCTGAGGTTTCTTGTGTGGCATTTGCTAAGTTGTCTACACTTATATACTGATTTCCAAGTAAGTCCATTGAGGTTTGGAGGTCAGGGTGTTAAAGAGTGAAAAACCACAATTTTTTGAATGTCTGTGCCTCTCCTCTGCTGAGTGAAGTGGAGATAATAAAGCCACCTTAGCAGTAATGACATGTATAGTGGAAGTGCTGTTGTTTTCTTCATCTCTTAATGTGAGAGTTAGAACTGTGTAAATAAAAATTTCGTGTCACTTGCGTAAATTGTTTCTCAAAAATAATAACTGTGAATCAAAAAGTGGGAAATGGTCAATTTATGACAATAGACTGCTTCATTTCTGACTGTTTTGCTTTTTTTTTCAAATAAAGTTTAACTTTGTTCCTATATGAAACATTGCTTCAAATGAACAGCTTTGTATAGAAAGCATTGAAATAAAATTATGTGCTTTAAAGCATCTGGTTTTGATATTGAAATGGACTATTTTGACCCTTCATTTTAAAGAGAGGTTCCTTATTAGTCTTTAGTTTTTAGCAGTAGCAATGGTCAGAAATTGGTACAAATTGACTAAATGTTCCTGGCACCAAGAAGAGATGTTTTTGAGTATAGCAAATGTTCTGATTGTTGCTCTGCTCTACCAGAGCTTCCTTGGACCATGACAATCCTTGAGGAGAAGGTATACCCACAGAAGAAAACCAAATGGTTCTTCTTGTTCTACAGCAGAAAAGACATGACTCAAGCACTATAGTGGAACATGAACCTGCAGTCAATGCAATATTGCAATGAAGCACTAAGGCAAAAAACACCATTATGAGAACTGCCCAGTGACCCAGCAAGTCAAGATCTCTCTCCTACTCACCTCAGGCGGCTGGTCAGCAGTAAGTTAATGATATCTTTATATTTCTGAAAAGTATATGCAAATAAGTCATTTACAGTCCATTAAATAAATATTCTTGGTACTTGAAATGCACGTCTTTGTAATGACTTGAGATATATAATCTAAAATCAAATGTGTACAAAACTTTTTTCCACTTTCCGGCTTCTGCCAGATTGTCTGAAAGGATTTGGCAGGAATGTCACCATGTTTCAGTCAGTGAAGCCACAGTACTTAGCTATTGACCTTGATTCATTTGCTGCTGTCCTCTTCTGTCTCATTTCTAGCTCAGAAGGCCTATCAGTATTTGCAAAATTTAATTTTCCAGATTTTTGATACATGGGAAAAAAGAATATTTATCCCTTAAACAGGATTTTTGTGTGCATTCATTCACACTTAGATTTATTTATTGGTGGTATTCAACCAACACATTAAGCATAAACTAATACCACAGCTGATTACCGTCAATTCAACAAGGCATGAACGAATGCACCATAATGCCTTTTTGCAGTTATAAAGTTTTCTATAAAATGCTTTAAAATTACTTATGTTAATTTAGTTACAAGGCTAGCATGTACTGAGCAGAAAATTATGTTGTATTAATTTCATCATTCTCCTCTCTTATTAGCCAATCATATCACTCTTTGTCTTTCCATTTTATAATTATCATTAATTACCAGTTTATAATAAGTTTATTCAGTTAATTCAGTGCTATTCATGCCCTGAAGCATAAACCAATAATATCATTTGAACTTGCAACTAATTAGAAAATTGTACTACCATTAGGTAACTTGTTCTGTAAATTATTTCATCCTTTCAGGTAACCTAAGCCTTTTTTTTTTTTTTTTAATTATGAGCAGAGAAGAGAGACATTCATGATTAATTCCTTTGAAGTTTGACACATCAAGGTTTTTCATGGGCTTGTTTTGCAGCCAAATTTTTACCAGCAATAAGAAAACAGACTAAGCTGGAATCATTGAATCATAGAATAGGTTAGGTTGGAAAAGACCTTTGAGGTCATCAAGTCCAACCATTGACTGAACACTGTCAAGTTCACCACTAAACCCTGTCCCCAAATGCCCCATCAAGATGTCTTTTAAATGCCTCTAAGGGATGGTGACTCTGCCACTTCCTCTGGGCAGCCTGTTCAATTGCTTGACAACACTTTTGGTGAAGACATCTTTCCCAATATCCAATCTAAACCTGGCACTGTGAAACTTTAGGCTTTTTCCGCTTGTCCTTTACTTACTACTTGGAAGAAGAGACTGACCCCTCACTTGCCTGCAGCCTCCTTTCAGGCAGTTGAAGAGAGCTATAAGGTCACCCCTGACCCTCCTTTCTCCAGGCTGAATAACTCCAACTCCCTCAGATACTTTTCAAAACACTTGTGCTCCAGACCCTTCAGCATCTCCATTGTCCTCCCTGGACATGCTCCAGAGCCTCAGTCTAAAATAACTGATAGTAGAAAGTAAGAACCAAATGTGTTACTTTCAAATTTATATTGTCTGCTTCCACAGCAGAAAAACTCAAAGACACAGACACCTGCAGGTAAAATCTGGGAGTAGAGCTTTCAGGCAACTAAACAGAGTGCTTTATTGAATAATCTTTTCTTGTACACTTTTAAATGGAACTAGACAATGTCATTGATCAAGTACAGTAAAGGGTCATCTTGTACTGTACAGAAAAGATAGCATCTCTTCTGCCTGTAATTTCTTTATGGAATTTTTTAAAGAGATTCTTTAAGAATGATTTCTTACAGTAATTCTGAAATTTGAGCTGGAATTTTGATTATGATTTAACAGCTCAACCTTATAAAAGAATATTAACACAGTAAGGCTACTAAAAAATATCCCTTTAGCAGGAACAGTGGTTAAATTCCAGTGAATTTAGATACAGTTGCAGGTTTTCATATAGATTAATTATACAGTACCTAACTATAAAGGTGAGACCTGCAGTAGCAGCACTTGTACATTTTTCAGGCGATGGAGTGAAATACATTTCCCCTTTTATAAGGAATACTTGAGATCTATTGCTCTTAGCTTAGTTAATTCAACAACCATTCCCCACAAAGTTCACCTAAACATTGCACTTTTAATACTCCAAATGCAAATAGATCTTTTTTCCAGTACTTTAATCCAAGACAGCAGGTTTTTGCACCAACTATCCCCAGTCTCAAAGCACCCTTGTAGCACCAAATCTTAGCAAGGAGGCTGCTGGTCATTCAGTCACTTTAATGTGACACTCACAAGATGTGCACAGGGATTTAGATATCCCAGAGTCCCTTCTCTGTATATTCTGCTCCTTTAAAAGAAGCAGATGTCAAAACTCAGGCACAGCTTTTGGCTCCCATAACCTTAGGTTAGGCACTCCTGTGAGGTTATATCAGTCTACAGAGTTGCCAATTGCTGCCCTACCATATATGCCATGTGACTCTTGATAATGTTGTCCCAAATGTAGGTTGTGGGGCTTCCAAAAGAGTCATTGCTGCTTTGCAAAGAGACATGGCACAGGTAGGAGCACTGAGAGTAACAAGGTGAGGTGTTCCTTCCTTCTCGCCTTGATGGCACGCTTCTACTGTGATGACACAGCAGCTGTCAAACACCACCCACATCACAAACCTGAAATCACTAAGCCAGTCTTGCAGGACATGTGGTTTAAATCTGGGCAAACTCATTTGCCATTTCTTATGAAGCCAGCCTGTTCCAGTTCTGCTGCTGCTTAATCACAGTGCTGCTGGGAAAATTCCCTGGAAGAAGAACCACATAAGGAGTGACAGACATCATCTTGGGCCTCATCATCTTTAGGTGGTATCCCACTATGTCCATACCATGAACAGAATGCATATGCAGAAGTGTATTTTAATCACAGCTTGAGTAATTGCAAATTACTTTTGCAGTGTGAATGACCGTGAGGCCAGAGCCCTGAACTGCATCAGGGAGTGACTGGTTCACAGCATACCTGTCATGTCTGAGATCTAACCTGATCCTTCTGTTGTGTCCAATTCCTCCTCCTTTCATAGCTCCAGTCATGACAGGGTGATCACTCTCTATGCACTCTTGACATCATAGAAACAGCCACACTGATTAGGACCAGTAGTAATTTTAAGTCAGCTTTTCCTGTTGCTAAGAAAAACTTCAAAGAGAGTAGCAAAAAATTTCAGATGTGCAATTATGGAATAACTGATACTTCACAGTGATTCTATCTCTGAATAAGATTTAGATTTTATTTGCAAAATATTTCTTATAAAATAGATTTTTCAGTGTTGCTCTTCATATTGCTACAACCCGTGCAGAATGATTAAAGATTCTGATCTCACACGGATGGTTACAATGCACAGTTTTGATTAACCAGAAAATTGTTTTAATCATTTGTTGCTTGGAATAATAAATTGATGCAGATGAAGTCCATACTGCTGTCTGTTGAAGTGTGAGTCTGATATCACAGACATTCAAAATGTGGAAAATTCAGAGGAACTACTTATGTGAGTAAGAATATTTAGCTGTATTCTTGGTCTTTAAGTCCTCACTGCTCTCTTTTAAGTATTTGCGATGGTGTCCAGTTGTATCTAACATTTAATTTCTTTTCATATTCACAGACAGTAAATATTTGGAACTAATGTGGTAAGGCATATTAATATTATTAGCTGGCATTTGGAATAATGGTGTTGTGATGAAATTCTACAATGGAGAGGGACTCTGAATGAAGATAATAATTGTCTAGAAAGTTTGTTCCAATATATTATGACTTTCTTACTTAGATAATAACCGTGAAATCCATGCTTTAATAATTATTTGATAATTATTTGTTGGATGTCATCATGGCTAGGCTGGGCTGTGCTACTTCAAATACAACTATTAACAGAAAGCAGGATTTCACTGATATTGCACTTTTTTCATTATGCACTAAGTATCACTCATATGCTTACAAGACCATAAAACATGGAGCCTTTATTTACTGCATACCTAATAAAGCAGAAGACAGGCTGAAAAAATAAACACAGAGAGAATACTCTGTCATGAGGGAAGACTTTCAGGGGTGAAGAGGGTTTTGCAGGCAGCAGTAGTAGTGGTGCTTGATAAGTTCTGAGGTCTTAATGTGGTTTGGTTTGAAGAGTGTCCAACTAATAATTAGATTTTTTTTATGCCTCAAACATTTATTTTCTAAAAATATGAGAGCTAGGATGTGAAGCTGTAGTTGTGATAGATCGTGAATTGCACTGAAAATTCTCTTAGGGTCACTTTACTCTGCAGATCAAACTGATTACTGGCAGATCACACCTATAACCTGTAGTCAGGTGAGTAGACCCTCCTCATTCCAGCAGTCCTGTGGCTTCATGTGAATGCAAATGACAAGCTTAGATTTGCTCTTTAGATGTGTGTGTACTCTCACTTTTAATTAATGAGCCATTATTTCGTACCAGTAATGCAAGTATCGCTGGGTCCTTTCTTATTTAAAACCAATAGATTTGTGCACACACACACACACAAGACCCCTTTCAGATTTCTCAGATGCTCTCAGTGCAGTTCTCTGCAGTTGGACTTCAGCTCTTTGGAAAATGAGATGTATTGAAGAAAGGAAACACAAGGTCTTACCTAGATAAAAGTCAGCTGTCAATATGTGAGTACTGGTCTCAGAAAACTAATACCAACTGTAGTCATATGTCATGTACCTTTATTCAGAGTTCTGCATTTCTTGTGATGGGTCAGCTCTGTAGAAAAACTAGTCAGAAAATCGATAAGTAGAGTAAGAAATGAAATAAAAAGTAGATCTTTTTTAGGCAGGGTGTTTTCTGTCTTCATCACTGACATATGTAAGCATTTTGTGACTTATACTGTTCTGCTTGCTGCTGAACATGCTTTCTGCATGTAGTGTGAAGACTTTCAATCCAAGAAAAGGAAGCAGAGTACAGAATTCACTGCAAGGTTATTCTGAACCAATATTACTTCATAGAGGTTTTGTGTGCTTTTACACGTAAGGTCTATCAGAACACGAGAATTATCTGAGTAAAACTTGCATTTCCATATTACAGAGACTTGAGGGATAGTGTAGCTCATGAATCTTCTATTAGTTTGTGACAAAAACATTCTCTTATTTACACACTTGAACCATTTTTAGCCATGTTCTGTGCATAAGCAATGCTCAGCTGAAATCCCTCTCTGCAGAGAGGGGAAATCCACTGCCACACTAATCTCTGAAACTGCTAAATTAATTCCTCCCCTCAACTAGTTGTCTCTTAGATGTACTGCATCCCAGATGTCCTAATCCAAGTGATGATAACCAGGGTGTGAAGCAACATTCCAACTTCTTGGAGTGACTGGTCCAGCACAGTAGCTTACCAGTCCAGCTGGTGTACTCTGCTGAACTGAGCTCTCATCTCTTCCCTGCAAACATGGAGCTTCAGCTCACACATCATCACAGGCTTATCTGCAGCCCTCCACCTTCAGTCTGTGCCTTTCTGAGTGGGCCCTCGTACCGAAGAGGTCTCTGTGTGTGGAGGGATTTGTGTGGAGTAGTCTAAGGACCACAAAGGATTTAAAAATGTGCATGTATACAAATGGCACTTAAGAAGGAGAGTGTGAATACAATTTATTGTGTGATTTAATTATTCTGAATTGATTGATAAACCCAATTTAGATTTCTATGGGGAATTTTGTTGCAGTTTCTCAAACTCCCTTCCAAATAGCAATGAGATAGAAAAATGTAAATAAAAATTTATAAAGGAGGAAATTCAAAGATAGGCTAAGTTACTTAATAAAACTGAAATTCACAGCAGAATCAAGACTTGATGGTACATCACTACAACTCAGTCACTCTGATAATAATGTTGTTAGTGCTCCTCGATTTCACTTGAACATTTATTCTGTTCTGGCGAATTTCTGGCAGTTTAACTTCTCACTCTTGCTGGAACCTGAGCTTCTTTCTGCACCTGAAGTTTGTCACTGTGGCTGAGAAATTCAGGCATCTTGATGTATTCAGCAGCAGTTCATGGGTCTCAAAAAGTTTTCCAGTTTTCCAAATTGAGGAATAAATGGTGCTAAAAAACCCTATTAATGCTCAGTGCCAAAAGGAAGGGATTTTACTGTTCTTATACAATTTCTTTTTTTTTTTCATCTGCCAGCGGTAGTGTGATGAACTTTTATGTTGTGGATTAAAATTAAAAATCTAGCTAAACAGATTTTGTTTCTGGGTCCAAGATTTTACAAATTATGCCAACTTCAGCGTGCCAGAGATATGTGTTTCATCACATCCATTTGAAAACCAGTTCTATAAAATTTGACAGACATGAAAATAATTAATTTCAGATTGTGGAAAATGGAGAAACAGTAAGTGTCTTAGAATAAGCAGCAGGACAGTGATATCAATTTACTTTTCGTGCATCAAAAGAGAGAGGTGAGCTCAAATCCTAAGCAATGTGTCAAGAGCTGAGACACTGGGGATAATTTATGAGGGTACAATCAACCAAAAATAGCTAAATATTTTGATCTTCGATATCCTTCTATTAAAGTATGTTCATTTCCATGCACTATTTAGTTTACAAGTATTGATGGACTGAATGAGTTTTAAGAAACAGCAGGGGATTTATGGCCTTCTGATTTGTTATCTGGGTCATGAATATAAGAATTTCATTCTAATGTCCTGGAGCCATATCATGCCATTGATTTTTTTTTTTAAGCAGATTTTGCCATTGATTTAAGTGGGGAGTTCTGCTTAAAAATCAATGGCACAATATGGCCCTGAGACATTAACACATTCAGAATATTGACGGAAAAGGAAAATAAAACCTTTTGTCAAAAGCTCTTTCTCTCAAAATATTATCCTTTCCCTAGAAGGTTGAGGCATTCTACTGGATGTTCTAAAATTAAGCATAGACGCTGTTGAAGACAAGTTAGCAATTAGATTTTTTTCCTAAAAAAAACATATGACTGGCATCCAACCTTTTAATCAAATAATTGACTAATCACACGCTATGGTACAGATTCACAATCAACTCTTCCAACTAAACTCATCTCCCCTGACCCACTCCTCGCCACTTTCCTCTGCACTTCACTTCAGAAAATGTTCAGTACAGCCCATTAAGGAACACTTTAATTCAAGAGGGTCTGGCTGATCAAGAAAAATTAAGCTCCTAATAACAGCAAAATCGAAAGAAATTTGGACAAAATGACTCTCCGCATCACAGATTTTGTTTACTAGTGGGTAATTAATTCTCCACATATGTTGGGAACATCTGTCGCAGTGACCTGCCATCGTATCTGTGAAATGACTGCTGTGCAGCTCCTCTGCAGATCATTAGCAACGCTCTGAAAGGAATCTTCCTCTTTCTGCCCAAACGGGCATTGCTCTCTGGGGTGTCCACATCCCAGGAGCGGCCTAGGTCTCTGTGACCCTGCTGCTCACCTGCTTCCAGCACCTACGGCTCCTTCTGAATGATGCAGTGCTCAGAGGAAGACCTGCTGCCTGGTAGAAGGATGTGCAAGAGAGACATTACTAGAAAAATCAGATGGATTTTGTCGTCTGCTGCATGGGTTAGCTGCCTTCTCAGCTAAGAAATCATCCTAATTCAGTGTTTTAGCAGAAAAACTGCTTATTCTGTTTCCACTTGGCCAAAGGGCTTGATGAATGGAGAAGAGAAAGGGTGCTTTTCTCTCTATCTGTGCAAAATTTCCTTTTTGGTCTGCATAGGGGCATCAAGACAGAACGAAGATGTGCCAAAGGAAGTAAAACGGAGGCCAAGTTTCCAGGCTTCATCTTCTATGTCTGTATTAAATTATTCTGTAATATCCAAGGGATGAGCTGGTATAGGAAATCTTCCTGATTAGAGAAGGGAGATATCAGTGAATAGTGACACATGTGCAAATCCCTTTTCTACCATAAGTAAAGCAAAAAGCATAACAAATAAACACAAACACTAAAGGAAAAGCCCAGCATCTGCACTTGAAAACCGCATTTAGGTCATATATTGGCCAAGTACTGCTCACATGCCAAGGCATAATCACATGCTTCAGAGCTTTACACATTATTTTCAAGGTCATGCAGAAAATATTTTTCTGGTGAGGCAAGTTGCCCTCCCACCCTCCCCCATACCCATAGGGACTAGAATAAGCTGAGGAGGGTGAACACCTGCAGCTCTCCAAAGACACCTGTGTTTACAGTGAATGCCACAAACCCAACAAATCTTCTTTCACATGAAACAAAAAAAAGATGCAGGCATCAAAGAAAATTAATCTGAGATATCATTATACACAAAACAAAGCACCTACTATAAAAATCATATATCTCTCTCCCTCATATTTTATTATCTACAGGGATTTCAGATCCTGACATCCTCAGATTTCCTTTAATTTTTAAGTACCTTTTCTAACCTTCCACAAATGTGCATTGTACCCCAAATCTATGATTAACTGATGTCTTTAAGTAATTTTCTAATTTTATTTTTTTCAAGGGACATTGCCACATTAGAATTCCAGATAGATCTGAACCAATGGTGTAACTCCACTGGTATATGAGCAACAATGATGATTTACACCCACTGAGATTGCTGAACCTCTCTATTTATTAAAAACAACAACAATAACAAATCCATAACACTGTTTCAGATAACAGAAAGGAGAAATCTGAGTTTAAATATTTCTTCTAAAATTAAGAAGCAATTTCTATCTTCACCGTAAAAGCTGATCATGTGTAGGCTGAAATAAAGTATGAAGAAGTCAGTCTGTAAATCATATGACATATATAAAAATATAAAATAAATGTCTTGCTATTGAGCACAATTGGTTGTGTTCATTTTTCAAGATGCACCATTTGTTCTGTGAATCTGTTTGTTTGTTGGAATGTAAAAATCACACCAAAGAAATTGTATCCAGAGCGTAGGGCTGGGAATTGGGTGATGGGAACTACTCCTGACTCGGCTGAAAACTACCTGTGTGACCTTGGAAAACATCTTAGGACTCATAGGACTGATGGCTGCTTAATGAGATAATCTGCTATGAAAAATGGGGGTAGGGGTATCAGGTAAAAACATATGTGTGCTCATGAGAAGAAGAAGAGGCTTCTGAGGCAAATAATTTTTTAATTGGGTCAGTATTTTTAAAGGTTTTGAGACATCTTACATACAAAGTCTGAAATTATCAAGACTGCAGGAACAAGAGCAAATGGAAGAAGTATGTAATGAGACTAGCCTTATGGAAAGTGGCAGGGTCAGGAGGCAGTTTGCAATGAAACCACATTTAATGCTGTATTTGGTCTTGCACATAAGAAGAGAACAGGCTGCCTGGGCAGCACAGAAGTGGCCTTTACAGCAGAAGAGAAAGTGAAGTTCAGTCATTGATCCTTTACAATATGAGAAATACTGAAACAATTTTATGAAGAGATGTAAACTTGTTGCTTTGGTTTTACCATGGGGATTTGTTAAAGAGGAAGTGTACTTTGGTGAATTTCTAGCAAGAATAAGATAACATGTCTGGGTTCCCTACAGGCCTCTGGAGCTCAAGGAGAGAATTTGGAGGAACACTAAGAAACAGAAAATCTATTAGCAATGAAGGGTCTCTGACAAACAATCTCAGAAATTGCAAGGCCTCCAAGAGACACCATTCACATGTATTTATGTATATTCATATTCTTTCAATTCTTATCTCATGTGGTACTAGTGAGAGTTATATCAGATGTGTTACTGCAACATGGCAATGCTCGGAGTTGTTCAAGGACTACCTGCACTGCATGTCCAGTATATTTCCAGTTAGGACTTTTCAGCAAATTCTCCAAAGCAGATCTCCTTGTGGATCACAAAAGGAGCAATGAGAGGAAATTGCCTACCAGGATGGACATGAGCAATTTGTAAGCATTAAGTAATACAGATGAGTATCATCCCCATCTCCTCCTCTTAGTCCAGCTCCATAAATTCAAGAGGATCAGGGCAGAGGGGACAGAGTATAATCTCAATCTCTACCTTTGAAGTTCACAACAAATCTACACACAAGCTCTGCACCTTGTACTGTCTTTAGTCCTCCTGTACTCCCTGACAGTGTAGATTCTGTATACTAGAGAAAGTCTAGGGAAAGTTGTCTGTGAAAAGTCAGAACAGCTTTGGAAATTAACAGCACTCCAAAGATGTGGGGATGTCAAAATGGCTGTGGACAGTGTCTCCAGACAGCTTTTCAAATATGTTCCAAACTACTGATTGATTCTGCAATAAATCTTTCAAGTTAGATTTTTGTGAAGACACCTCCTTCCTCCCTGCATTGCCCTCCTTTGCACTTCTCACCATTCCTTCACCCGCTTCCCCACACTTGCCCCTTCCTTCAAGCTGGAAGAAGTTGGAAGGAATTCCTCCACAGGAGATTTTAAAAGGTTTACTTACCACAAATTCCTTACATGTAGCATTCCCCCATCCCTTACATGTAGCATTCCCCATCCCCTCCATGGCAGACTCTGGTCTGACCCAATATGGTTCACTGTTCCTTCTGCAGGATGTAATCTCCAGCTCTCCCAGGGGAGCAAAACCAGCAGCCAAATATCTACCGACAGCTTTGCATGTGTAAATCCATAGCAACTTCGTTGAAATCACTGGAATTACTTTGGCTTGACACCAGTAAGAAGAAGAGCTGGATTTAACTCATTAGCACAATAAGGGAGAAATTAGTTAGATTACACTAAGGATTTCTTTGATAAAAAACATTTAGTTTTCATTTAACCAGTGCAAAGGTAACAGCACAATTCCCTTAAGGAAGGTTCAGAAATAGTGGCCTATATACAAAGAAGGAAAACCCTTAAAGAGGAGTATGCTGTCAGGGAGAGTGATACTGATGCCCAGGAGAGCTGTATATAATTAGCTGTCATCATTTACATGGTTAGTTTCTTCACCACATACAAAATATACATAATTACAGTTCACTTACAAAGGATTCATTTGCTGTTTTCCATATCTTATGAATTTTTATGGCACATAAGTCAGTAAACATTAAGTTAAAATCTAGGCCAAAATTTCTAGAAATCTTCCAAGCAACAATCTGTTGTAGATTGCTGGAGAATCAGCTATGACTGCTTGGTATTACAGTTGCTAATCCTTCTAAAACTCAGTGTTTAGTTATTTATAACTACATCAAATATTGAGATTGTTGCTCATTTGACTTACAAACAACTAAAATTTGACACTTCTGATACACGTTAAAAGCTCAGAAAAGGCTTCAGAAAACCTTAGTCAAAATAATTCAGCTATTTCAATTCACATTAATAGGGAAAAATATCTTTTATATATTGGAAATTATTTCCTGAGAAACTGTACCAAACTGGAATTTTTAAGGCCAGTCTTCTTGTCAGGAATGGGAATGCACCCCCCTTTAAGAGAGCTATAAACTTTTCCCAGATTTTTTGTTCTTCTGTAATCTGCAGAGACTCTAGCAGGTAAATGGTCTGAGGAGCAGAGCACAATAAAAACATTCCCAGGAATTAGATATGGGGAAAAAAATAGTAAGAAAACATTCCCAGTGTTACAACAGACTCAAATATTTCTGAGTCTGACCATGCCTTTGCTGCTAACAAATTATTGTGATGTTCACTGGCCATTTGGAATTTTCATCTCCCCTCTTTTTATGGATTTGGAGTTGCTAACAAATTACTATGAGTATGAGGCAGTTTGATTTTTTTAAAAATAAAGCAGCAAATGAAGGAGCTGAACTAATTCCTATCTGTAACCTTCGTGAGGAAGGGGAAGTACAATATTTTTATAAATAATATTAATCAAGGTCTGTGACTGTAGGGTGAAAACACCTCCTCGTTAGGCTATGTATCTCTACACTAATGAACACAAATTTCTAACTAAAATTCTGTAGAATAAGACTGACTCTAGAGTGATTGACTAGAAATCAAAACCCCGTTGTTAGCATGGCATAAAGCACTGGCTTAGTAGAACCATTCCCCGTTGGCTCAAATTCATTTTAATACCACTTAAGAGGGCGAATATTGTCTTATCAAAAGCTATACTGACTGTATATACTCTGTTATATCCTTAGTAGCACAGGAATATTTGTGCTTTATGAGTAATAGTGTTCCTTCTTCCTGAGTTTTTCAAATTCTTGAGCGGCAAGACTCTCTCCTTCCTCAAAACTTTGGTTATTTGGAGAAGCTGATCTTAAGTGAAGGTTGAGAAGGGGCCCAATACTACAGTAGCCCTCTGAAGAGAGGAAAAGGTGAAACCTGGGAAAAAGGCACAAGAAAATAGAAGTAGGAGAACATTTTTACCATGTCTAGAAAATAATTAATGCAAGTTTATGAAATAAATATATATATATATATATATATATATATATATATATATATATATGTGGACAAAGTACTTTCTGGAGCTTGATCTGAAGCCCATTAAAAAGGACAGCTTAAAAACAGCAGTCAAACAGCCAGGAACAATGAACGGATCTTTCTGAAAAAAAAAAAAATTTTCACAGTAATTTCCAGACAAAGGAAGAGGAAATAGTGAAAAACACACCAACCATCTCTGGAAATAATGTTTAGACTCAGCGGG
Organism: Fringilla coelebs; assembly: GCF_963513975.1. NCBI lineage: Eukaryota > Metazoa > Chordata > Aves > Passeriformes > Fringillidae > Fringilla > Fringilla coelebs. The sequence continues at coordinate 94,920,581 of NC_140030.1, read as the reverse complement.
TAAATGCCTCCAAGAAATGTCTGAAGCTTCTAACATGTGTATGATGCAAAGGAAATGGTCTAGAATATGCAATTGGAGCTTCTTTTAAAGGAATTAACAAATATAAAACCCTCTGTGTACTCATGCAGAAGAATAAGACTGCAGACTGCCTGTTTGCCCCAGAATTTGACACTGGCCTGAGGGCAATATTCAAATTCCATCCACTGTCAATTCTGTGCTCGATGTCCTTCAAATTTCTCAAATGTCTTTCAGCTTTGCCCTGCACAGTGATTGTCAGTGCCATTTCTGTAGATGTTTGTATGTGAACTACAATTAGGAAGTAAGTATCACTAATGAATATAGATATAATTCTGCTTGTATCTCTTTTGGACTGGCATTTGGATGCTGGTAACTGTGGTCTACTGAGAGCAATTGAGAAAAATTTTTTTAACTAAGCTGGCTTTCTGCACCTTGGGTTGCTAAAGCACCCTTGGTTTGCTAAGCACCCTTGGCACATCTGCAGGCAGGTCTCTGCCTTGGGAAAGACAGGAAAATAGAGGAACTGGAACTGTGAATTAATTATTTTAAAATCACAGTTAAATATTGGATTACTTTCCAAGACTAGTAAGATGTTTGGAAGGTTTGACCACAGGTTGCTACTACCTTTCCCTGTGTGGTCAAACACTGAAGCTTTAGCAGAGCTCTGGCTTCTTCAAGCAAATGTTGTGAGAAACTAACATCTGCTCAAAAAATGTGACTCACATGGCACTTCAATAATGCATTGAAATCGCTGAGGGACATGATTGTAAAGACTTGCATGTACCACACCTTCCCACACACCGCGTGCAAGACTGCATTCAAAAATTTGCGAGGTCTAAGCAGATGCTGTTACCATGACAAATGACTTTTTAATCAGTCATAATTTTGCACTAAGTGCTGTATAAGTGCCCTTTGTTTCACTACTTAAACTGTCAATGGCTAACAATGGCAGTCACAGACTAGTGCCTGTCATTAAAAGCAATGGAAAAAAAATCAATACAATTTTTAATTAAAGCTGCCCAATGACTTGAGATTTTAAGGAAGGCATTCTCCTTATCAGTACATCTTGCCTTCAAGCCCTTTCTGGCACTTCAGAATTTAACACACAGGCAAATTGTGATGTTTCCAACATGCTCCTGGAAACAAGGAGAGAAGGGAGGATGAGAGGAATCCAGGGAAAATATTTTCTATTTGATTGGTATTGGTAGGGTAGGGATTAAGTACATGATGCCTGTGGAAACCCTAAAGCATGCTTTTTATTAGATCTTTGAAAATATGGAATAATATCTAAAGAGATACCCCTGACAGTAAAATTTGCAGTATAGATTTTTCTGTATAGACTTGTGAAAAAAGCAGCTTGAAAAAGCTTCCTATTGCTGTCATTATTATTGGAGTATTTGTGTTATTGACTGCCTCAAGCAACTTGTCTTTGTTTAGTCTTTTCTTACCCCTGAGTGCTCAGGTTTTTTTGTTGTTGTATTTTTTCTAATACCTTCTGTTTCTCTGTCATCTGCAAATGTGTTTCTGAAGAAGCAGATGTATTTTTCACTCCTGGTAATAAAATCTTTACTGGTGTATCTTTAATGGCAATAACATACAACTGTAAAACTGAACTCAATTTCTCAATAGAAGAGGAATTTGACAGGAATAAATATAAGGGCTGGGGGAAACAGATGATCTTTTTGGGTACTTGCTGGATGGATAAAACTTCTAAATGAGCATACTTATTTTGAAATTAGGGAAAAATTTTTGGACTAGGTAAAATTTTATTGAAAGGCATAGAATACAAGGCAAGAGGACACTTGAGTACTATAGTACATGTTCACTTGTGTTACTAAATTACCAAGGAATTTTGCAGGATATGTGAACTTGGCATGACCTGTGAAAACTTGTATTCCTTTTGCATTCTAGAGAATGTTATAGTGTCAGTAAATAGAAATGATAAAGAGCATGACCTCTTTATTCATGTAAATAACACTTGTAGGTTTTTTATAGATTTAGGTTGTGATCCTTTTGTTTACAAACTGAAGACTGTTAAATTATGAGCCACAAAACTGAGTGTTGAAAATTCTCTATTTCTAGGACAAATGGCTAGAAGTTTTTGAATTTTACATTTGATTTAATACTGAAGCAATAACAAGAATAGAATTCAGAACTTCTGTAACACTTTCACCAAGTGTATGGCAGTATGAGTAAACTGATCCTGTGAGTATTATGCAGTTGATAGTTTTTACTGTCTTACAAGATGTTTTCATAAGCAATACCTAGTTTCTAACATAAGTTGTATTTCCACTTTATATTTCTGATTTAATCACCTGTGCTCTTTTCCCCTTTTATTTCTCTTTCTGTGATATGTAGAGGGTAGAATTTTTGGAATAGGAGTAGCATTTAGAATGCAGCATTTATTTTTCTTGCTTAAATTATAGAACTTCCATAAGAAATAATGAAGAAGAAAATGGCAGTGGAAGAAAAAAAGCACCAGCTGTGCATAAGATATATGCACAATGCTAGCAAACAAAAAAGAATAGAAGTAATGCTTTGGGATTAGACAGTGCATTCAACATTCTTGGATACAACCAGCATGGCCTACCTGCCCTGAGCTCCAGGGACTTCTTACTCTGCTTGCATCCAAGTCAGTCTTTCAACTTTGCTCTCTGCTCAAGATTCAGATGTCTGGACTTCTTTAAAGGGAAGCTAGAGATGTGGAGTAGACATTGCTGAACATCATCTTCCCTCTTCTCTGCTGGCAACAGCAACAATCCACAGTGGCTGGTTCCTCAGGAGCATGCTAAAGTGTTTTACTGCAACTCGGGAGCATGCTAAAGTGTTTTACTGCAACTCAGGAGCATGCTAAAGTGTTTTACTGAGGACATGGCATTTCTTGCGCCAAGAGGTCCTATTCAGCCCACTTTCCACAACTGCCAGACAAGGCGTGATGATGATGAGATTGAGATGAGATGAGATGAGATGAGATGAGATGAGATGAGATGAGATATGAGATGAGAGTCTAGGCTTCACTCTCAGGACTGAAGGAACTACGTCAGTCTGTGTGGATTGAGGTAATTGAGGGCAGCCAGTTAAGCTGCCTCTGTGGTCACTGTGTCCCCACAGAACCAGTAAAGGAAGACTGCTGCTGGAGGGTGTTGAACTAGACTAGGCTGTTACTGTTTTATAAGGCAAGTGGCACACACTCCCTTGTGTTCCTTTCCCAGGGTATCCCTGCTGAAGCAGAGAACTCAATCGAGCTGTTGCTTCCAAGCTGAAAGGTTTTCAGAAAAAAAGTGCCTATGGAAAAGATAATGGTGACTGAAGCATTAGAGCTCTGTAGGTAGGACCTGTCTGGCACTTATAGTATCATCTCCCCCATGCTTCTTTGGGTGTCACTTGCTTACACTTGAACAAGTTGCTTAGTTTTCATCATGTCTATGTGCATTGGAATCCAGATTGGCCTCGCAAACACCAAAAGCTCAATAGGCAATGTTCAAAGAAAAAAATTACTGCCCTTCCAAAATGTGTCTGGTATCTACCATGGGTCTGTGTCCTCCAACAGTGCACTTTTCCCATTCCTGTCTCAGACAATGAGCAGCAGCATTTCTGGGGAGTTTTTGCCTTTTGATCTCCTCTCTGATCTAATGCAATTGTCCAGTGGCAGAAGCGCTGTGAGGTGCAGAATAAAGTAATGAAGCTAATCTGATTTCCAACCCCCAACCCCAGTATCTACATGCCCTTATTATATTAGATTCCTAATGAGATTCTCTGTCTGCACTCCAGAAACCAGCCTGGAAATGTATGTATATGTGGGGAGGGGGGGATGTTGTGGAAGGTTGCCTCCATTTACATCCCATCTTTAATGGATAGAATCTGCCCGTCCTTGAGTTGCAAGGAATCTGCCTCCAAGATTTCTTGAGGGAGAAGCTTTTAAAATTGCCAAGAAAAAAATATATATTTAACACTAATATGTCTTTGGTATGGCAACAAACGTAAGCACAGGAGAAATGCAAGGAGGAATCTTCTTGGGAAGGTCTTGTACATCTGCCTGATAAAGCTGGAAGATTTCCTGAAGTGAGTTGGAGGGATGCACTTGAGCCAAAATTGCTAGAAAGAACTGAATAAGCTCTGGAAAGAACTCTGAACAAAGTAATTTTGTGTTGTGGAGCAGCAAACATAATTACTTTCTTGTGAGTAGGGAGCTTGTACTCTTTTAAAGGTCCCATGAAATGTGGTCATTCAAGTCATGCAATCCATAGTTAATCCTCACTAAAAAACACAGTTCTTATGTTTCTCAGCTGTACAGAACCATTTCCAAGCATTTTTTTAATAAAGAAGGTGGGAGCTGCTGGATATTGCAGAGCTGGTCAGCAATGGGGCTATCATTACTGATAGCCCCATTACACACCAGAACCATGTTTCTACAGTTTGGTCATAAGTAAGTCTCTCCTGGATTCAATGTATCTTAGAAAACAAAGATCTATGACCACCATACTCTCTCTGAGTATTCCTCAGAGAGTTTATGGTGATCATAGAAGATTTTTACTTTCCTTAGAGGCCAAGTTGTAACTTCAATTATGTCACTGAAATGTACCTGCTGTAATGCAGTAACAGAATAACTGTCCCCTAACAGAGAAAAACCTCTGGCCTCCCCTCAGTTCAGTGAAAAGCACTGCCAGCAAGGCCTGAATCCAGTTTCATCCTTGATGGGCCCAAACTTGGTCACTTGAAAACTGAGTTTGCCACTTTGTCCTGAGGAAGAATTTTTTGTTAAAAAGGATCCTCATGACTGCTGAGTGTTTATGGATAAAATGCCTTTAAAAGCAGTTTAACAGCCTCGTCTGGTTCCTTCATGGACAAAGGTCCGTATCACAGAAGCACTATACATAATTCACCACAAGAGAGCCCCAGAACTAAGCAAGAAAGCTAAATTACCTGTCACTTCCAGAAGAAGTGTTCCCTTTGGGTCAAGGTTGAAATCATTGGTAAACCGATGTGAAGAAGATCACGTTGGTCTCCACATAGATTCCTTCCCTGTGTCAGGACTGCAGAGAAATAAGGGAGGCAGAATGAGCACCAGCTACAATTTCCAAGTTATTCTCAATTCTTATTCACAAACCAGGGAGCCTGTCCCTGATCAAAGTTTGAGGGATGAAGCAGCATTGATTCTTCCTCCAAAGCAAAACAACACGTGTGGCAGAGCACGTATTCTGCTCACAGCGGCGTCCTGTCAGAGGTGCAAGGCACGACGGCTGTGTCTGAATACAAAAAACACCTCATTATTACTGGGATGGGAAATGCTGCTAGTTACAGGGAGCGAGTATGACTTCAGGAGTACAGTTCATGAGAAGTAGATGCCATCTGGCTGTCATTAAGTGGCTGATTGTGGCTTTCTGTGATTGACTGGCGGTTGATTGACAGGTGGTAGAGAGGAAAGGGATATAGCGTGTCAGCCAGACCCACCAGCCTTTTGTTCCAGTCCTCTAATTTTTGTGGTGTCTGTGGCTATCAGGGGGGCAATTTTTCCTTCAGTCCTACTCGCATTGCATCCTCCATGTCAAGTAGACCTGAAATCTGTAGAGAAGAGTAGGAGAGTGGGGAGAGTATTGCACCAAACAGTTAGACTCCTGCAAAGCTGCATAGTTTAATTCTATGAAAAAGGTGTGATTTAGAGAAGATATTTGGTCTTATCTTCCCTTTCCCACATGCTCACATTTACAAAGCCTGTAAGGAATAAATTTATGCTCTGTCACATTAAGTTTATTACAACTTTAAACATTTTAACAGTTTAATAACACCTTTTCTGTATGTTAATTTGAAAAACTGAAACTTAACTGATAGGACACAGAAAAATATAATCAAATTAAGCTTTCAGTGGTCAACAACAAAATATTTGGGACTGAAGTATTTGTTTCCCCCTGAAAATTGAAGTGACTTAGGCTAACGCTGTTCTGAGCAAGGTTTGATTGTTAAATATACATAGATCAACTGGTTTCTGGGAATGTAAGCACATGGCAAAGGCTTTATTCAAAGCTGGATCATGAACAGTCTGTGTGCAGTCTCTCTCTACGAGGAGTGTGTGCCACAGGAGTGGATGGGAGCTGTTCTGCCTCTCCATAGCACTTACATGGACTATCACAGCCCAGCTCCAAATTGCTCAGGTTTATGGGCTCTCTGCTAGAGACTGAGCTTGCAGTCTAGGCAGTGCCATCCTGAGGCTGGAAAGCATCCCAGGGGAGGTGGTGATTGCAGTAGGGCCTGCTCTGAGCTGGGGGGAGCGGTCTCAGGAAGACTGTAAGGTCTATAAATGAGCGAGTAGAGTAAGAAATGGGAATGCAACTCAGGATGGTCAGTGGTATCTAACTGGCTGTTCCTCAATTTTCAGAGATTAGCAATGTGTCTTTTCCTCTGCAGGGGGATAAATTTTGCCCCAGTGAAGGTTTTGGGAATGGGGCAGTCCGTGCTTGCGAAGGGACTTGACCATGCCCAAGTTAGGCCTTATCAGGTCTGCTTAGTTACAGTTTACACATTTGTCTGATGTGTTTCCTTGGGCAAAATCTTTGCTTTCTGAAGCAGGACTGTTGCTTCCAAACAAAGAATTAAAATAACTTGTAAAACCTCAACAAAGATATTGGTCCAGGAAAGCTGATTGATGTTAATGTTGATATGTCACTGTTGATATTAATGGGGATTTCTGCTTAAAACTTGGAGCTGTGCTTCCTCATATTTATATACAGAGATTTTACTGAAATCCACATTTCTAATATAGCTGAAAAAGCTTTCAGATGAGAAATCATTTTTTTAAGCAAGTTTCTAAATATGCTTAAACAAAAGAAATAACATCCTCTGTTCTGATTATCTGGAGAAGAAAAATAATGCAATATCACTTAGGCTGGAATAGATTTTCATCTAAAGCTCATTTCTTCTAGAAATATGTGAAACAAAATAATAATTAAAATTAAAGTGATTTTCAGGTGCAAAAATATCTATAATACAATGTATAATATCTTAATATATTTAGTAAGCAATTGACTACATACATGGGACATAACTAAATCCACACAAACAAGTTTTAATAGTTCCCATGGTAACTATATAAAGTATAAGAATCACCTAAGTAGATTAAAAAATGAATTTATATTTAGAAGCCTTGATTCATAAATATCTATTACTTTACTTATACGACTAAACAGGACAAAATTTTTCACAGGAAAGAAAAACATAAAGTCTTTATTAGATTAAGACTGAGTTAAAACATACTGTTTTGTGTGACTTTTTTGCATCTGTTATGCTTGTGCACTGATAGAACAGCTCTAGAATACAGTGCAATCCTTTCCACCAAAAAAAATAAGCTTGCATTCCAGCACATACCATCAAAGAGTGTGCTCTTACAAGAAAGAAAAATGAACTAGGTAGGATTTTGCAAGTTCATGCATACAACTTAGTATTTTATTCTGGGACATAGACAAGACTACTGCTGCTTTAAGGAAAGATGGTCTCCAAATGGTTTATGAAGTGATAGATCATATATAAATAGGTTGTTTGCTCTCAGTACAGATGCCATCATTACTAACTACTTTCAGGCTCTTTGAGAGCTAAATAATTTCGTAATGCATCATTGAACATTTAGTTGCTTCGATAGCAGATGGTTTCAGGGGTCCATCTGCTCACAGCAATGTTTTCAACAAGCCCCCTTCACCTTCACCAAAAGGTTCAGAAACATTAGAATATTCATTCCTCACCACAGGTGCCTTTCCCAGAGCCTCCCCATACACAGGCATAGTGGGTTGCTCACTTGGAAAGACAGAGGTGGTTACTGAAATATGTGACTTAATCTATTGTGTGTAGATTACTTCTGTCAGCAAATGGAGACAGCAACAATATTGGGAAATACGACGCATCAGGTTACCTGGAACACAGCTTTTGTTTGTCAGGAGTAGGTTTTTAATAGGCTTGCATCTAAATATAAGGAGTTGAATAAATTTTAATAGTATTAATAATTTTAACTTGCGCACACAGTTAACTCTAACTGTAACAGTGTGTTCACAGAGTTATGAATACTATTAAAATATGTTCAACTCTTTACATTTAGATACACTCACAGTTAAAAAAATCAGTGCACAGCACAAATATCCAGGTAACAGCTGAGCTGCTGAAGAGAGAAATCTGATGCAGTGGAATACAAATACATCAAGTATGTATTGCGTTGTAGTGCTTACAAGTGTAATAGCAATAGAAAAAGTTATAGTAATCCTTTTTGTAAATTGCCTGTCTTGTATTAACTCTTATACAAGAAATGCAGTGAAGAAACTCAAGATTGATCTGTTAGCTCTTTGTTACAAACAAACAAACAAAAATAATTACAGGGCTCACAGGCTTATTTGGCAGAGGAAACAAATATATTTGATTTGCCGATTAATAGGAGATTCATTTCTCTAACTTCTGTTTTTACAGTGGTTTTCTGAAGCCGTACAAGAGGCTCTCTGAGAACACAGCCTGATCTGTTGAACACAACTGGGATACAGGAATTAGAAGAGCCTTTGTATCTGAATTACTGCCTCTGTAATTCCCAGGAGAGCTATATAGAGTTGCTTGATTTTATCCTCTCCAAAGGCATATATTTCTACATAGATTTCCAATTTCACAATGTGTTTAAAAATAAAAGTTAATCCTGAATTACCTGAAACTAGCTTTGAGCATTGAGCATGCTCCTAAGAGGAGCTAAAAGATTGGGTTTATGCAAGTGACAGAGTTTATTAATGATCTGCAAGAAATAATGTCACAGCTACATGACGTACACTGGGATAGGGAATGCTTCTGCACTTATATCAGGTTGCTAATCTTTTTTGCGTATAAATTGGGGTACAAATACACAGCAGCCACACAGATGTTCCCTACCTTAAAAACATGTAGTATGTTAGGTGTAAAAAGAGCCTAGCACAGCAGTGAGCTCCACTTCATCAGTAGCTTGAACCTGTTTTGATAGCTGCTCAGTAGTTCCTTTATCTGTATAAAGCTAAAGAAATTCTCATTTCTGAGCAGGATGATAGGTTTGACATAACAAAGCAGATATTAAGGGTTAAATTACTTTTGATGTGTCTGCCCTCTGCAGTTCCAAAGCTTTTGAAAATATACATTGCTAGGTTATTTCTGACCACTGAAGAGCTGTTTCATGATTTTATTTTGGCCTATGTCATAGACTCCTAACCCTGAATACGTATGTTGGTGGAAGTGGCTACAGGCAAGGCACCTGAGCTGAAAACTTCAGTTGTCATTTAGCCACACTAACTTCATTCTGTGTCTGAACAGACACTCCCATCAGTATTTAAGACAGCCACTGCCTTCTGAGTATTAGCAGCAGACCACCCTTAGAAAAATCTGAACAAAGGCAAGTCAGTTGTGTCTCCTTGGTTGAACACAGACCCAGAGTTCAGTCTCCTGAAAGATTAACTCTGAATTTTTCAAGCCATAGGATCATCTTGATGGCCTCCTGCAGGTCAGCCCGCAGAGAGGTTGTTCCTGCACTTTAAAGTCAGTAAAGCAGGATAACAGGCCTTTTAAAGTTTATAATCAGTGGGTTCCAGATAAATCTAGGATGGGTTCCTATTTCTTTCTCAACAAAACTTGCTTATTTACCGAGAAAACTTTCATATATACCAGACAGGAAACACAAGGGCTCAGTCTGGAGGTCAGAGAGTTCAGTGGATGGACTTCTGCAGCAATCTGGGGAAGAGAACTGAATTATGGCTTCTTTCTAATCACGTGACCAGTGAGCAAAACATCATCACTGCCTTTCCACATTTGTCAGCAGCCCATGTGGTTGTTTTATTTATCTAAACTCCTTCCATCCCTCCGAAAACTCTGCTGAGTGAGCTATTCCAAAAACACGTATTTATTTTGCCTATCCAGAGTTAGGATACAGAGTCAGATAAAGTTAGATTTGAGGGGAATTGCTTATTTTGGTTAGCTGGACAATAAGGCCTTGGTCTCCTATAATCAGCATTCTGACCAAAGGACCCCTATTACATGCATGCAGATTCATCAGTCATTGAAATACCAGTTGAATCCCAATTGCATTTTGAGACATAAATGCTTTTTTTCTGCCTACATATACAGTTGCTTTTTAAATTTTTTACCGTGTACTATTAATCATAGCTGGAAACAACAATTTTAATAAAATATCTGTCATAAAAAGTTATTTCATGAAAGGAGAGGTTTTATTTGCACTGTACTAAGGAATTAACATGTCAATAAAATGTTACTTTTCCTTAACTATAACTAACACTGTGTGTGCCAGAGTAGGTGTCACACCCCAACAACTGGAATTTGTGGAGACATATTGGCAAAAAGGAAAGTTCCAAACAATGAAAAAGCATTTAAAATGAAAAATTAATACTTTGAAAATGTAGAAGTCCCTTCTGTAGTTCTTACTAGCAAAGGTACTGTACACAGTACATGCATATACATCCACAAAATAATAAAAGCAAACATTAGTGTGTTCAAAAAGAAGATCAATGAGAAATTCAGCTTTATTCTCACAAGTAAGGGATTGGGTTTATACTGTGGCTGTCATTCCCATCTATACTGTCTACTTTGTTTTGTTATAGCATCACATTATTGCTTTAGGTGGCTGTGTAAGGTTGTGATGCTGCAATCTCTCTCCAGTGAGTAGCATCACTGACATTTTATGGGACTGCTCATTTCATGAGACTGCTCTATTTTGCAGCTGCAGAACCTCAGGCTTGATAGCAGATGATTATTTTTTGTCAGTTATCACACGCTCATCACAACAGGATTTCATGCTACTGTGGACAAAAATCTGACAGTTACCAAATAATTAGCTCTAACTTCTCTATGCCCATTAAAAGTAAGAGGGTCAGAAGACCACGATCTAATAAAATATTTTCTTTTCACACCCTTAAAAGATTATGTCAAAACTGTTTCAAAAGTGCTCATAGTGCTTTTCCAAAACAATGGGGAGCTGTCAGCTCTCTCAGGTGTTTGTTCTGGTACACTGTCCAATCAAAATCAAAAGTGCCTGATAAAAGCAAAGCCTACAGACAGACACCTTCTTCTCTTATCTGTCACTGCATCTCACTCACCAACTACCCTAAATCCATTTTTCATTCTCTGTTCTGGAGTCCTTGAGGTGCCTTACATATATGTTATCTAAATTATGTGGTGCTCACAAAAAAAACAATATAACTCTTGCGGATTTTTTGACACTGCAAGCCCAGAGGAACCCCTCTCTTCCCTCCTCTGCAGTATCTTCCAGGATTAAGCCTCTCTCAGACCCTGATTCATTAATGTAAAACATCACTAGTCTCATCCTATTAATGCCTTTCAAGCAGTAGCCATGAACACGAATCAAAACAGGAGAAAAAGGGATTAAAGCCCAATAGTGTGATAAAGTTGGTCTAAATATCATAGGGAACAATTAAGAAGAAAGTTTAGTCTAAATATGTAAAAGTGAAAAGGTGGTAATAATGTAATAGGTCTTTTAAAATCATTCTGGAGAAAACGTTTTTAAGCTTGATATTGTGATGGCAAAAGGATGGTTATTATGATAGTTTTTACAGCTCTTGAGTATCTCCTCACTTCTGTGTATTGAACTTACTGATTTATAATTCCATCACACTTGATTGAGTTTCTGCTGGATGGCTCACCAGATGCAGCTTGCTTTAGGAAGGAGCTTAGAAACTTGCAGTGTGAGTATGGAAGGCCTCTAAAAGAGAAAAGGTAACCAATATTTGAATCTGGCATTTCACTAGAGCTTGGAATCATTTGCACTGAGGATCAGGTCAGATCACACTGGTTAGTATTGGCTTTATGAAAAAATTTTCATGCAATATAGGATGAAATAGTACCAAATATACCTACACTACTGTATTTTTTGAGATTTACCAGTAATTTTCCTCTGGGCAGGAATTTTACAACACCAGTGGAACAATCTGGCTGCTCTTAGATCAGAAGAAAATAGATTGGGTTTTTTCCTCTCTCCAGAGAAAGAATGATGGCCAAAGCATTGATGTGATCTCAGATCCAGTTCTGCAAGCCCAACTGCACTAAGTACTCCTAAATTTTTATCTTATCTTGCAGTGCAGAATGCTAAGGGGGACATGAAAACCACAATAAAAAATAAAATCAACTAAGATTTTTCAATTTTGACCTCAAACTGTCTTGGCCTGTAGTTAGGATGTTAACAGAACTCCTAATCAACCCCATATTAATTTGGTGTCAGGTTTGTTTCTATGGTTATATGAGAACAGCTAGTGAATCTTAATACCCATTCAAAACATGGGACAGTAAGTGCTATATTTCTCATTCTCTTTTAATTGCATTTCTCACTTTAAGGCTGGAACAAACCAATTGCAATTTAAATGCAATCATTAATGGAAAAATTTTCTGGTGTTTTATAAAGACACTGCAGCTACTGAATGGCTGACCTATGATTTTAAAGTGTATAAATTTTAATGATTAAATCTAAGACAATTTAAGCATTTCTCTAAGCATAACATTCTGGTATCCACGTGTGTTTTCTACCCACAGCTAGCTGAACTTTCTTGCTTTCATACTACCAGTCATATTAGTCATAATTCCCCTAGTTTAGACTTTCATAAACTTATTTTAGTAAACACTAAAATATCTGACATTACTAAATCATGTTGATATGTGTATTTTCTTATAGGGGATCTTTTAGATATTTCTCTGAAATTTAAGCCAGAAATATAATTGGGTGAGTGTGATATAAAAAATAGTATAAAGTAACTGAAATAATAAATTTGAGCACATAAAAGAGAAAAGTGGGCTGGAGAATGAAAGGGATATGCAGTTATTTATATATATAATGATTTATATGCACATGCACATACATACCTCCTATATTCATACATATCCATACTTTTTTGAATAATTAAGCACCAAATGGATACATTTTCATTACAGAAACCTTACCATGAGACTCTCCTCTATGCTTCAAATACAGAGCAAGATCTGCGTAATCACTTCTCAAACTTTACGCCTACTGTACGCGTTTCCTTTTAGTGGATGTCCAATAAGCCTTGACTGATAGCTCTTCCCTTCTGTTGCCTTCGTAACACTTCTAACATTATTTCACAAAGAATTTGAGCCATTTCCTTTCCTCACTGCTATGCCTCTCCTGCTATGCCTGCTTGTGCATCTAACAGACCTCTGGATTCTTCCTCTCTTTCTGGCCCCTAGGCTTTTTTTTAAAAGAAAAAGCCAACAAACATGCCAAGTTGTATAAAAAAGTGGGATGTCAGTGCTCTGGTGAAATAATGACATTCCATGTCTGCAACCCCAATTTTTGAGGCAGTGTACAAGTTGGAAAACCACCAGTGGCAAGAGCAGTTGCCATTTTGAATTTCACTCTGACTCTCCCAGTAACGCTGTGGAAGAGACTATCAAGCTTTTAATTTCTGTTTACAAATGCAGGTAGACAGTGGTCTGTGCTGGAATGATACAAAGTATGCCAAATCAATTGCTGTTTTAAATTTGGGACTGTACATCTTTTATCTGTATAATGAAGGCTAAAAGCCCATCAGATATCTTCTTTAAAAATATATCATAAATAAAACCAGAAAAGTTAGCAAATGACTGAAGGAAAAATTTAGCCTTTTATCAGTTTGGAAAGTTCTGTATTAAGAGTGTTTAATTAAAAGTGTACATCAAGCATGTGTTTTGTGAAATAGATTCCTGATGATGCTGTGTTTAAATTCAGTCTTCAGTTTACCAGTATGCAGCTGCTTTTTTACTAAAGAATAGATATCAGTAAATAATAGTAAATTAAGCTTCTCCATTACTTAAAATACAAAGAACTTTCTTATATTGTTGTGTGGATAAACACTCTCCACAACTTCAGATATTTAGTTTGTTTCATAAGACTGGGAATGATAATATCATCTTTTAAATTAATTTTTCTTTATGCTTTTTGTCATGTGTGCAGTAAACCAGTTGTGCATATTTATCTATCTGAAGTGCAAGTCCAGTGTGGCACATTATTCTGCTCTGGCACATTAATATCTTCAGTCTTTGTGCCTGAATTTTAAAAGTAAAATTAAAATATTAAATTTAAAGTGACTTCTAAATGTAGTTACAAATCTGTATACAATTCTAAAAATTTAATGTTAATTTTAAAATTAAGATTCAATTATGGGTCTGTAGATAAAGAATTAGAGGGTTATCCCATTATTTCATTAGTAGGTCACTTGCGATTAAAAGATACCAAAACAGTCCATAAAAATAATTCATACAAATAGAGTAAGTTTTGTTATTCTTATAGGAAGTTTGTGGTGGCAATAAATTCCAATTATGTTCCTTTTGGTTTGTTCAGGTGCTGAAATTCTGTTCTTGTTGACCATGGAGTTTTATTGATGTGGTGGGATGTATATCAACAGTTAAAACCAAACAGGCAAGCAAGAAAAAGCCAACAATAGACAATTATTTTAACTTAATTAATTTATAATTTCAACATATAATTAGATTATGGCAGACTTATTTATTCGTACAATAAATGAATCAGTATAATTGTTTTCATCTGAAGATTTGGCCAGGTTACATAAAGTTTTTTTCTGAATAAAATTGATGAGATTCTTTGCATAGAGCTAGGCACAAGGGGTGGGGGTTTGGTTTGTTTTTTCTTTCTTTTTTTTTATATACTAGCAGGATGTTCTGAATAGTCATCAAGAAAATGTGTAATTTCTAAAATGCAAGATTACAGTGCAGTATATGAGATTATTCACTCTTTCTATTGTGAAAGCTGATATTCTGGGAAATAGTTTCCCACCCTCTGATGTCTTTAAATATTTTGTGGACATAAAATGGCTCTGGAGAGGAAAATATAGTGTGCAAAAAATGCACCTTGCAGAATGGTGTAGCACACTTAAATCCCAGATGCAGATTTTAGACTGACCAGTAACTTAGCCTGTATTAAATTAATTATTTATAAGGACTATTATTTATGAAATCCTAAATGTGTCTTCCAGAGGTGTACTCATTAATTTGATTTTTCATCTTTTCATTATAAAATTGCCTGCAGACTTTCCAGGTTTCAGACAGTACTTTTGTCCAGTTCAGAACAAAAATTTTAAAGTTTACGATTTTCCAGAAGAAAGGGGGACTTTCTTTGTTTCTTTCCTTCTTACCTGGGAAAGTCATCTCACCTTTGAGAAGGATCATGGTATGCTGGAAGTGTTACAGCAACCCTGTAGGGACCATCTTTAACTGGTGCAGTTTTCCTCGTTTGCATGCCTGATTATCTTCAGCCTTTGGAATTGAGATGATTCCTAGTGTTGGCCACGGAGAGGAAGCTTAGTGCTATATTTTAAGGAAGGTGCTCAATTTCTCCTAAAAAACCCTAAAATAACATCACGTTATTCTAAGGGAGAGGAAGATGGAAGAAGGTGGTTGTTCAATGATTTAAACAAGTGCCCTGTGCTCATTTTGGAAAAAGACAGGGGCTCGCTGCACCCATTTCTACTCCAATTTAATGAAGTTGTTAAAGTAGCAAGACTGACAGGTTAATTATCCTTTATAAAAGGGGGACAAATTGAACTGTGTCTTTCCATCATTTTTTGATATATCAAGAAGCTCCTGAGGTGCTCAGGTGCCACTCTGGTGAATAGAACAACTAATCCACTCTGCTATTCTTTGCTGACCCTGGTCCCCCCATCGGGGCCTTGCAGTATATTGCAGTTGTTTTTGTTTCACATTCAACAGATTCCACTTTATTATAAATTCAGAAGGATTTTTTTTTCCTCCATATGTTGGCTGACAGCTCCCCTGAAATAACTGATGGCTAAATTTAAACTCTGATGAAAATTAACCCGAGTGTTAAATGCAAACAGGAGCTGCTTGGAAAGAAAAGAGTTATCATGGTAAATGCCAAACAGTGGAAAATGTGTGTAAATTAATGGAGTCTCACTGGTGACAAGCTGTCAGGCAGTTTGATGGCTCTCGCTAGTGCTTCAATCCCACTGAAGTTGGCCAGAGGGCAACATGGACAAGTCCTGCTTTTCAAAAAGACCGCGGGATGCTTGACAGTAACGCTAACTAGATCATCTAAAGTTCATGGTCAAATAAGATATTTTTTTTTCCTTTTTGCAAAGCTTTGCACTAAACAGAGTTCCTGCACAGCTGGGCTATGAATGAGATATCAAATCACAGTTTCTGTACAGCGGTCAAAACAGAATGAGGATTTTTAGAGACCAGAGTTATGGTAAAAGGAATTCAGAGAAATTTAATTTCAAATAGATATTAATATTGTTTTGTTGCTGTATCTGCTGAACACAGAGCAATGCTTGAGGGATTTCAGGATGAAACCTTGTATTTCTAGATGCATTTTAAATGGTTTTAAAAATTTATATTAATTTTAGTCTTTTATTGAATCCTTCAATTGAATCATCCTTCTTCTCCAAAGAAAGATTTGATATATGTGGTAAGATACACCTTATCTCCTATTCTTTATTCTTTTCTGTTATTTTATTTTTCAGCATTGGTATGCTGTACATTTGGGAAATTAATTAGTGGTCTGTTGCCTTCAGGTCTTGTTATTTACTTCTATGGAAGTAATGCCGAGTCCTTACAGTGTCTAAATAGTCTCTTATAGTATGTTCTATAAATTTTAACATGAGATAAAGTAATTTAGTGGAAATTAAACTGAAACCACTGTAATGTATCTAAGCATGTACTAAGCTCTACAGACATGAAGGAGTCTATTTCTGGCTGTGTTTTTGTCAAAAATGGGAAAGCACAGTCTTGCTTAAAGGACCAGTTTTAATATTCTAAAATTAATATTTTGAAGATACAATCTTAGTCCAGTTAGCAAAGCTGTTACCTAAATCATCTGTATATTAGGCATAAGTATAAAATACAATAATAAGTCACTCAAGTGGATAATTCACAATTGCCACTATTTACATGAGATTAAAATAACAATATATCTTATGGAAATACCTGTCCATATTGGTCAGGATAATTTATTCTAGGCTAATGCTCAAAAGAACCACTTTTAAATTTTTAACAAATGTGACACAATGTACAGAGGAATAATATTTGAATAATACCTTGGAGAGGACAAAGGACAAAGCACAGATCTACTCTCCATGATCCATCTAAGTGACCTCACTATTTCACCTCCTGTGACTGATGTCACCCATCCATTCTCTCTTTTTCAGCATTTCAATGCTGTTAACAGTTCAAACAGCACCAGGTTCTCAAAGTTCTCCTTTCCCCTCTGCAGACCATTGGCTTGTCTGTGAAAATGATCTCTGACAGGGGAGAAAAAATTATGTCCAGACTCAGTTACCTCTTTCCTCTGTAGGAAAGCATCTCTGTCTTGACTCTTGATGTACTATGACTCTGGACAGGTGGATGAATTCATTGTGTATGCATTGATTCACAATGTTTGCATCTAACACTGGGAATTCTTAGTTGGTTTAGGTGAAAACCAACTAATCATCTTGTAAATTAAGATGCTTGTCTTCCATTGTAGTTTCCTTTCCTTGAGCCCCGTGTATAAGGAAGGGTGATAACTGATGTCTCATTACAATCAGGTATTAAAACATGGCTTATTGATTAGCATACCAGTGGTTCAACCAAATTCTGTGGGGTTTCTAATATAGCTAAAGTTAGTTCACTCTTTGCTAGATGGTATGTGCATTGTGGTGCGCAGTTAGAGAAGAAGGATACTGTTCAAATAATCTGAATTCTCTGCTTCCTTCACTGGTTTCTTGTACAGGTAGATGAGGAGTACAGAGGAATCTTGTGTAGGTAAGTCAATACTACACTGTGTGAGTCATTGCTCTGTATCACACCCTCCTTACAAAGCAGCTCAAAAGAAATAATTAAAATAGAAATTAATATTCAATCTCTGCCTTAAATAAAAATATACATGTCACGAAACTCAGAACCAACATACTATTTAGATTTCTCTCATGTGCCTGCAGTATATACACTCTCGCCTAAATAGGGAAGATATTCTTCTCTTTAGCTGGAAGCAATACCAGAACCTATTCTTACAGCTGATATTTAATAGCTAAGTATTTAAAGACTTTTTTCTGTTCTTCACAAATATCCTGTGACAGATAACACTGTGTGGTGCTGCTTTACCCTTTCATAATTCAATTTAAATTTTCAAAATTTAAGTTATTATATAGAAGGTAACACTCCGGTCATGTTCATAACTGTGAGCCCTTTAATGAGAATTTTTTTTCTGTAACCTATGCAATTTAATCCGTGGACTGCATCAATTTCACAAAGTCTTTTGATTGCACACTACTATATCAGAGCCTGAAGTAATACTTATTTAATTTAAGAGAATGGGCTTTTTATTTCTACTTCACTGACTAGGGGATTTCATCTGCAAAGTTTCCTGGTGTGTAAAGGCCCGAACTTTGAGCTAGACCTCACAGCACGCCTGGCTACAACAACACATTGTTTACTCTCCAGGTGTGCTTTCACCACTCTTCGTATACCACTGGGAAGGCTGAGAAGAGCCTTACCCCACTCTGAATACCTGACAGTCTAACAAAGAGGGTAGTCATATGTGATGCGTTAAATCCATTACTTCTGGTTTCTGCACAAGGGGCTGTGGCCATGGATGTATGATGTATTTCCTTTCTTGCGCATACCAAAGTGCTGACATGAATAAACACTACCATTTGTGCATTTCTGCTGCATATAGGGTTTGCAGACTCTTCTCTGAAGGTGGGGCTTATTGACAAAATAAATTATGTTTAGAAATTGTTATGCTATCCTGATCTTTGAAGGTTTGGGTGATATTCAAGTCCATGAATTTGCTAACAAGAATTCTTGCCAACTGGAGTTGAGCCCAGGCTCAAGCAGGAGTGACTGCTGCTGCTAAGAAACACCAGAAGATACACGATCAGCCCGTACCCTTTTCTGATTTTATGACATGTACTCCTGCTCCAAAACAGTGAGATTGCTGGACTTTTACCTTTGGGGCTTTGGCTATACATAGTGTCAAAGAAACTGAACCTTGGCTTTTCTTGAAGGAGGACTACCTTTCCAGAGCCTGTAGCTTCTACTGAAGCTTCAAGGAGACAGAACAAGAGCTGATCTGTGTATCAACTCCTTTTTTCCTCTCTCTTTTCAAGTCAAAAGACTCTTTGTATGGTAAACAGCCATGTTTAGCACTGCCTTTGTCATCCATTGTAGGTTGCATGCAGTGGACACCTAGGAGAGGAACTGCAAGAAACATGAAACCAATGTTAACAGCTCTATGATTCAAGAGAGGGGCCGTTTTCTATTTCACAGATAGCACCCTTTATCTAAGACTCTGTCAGGATAGTTTGTTTCCTGACATAAACACAGGTTTGTGAAATCAGAAGGTAAAATGATGTGCAGTGCTGGAGAAGCCAGCTCAGGGCTGGGTGAAGGCTTCAAGCAAGCCATACAAGTTGGCTGTGCAGCCAGTGTGGGATTCAAGCAAGTCAGGGCTTAGGCAGAAAGAGTTCTGCTAGAAGGGGCTAAAGCATGGGGTCCGACAGCAGTAATGTGAAGCTGCTGCCACTGCAGGTGTTCCTCTTCAGGGTGTTAAACTGGCAGCAGGTGAATATAAATAAGCTGCACAGACGGTGTGTGGAGGGAAAGGGGAAATTAATGAACAGTCTAACTGCTGAGCTCGGGAACACAGAATGAAAACATGTTGAACTTGACATGTCTGTGCTGCTGTTTTTGTAAATGCTGATGGCCAAACAGAGTGTCTCTGTGACTTAAAAAAAAAAAATAAAAATTGTATTTTAGGAATGTTAACAGATAAATTTTTTGCTCAGTCAATAAAATCCTGGTTGATTATCAAGTGTGACTTTGACCCTATTCCTGAACAAGGGCATTTAAAGAGAAAATATTTTGTAGCTATGCAGTCTTTTGTTGGGAAAAAAATAAAAATTTCTCAACTCCTTAGGGAGCTGTAATCTTCAGCGTCCAATATTATGCTACATCTTGCAACTCAGGGCTGTGCAGAGTCACAGCAAGTCTGTTAAGCTATCTCCAGAACAAGAAGCAGTGGAAATCTGTCAGCATGGTCCTGTGTGAGCGTTATTTGCACAGCTGGAAGTGTAGAGCAGATCAGATTAAAAAAATTTTAGTCCTCAGCTAATGTCTCTTGCACAGGGCTTTGCTGTGCTATGCCCCAGCCTCACTGGGAGCTGGCAGAGAGATTGCTAATGCAGCTAATTTCTGCTTGGAGCTGACATGCCCCTGTGTCTACAAGTAGAGTTCCCGCAGTATTTACCACTCTGTTGATGCTTCTGCCCAAAACTGCTTCCAGTTTGGCAAGATTTAAACATGTCAGTAACTATGAAATAACTAAATCTGCCAGATAAATTCCTTAGACTGTTTGCTGGTCAGTCTTCCTTTTTTTTTAGTGACTGTGAAATTGAAACTCATAATTGCTTCTGGAACGGGGACTCAAAGATGACCTTTATATCTGAGATGTAAAATCCCACTCCTTTTATAAGGCAGACTTGCAGCTGTTTCATGCAAAGAACTTGTCAGTAGAGGGTGGAGGGTGACCCACCCAGAAGATGAGGCTGATTCTGACATTTTCCACACTTTTCTTCTATTAACAAACAGATGCATGAGCAAAATTGCTTATTTCTCTGAGTTCACCTTTTGGCGTTGATTTTTGCATTAGCATAGCTTGTATGAGCTGGTTTTACTTAAGAGCTGTGAATCCATTAATCCATGAATACATGGATTAAAACAGTCTTCTCCAAATTCTTGCATCTCAGTCTCAACATAGGAAGCAGAGACAAAATGTGGATACAAACAAAGCAAAATGAAAATACAGCCTAAAGAATGAAGCATTTTTAATCCATAGGATTATGGTGTACATACATCCAAAATCTAATCATTGTTTTTCTATTCTTGCTGCGAATGAGAAATATATAGACATGGAAATATGCATATGTAAGGAAAGACAGGAGTTCAGACTGATCAGATGTGGGACTCAGCTCTCCACTTATCAGGAGACGATGGATAATTTATGGAGGGATTCTGGAAGTGAGCATAAGTGATGAATCTGACATAACAGAGAAAATATTGTTGCAATAATTAGTATATGAAGTGAGCAGATATCATCCAAAAGTTATCTTTATATAGATTGACATGAAAACCTATATCATGGAGATGTTATGCAATAAATATCTCCAAGGCTTAGGCACAGTCTTCTATCTATGCTGTGTAGAAGATAATGCCAAAGACATGCACTAGAACAACTGATAATAGCAAATGGGAGAAAGCAAGGAAGTCTGGGTAGGAAGTAATATGTCAGAAAACATAACAAAGTTTGGTTTATTGTGTCGTACTGGGCTACAGGCCCGTGTGACAAACCACTGGCAAATATGAAAGGCATACACAAAACTTCTGTGGTGACTGAGAATCAACCTAAATTTCTGCAAAAGTTAGGCAAGGATTAAGAGAACATCCAAGCCCTACAGCCCTACACTAAGGGAGATGAGAGGAGATGTTAAGAGAGAGAAACACAGAGGCTGTTCAGGTGATCCTTCATCATGGATGCTGCAGCGTGAGAGGAAGAAGGATGACAGGAGAAGAGAGAAGGGGCTGTCAGTCAGAATCAGAGAGAACTAAGGGGAAGAACTGAACGAAACAACTGGTGGCAGCAGACTTAGATGGGGACTGAGAAGGAGAGAAAGGTTTACTGCAGCCTTGTATGAAAGAAGAATGGACACAGTGGAAAGTTTGGAGAGGAATAGGAAAAGCCTTTTACATTCATGGGACACAACATCTAAGAGGAAAAGAGTGTGGGCAAAGTCCTGGGGAGGAGCCCTTGTGCCTGTCAACATTGTTGACCAGAAGGAAGGAAAGTTGGAAAGGTATTGGATAACCTTTTGTAGAAAGAGATAAAAGAAGAAACTTGGAGGAGTGGAGGATACACATAACCCACAAGAGTATTCACATGGGAGAGATGGACAAGTAATACAAATTAGTGGGTGAAAAGCTGACAGGCTTTGTATGGATGTCAGTGAGGGGTCAGGAACAGGGAGGGAAGAAGGGGGTTATTCCACAGCAACAGCCCTAAACAGCCCTTTGGACCCTGCACAGAATGGGCTCTAAAGCTTGTGTTTGCCTGGGTATCTTTGAACTGATGGCCACAAGATTTACAGTAGCAGTTTAACTTCAGATCTGTATCTTAAAAATGCTGGGAACGAAGGCTCTTGAATCCTGTGTTATTAGTTAACCGGCACTTAGTTAACCAGTTATTAGGTCTGTGAGGAGAGCATCAGTCATCTTCTCTGAAGTCTGTGGATCTGCTTCAGTGATAATAGTGACCCTCTGCTTACTCACCTAATGATTCAGTGACTTGCTTTTTATTATCAATTGGTATTTTATTACAGTTTCTAGCCAGATCTGAGTAGTTATGAAACACAGTAATCTGAGAGAATTCTGTTACAGATGTAGAGAGGGTTTGTAGTTGGGGAAGTTTATGACATAGGATACATGCGAAGTCTTGGGAATTAATTTGTTAAAATGTTTCAGAGGACAAGGAATTCATATGTTCAGGAAATTAATTTTCTTGCTTTTTCTAGCTCCTTCTTAATGCTTGAAAATGCTGCTCATTCCACTTAACCTCTTCAAATCAATTTTTTCTTTTATTATTTTGTTTAAAAGGTCTACCTATACCACCTAGAGAGGGAGAAAAAGAGAGTAGGAGAGATCTGCTCCCTGAAAAGCACTTACCTCTCCAATTAATTTATTAAAAAATTCTACACTTGTTATTTGCCTGCAAGTATGTCAAATGGAAGAAGATTTCAGACCTCTCCAGAAATAACTTCAATAATAATAATAATAATAATAATAATAATAATAATAATAATAATATCAAAACTACTACCAACTAAGATGCCCCTGGTGTTGTTCCCTTTTTAGGTGTCAAGGAACATTTCAGTGGAATGTGTTGGTACAAGTTGGGCTGAACTGCTGAGAAACACTGAGCAGTCTCTGCTGAGCTGCATTACTCTTGCAGGCCTCTTGTATAGGTGCTTTATCAGACAATGTTCTGACAGAATTTTTACAGGCATGATTTTGTTTTCCTTTCCTTCTTCCATGAATAATTGGAGGAATTGATTTAAAATCGCCTCCTCTTGTGTATTGGGGAATATATTTTTTCTCTAAGTCTTTGGCTACTCTTGAAAAGGGATTTAAAAAACAACCTCTGAACCTGCTGGGTTTAGATACGGTGTGTTCAGGAGGAGTTATCAGTCAATCAGCCAGGGCTAGGAGCAAACTGAGGTCCTTGCTGGTTTAAAGCAGACCCTAAAACATCCTGAATCCGAGGCCACTGTGCCCACCTGACCGATGAACACCTTTCCTATCCCCGCTGAATTGAAAGCAAGATGCCGAACTGCCCTGTGAGGCTGCCTCAGCCCACAGGTAACTGACACCGCCTCTTCCTCCGAACGGCTCTGGCCCCTCTCGCTTCTCCATCTTCCTACCTTCCCTGCCATCTGTTCCCGCTGCTCCCGCAGCCTCCCCGCTCTCCTCCCGCCAGGGCCTGTCTGAGCAGACGGGTATGAGAGCCTCTGATGAGGTAGGCCTCAGGCCCCTCCATCACTCCTCGCCACGAGGAAGGCACCAGCTGTCTGGCTTCATTTGCATTTTCTTTCCAAAATAATGAAATTAGCCATGAGTATCCTGAGGTGATGCGAGACGCAAATTTAGGCTGGATGTGTCAGCATGTGCTGGGAAGGGAGAGGGAAGGTCACGGAGGATGCTCGCAGCATTGAAATGGAGGGCAAGGCTTCTCCCGCCGGCTGCCAGGGCCCCGCCACCCGGGCAGAGGCCTGACGGGCGCCTGGCTCTCCTGGGCCCCTCAGCCCACACCGCCACCGCCTCACCAGGCCGAGACGTCCGGCCCGGTGTCCCTGCAGACACCCGGAGAGCACACGAGGGTGGTTGAGGTGCCCAAGGCCAGCAGCCAGCCCGGGGCGCAGCCGGGCGCTGCTGCAGCGTGCGGGAGCTGCGCCATGGCCGTGTCTGGCCAGGCTGGCCTGGTCGCCCGTCGCGCCTTCGCCGCAGCGCGACTGTTCCTAATTATTTCGGTGTTTGCTCAGTCAGGGCTCGTCGCAGGTGCTGCTCACCAATCCTCATCTCCTCTTCACCTTCCTGAATGCGTTTCAAAGTATTTGCTGAAGTGTTTCCCACAGTACAGGGAATACAGCTGAACATGCTGGAGTTCCGGCCTCACAAGCCCTTGTTGTTCTGAGGACAGTCACTGCTTCTTCTGTTTTTACTGTTGTTCATTCAGGTAAACAATTATTTACTGCATTTATGTTTATATAGAATGCAATTGTTTCTAAAGCATACAGGGAAGCTGGTTTTTCACTCTGCTGTAGTTTCTTCGTCTTAATTATTCTCCAGTGATAAAGGATCTTTGGATCTTTAACACAGCTCTTTAAGACAACTCCAGAATAGCACTACCTATATGAAGAGTTTAAATACTTAGGAAAAAAGGCATTCTGAAAAAGAAAATTTAGAAGACATTTACTTTATTCATGCACATATTTTTCTCAGGTAAGATTATGAATTAGCTTGTGTACATAGCTTCTTTTGAGAGAATAATGTGGAATACTCTTGGAAAGCAGAATTTTTTATTCTAAAAATTTCGTGTTGTCACAACTGGATTCTGTTACAGACTTACACTGAAACTAATCAGTGCACTCTGATTTTGCTATCAAATGCTCACATTAAACTCTTCATGAAAACAAAGGATTAGCTATGCAAAAAAAAAGTCCCAGCTACCAGAACAGATCTGGTCACTCACAGCATCTTCGGGCTAGATGGTTTGTGAGCAGCCTGTGAAGCTGCACTTCCGTTTCACCATATGGAAAGATTGAGGTTCCTCACAGGTATTTTTGTCTTCTGTTTCACATACATAGCAACAGTCTAGGTTTTCTACCCAAGCCTGGTTTACAGATCATGGGCTCTTGAGCTGAGAGCCACCAAGACAAGACAGAGTGCTCTCCACGTGGTCTAATGTGTACTGGGGTGCACCCATTAGGTAATAATTTCATGAGCAACTGCCTGTGCTTTGTCAGCATACAGGTTGTGACCTATAGACACCTACAAGACCACAGATTTTATAGCAGCCACATGTTATGTGCTATCAGGATGCATGCTCACATTGTCCAAGAGACAGTGGGAGCGTCTGGCCGTATAATGGACCAGCTTGAAAAGAAGGTACATTTCAGGAACTGGCAGGTTTGTGGCTTTTTTCTAGGTTCTTGAGGATGAAGGTGCTTTTTCCAGTCTGTTCATATGTAAATCTTACCTGCACTCTGGAGGCAATGGAAATATGTACTAAGGTTAGAGTGAGCAGAAGATACTCAATTACAGTTGATCAGATTAAGATTTTCCCTCGTATGTTTAGAATTTAAACATAAAAATGTATTATTCAGTTTGAGTTTCACTTGCTTTGCACTCACTGCCAGGTTTTGGTGATATCTTCAGCTTTAACTAACTCCTTGCTTTCATCTTCAAGCATGTTGTACTTTGTTATCTGTTCTGTCCTATAACTTTTCTCCACCTGTGCTTAAAAAGTAAACAAAGGCGGAATGAGCCAAGATGGTCTTGTCTAGATTTTGTTGTCTTCCCTTTACTCTGAAGTGAAAACACATGCCATCAGACTGGGACAAGATATTTTCAAGTTCATGGGAATTTCCAGTGGTTAGAGCAAAGCAGGTTTTGCTTTTGTAGTACAGCACAACTCTTGCCAAGAGTGCATGTACAGTGGTTCTCAGATATAATTTTTTTACTTATTCATCAGACAGAATGTTTTATGGGGCTGGTAAACAGACAATGGGAAGTCTCTATGGTGTCAGTCTTGTCCAGATCCAAGTAAAATTACCCTCCTTGATTTCTTACTTTATTGCAGTCTGGTTCTCACCTCTTCCTCTATCACAAGTTATTTTACCAAACACAGCAGGGGCTCAGATCTCTTCAGTGCTTGCTCACCACTTAGAATGATGCACCTTGCCTGACAGCTCTTCATGTCAGTCAAAAGTCTGGGTCAGTCACTTATCAATTGACCCCATGTTAAAGGCAGGCCCTCATTTCAGCACCCGTCAAAAGCTGCTGCTTTTGATGCATTTTCAGCTGAGGCTGTTTCAGTGGAGCTGTTTGTAAGTTGTAAGCATGTAAGCATGTATGGACTTGAATGAAAGGGAAACATTGATAAAACTGTGAAAGCAGTTTGGTGTCTGGTTTGTTGGTATTTAATGCATAGATCTTCTTTTTGTCTTTGTCTGGAGGACAATTCCCATTACACCAGTATCACTGGGAGATGTGCTGATAGTGAAAAATGCAGCAAGTCCTACCAATGTACACAGCTAAAGCCCTTGCTAATCTCACATCCCTTTTCTAACACCAATTAACACAAATAAAAGGCTGGTCTCTTGTACTTTACTAATGTGGAAGGAGAACCTTTTGATTATTAGCTGCAGTTACCATGAGCTCCCAACCTGGGATGGTGTCTACTCTTCGTCTGAGGTGTTAATCACAAATCTGCCAATCCTGTCCCACTTACAAGACAAGGAAAGAAATGTGAACATGTAAAAATTCACAGAGGGGCCCAGGAAAATTTCTCTGACACACTCCTGCTGTGACACCACAGCAATTGAAGAAGGCCTGTCATTTGGTTGTCAACCTTTGACCTCAGCCAGACATATTTTGAAATGATGTGAAAAGAATTGCTGTGCTGTACGGCTGGCTCCTTACAGCTTTGCATGTCTGTCCTTGATGTCAGTCAAAAGTAGTTAACTGGCACCCATGGAGTCTAAAAAAAAAGCTCCTTTAAAATATCAGTAATGACTTCTGTTAGCAAGACTAGCTCTTGTCAAGTAATGACTTTATGACATAAGGTATTGTTTATCTAGGCATCGTTCTCTTACTTGCATTTTAATGAGCCTAATTAATAATAAGTTAGAAGTCCTCAGCTATTTCTTCACAGCTGGACCATATGCACTAATTACACTGAGTGTGCAAACTTAGGCTAATCCCTTCGTCAAAAGAAATATTTTAATTTAAAAAACCTCAATGTACTTTTTTTTCACCTGATTGCTAAAGATGTAATCTTTTCATTCTGGCAAATTTGCACAGAATCAAAGTAAACCTGGGAGTGGGAGAATTCTATAATTTATAATTTTTCTAGTGGTAGACTTCATTCTTAAAATAATTGAGAAAGATCATTCAAGAGCAGGGAGGTGTCAGGTTCATTTCGGATGTACGTTAGGTTCCATAAAAGTAAGGGATAATAATTTTTAAGTTGAAGGATAATCACCAGTCTCTATTAAGAGATCCTTCCTGAACAGCAGTATAAAGGATAAATATACTTTGGTGCAAACAAGTTGGGAGTGTTTCTATTCTCAAAGTGTAACAGAATACATAATACCAGTCATACAATTCCCCAAAAGTGATGAGACACTGTTAGTTCCAGTCTAATAATAATAATGTAGTCAATATTAGATCAAGTATTACTGTTTGAAAAGAAGCAGGGTGATTTTGCCATAAATGTGTACATTTTCAAACAAATTAAATACCATTTTTTAAATAGTAATAATTACTAGTTTTTTTCCTTATATGGTAACTTGCTTGTATATATATTGGTGTTTGATTCTTTTTTTCAACAAAAGAAAGACCATACAATACTTTTACAAACCTTTGACAAGAAATATAATATACAGCTGTCCACAGATTATAACATCAGGGCACATAAGGACCTAGAATAAGGAATTATAGTTAACTTCAGACTGATTCAATTATTATGTGAGATCATAAGTACCCTGATATCAAAATAGTAGTGGTATTAGGGATCCAATTAGTAAAAAAGGGGTATTAAATAAAAATTCAGTGGTAAAATCCTGTTGGCAGATATGAAAATAGCCAGTCATCAGATGCCTATGTTTTCTTGCTCCATGCCAGTTCAAAGTCACATTTGTCTGTCTCCACAGGAGAAGCAGAAATCAAAGAACCACCTTGAATGGCAGAACTATTGGTCCCTTTTGACCTTTTTTTCTTGTTTTTTTTCAGTTCCAAGCTGTTGTTCGAATGGGGTTGGCTTGCTGACTGAAGAACAATGATGGTGACTCTTCTTCAATAAACAATTACTTTTTCTCAACAATGCTGGTGGCTTCTTTTTCAGGCAGTCAGAAGGGGAAACTGCAGTTCTTCCTCTTCTGCATTTTGCCTATAAGGCTTCTGGAACTGGGCAGGGACAAGTTTTCCTCAGCAGCTTCCACAGCTGTGTGTGTAGATGTGTGAGCATGTGCTTTGAGAACATATCCTTAGTATTCTGCTGATGGAACCAAAGAAAGTATTTCCCTATTTGTGAGAGGAATAAAATGCTCCTGCATGTGATCCCACATGAGGCCACCACAGAGCTGAAAAGTCATCTCTTATAGTATTATCCCTCCTCCTTCATATCTTCAATTCTTACCACTGTGCCAGACCCAAAACAGTCTCAGTTCTTTCAGTCAGCTCCCCAATAACTGCAACCTCCACGTTCATGTTACATGGCTATTCATGGCTAGCAGCACTATTAGCTGAGGTATCCACAGGTATCCTATTTATTGGCATATGGTTTTCAGTGGCAGAACCTGAATGAGCAAATGTTGCTAGCAGAAGGGAAAAAACTTTGGTCATAAAGTAAACTTACTATATGTATGCATTGAAAAGGTCTTTTCTAAAGTTTGGTTATAAAGGAATCCTACATTGACAAGACCATTTTCCCAACAAAATATGACACGAGGCAGTTACCTCGGCCTGGGTGCACATAAAGAATATGAGCCCTTTCAGGAAAGGAAAAATTGACCTGAATGTCATGAAATTTGGTTTGCCAGACAGAGACCCAGTTTCAGCTTGGAAACTTACTGATGTGGAACTAAAAGCAGTTATTTGTGGAATTTCTGCCCCTATCGGCTGGTCAGGAGCCACATTTGTAAAATTCACATATTGTTCAGAGGATTATGAAGACATTTCAATTTGTTTTTTTTTTTTTTTTAATATGTATACAGGCACAAAAACTACATAAATCTGGATTGTTTTTCTTTTATCTTCTGTTCCTCCCACCTACATTTTGGAGCTTTCACTGCAGTGTCAGGACAGTGCAATAAAGTGATGTAAGCAGGTGACCATGGGTTGACACCCATTCCTCAGCATCAGTCCTGACATTGCTCTTGCCACCATGGTCTATTCTATTGTATGAATGTTCATTTTAGCTATTTCAGAGAATTTCAGCAAATCTATCCTATCTCTTCGGAGGCTGTTTGGCCATGTAACAGATTTTTCCAATAAATTTTTTTCCTCATGTGCCCTGTTTAAATTTTCCATTTCTTATTTTCATTCCAGTAGTCCTTGTTGCACTTTGCAGTTCTTTTCTATAAATCTTTATTCCTTTTGGTTTATCCACCCTACAGACCATTGCAAACCATTAGCTTATCCCACCTTACTTGTTGTATCTTCAGACCTTTCAACCTTTGTTACAGTGAAGTGCTACTAACCTTTCAAATATTGACTTTGCAAATATAATAGTTCTTTCATAATGAGTTACTCCATGCATAGGAGTTTGCATGAAAAGTTAATAATGATGCTTTATCTTCTATTTAGAAAAGCAGTCACAGTCAAAGAATATTTTTTACCAAACTGTAACAAGCTCTTTCATAATTTGGAACAGAGTGAAGCTTTCCAGGAAGACAATTAACTGAGTCTGAGGTTTTTATTCTACTTTGTTCTCTTCGACATCTGAATGCTATTGATTACTTGTCTAATTTGTAGTATTTCCTGTTCTTATCAGACAAACAGGGTTAGTACTCCAGACAATCTTCCCTCTTACAGTTAAACACAGTCTAATCCTTTGGGTCTCTCCATGCAGAGAAAGCCTCTGCCTGCTCTCTGCAACACCTTCTTCCACAAACAGACCTCACTGCCCTAAAAGGTAGTGCTGCTGGTATAGACATTTTTCAGAAAAGACAGTTCTCCTCCTGTTTGGTATTGGCCTACATTCTCCTTCTTTCTTGTGGCGATGCACATTTTTGGAGTATCTACAGTACATCTAAGAGTCTCTGAAGGCAGACGCTGTCAGCTCCACCAAACTCAATGAAACCTAGTGCTGAGCAGAGAGAAGGCAGAAAGGACTCTGAGCAGAAGCTGAAGCTCAGGTGAAGTTCCTTCCTAAGGAACCTATGGTGTTCAGGGCCTGACCCAAAGCTTCTGGAAATCAGCCTGCTTTCCTTTTTGATGCTGTTATTATCTGTGGCAGTACAGGAACTCCAGCCCTGAACCAAGGCACAGGAGGAAGAGACTAACTGTACCTAAATTACCTTCTCTGTACTTAATTTATGCTGATGCTAAAGTTTGTTCTCCCAGGATCTTCCAAATATAGACATGAGCCCCTGTTTTCCTTTGGAAAGATGAGAATATCTCCCCTCCAGAAGGTTAGTGCTCCAGTTTATAACCTTGATATATTGTCTGATCCTAACCTTGTTATTTAATTAAGTCTGGGCTCTGGAGCGGTGCAATTCCGAGGTGCTAATACTGTGTTCAGTGAAGACGAGGACATTGCTCTGCTTTTTTCAAGGGAAAGTAGCAGCGTAAGGATGAGTGTTTAAACACAATGCTAATTATCAGTCACAGGAATTACTTTTAGTGTTATAAAGCCTTTTATTCTTCTTTGCTTCTCATAAAAAAAGATCCAGCTAATTTAGGTACCTGAACAATTACCTTTAGCAGTGATTAATGGATTAATCTAACCATATGGAATTAGTGTATTAGTCTCAATAATGCATCAGATGTCAGATTATTTTTCTGGTTTAGAGCTTGGAGATTTCATAGAACTGTTCTGGTGAGTAGGGAAGGGGTATTTCCCTCTTTTTTTTCTGCTTTTGTTGTCATTCTTTTTTGTTTAGGCTTTGGATTTTCATTTTTAGTACAGAGTACTATTTTTGGATTATGCTGCAAGCCTTACCTCTCCTCTCAGTCTCCCCATACAGATTTTTCCAGGGACAGTAAGATTCCTGTTAAGAGCTGTGGGAAGGCCTGTTCCATTCTTTTTTGCCATTTATGGCCCTTTAAAATGACGTGAAATAGGTTAGGTGAAGGTTGCTGACATATCCAGCATTTCCTATGGTTAGATAAACCTGCTTTATGTATAGTGGCAAGTTGTTTTGTGGGTTTTTTAAGGGAGCTATTTGATGTTGATCAGATCTTTTAAATGATAGAAGTGGTCCCAGTGGAGATGGATTAGTAAGCAGAGGGTAGATGAGGCAGTCAAAAGCACAAACTGCAATTTACCACATGGTCTGTGTAATTTATCACACAAACATCTCTGACACATACATGGCACGTGTGTATCCTACAAGTTTGATTGTGTTGTGCTTATCTACTTAAGATGTTAGCCAGCCTTCTCCCAGTGCTGGGAAAAAGGCTAAGTTGCACTGGAAGTTGGCTACTATTTGGTCTACAAAGCGCAGTGTAATTAAGAAAATATTTAAAGCAGAAATTCTTTGTGCTGAGGGTCACCACAAAATTTATATAAAGACAGATGCTGAAAATAAGGCTCACCCTCAGGTTAGATACAAATGCACAAGAAAGAAAAACATAACCTTAAGAACCTGACATAGGTTAATTTAATCAGAAAATACTCTGTGTATGTCTACACAACCTAAAGGCAGTACTGCATAGAGGTATCTGTGCTAGCTAATGCATAGAGATGCATTTTTCGTGGTCTGCAGATAACTGCATGGATATTAATGAGATTCTGTCATTTGTGCTAGAGGCAACATTTCTCCTAGATCATTTTATTTGTTCCATATTGTTATCTAGTGCTGCATCAAAAGGGTTTAGTTTGCTGGAGTTTCTTCAAAAATTACATCGTGAAAACAGTGCAGGCATCATGCTGTGTGCACCTGATAATGTTCTGCATCATCAGTAATTCCTACAACACTTTGTCTTATTATAAAAACACTGAACCAGAATCAATTCTTTCATGGAAAGAGCCTATTGTTTTAAAAAATAACACATATATGCTCTTTTTTTCTCTACTAGATTATAGATCCCATATAGCTCCTTCAACAAAGAGAATATTATCAGTAAATTGTGTATAGTCACTGCTTCTTGCTTATATTTTAAAAGAAAAATACAGTCTTTACATGCTAAGACGGCTGTGTTCACATAAAGAAAAACATGACAATAAGATGCAAGCTTAAAGATAGATTTTTAGTGATGACATAACTTAGAAAAGGATTAATAATTTTTTGCTATTTGTTAACATAGCCCGATTATTGATTGTAAATATTTTTATGTGCAGCAAGGAGAAACTACAAGTCTAGGATGAAAAATATAAAATATTTTTATTGTCTGAGGTTTGACTAAAGGGCTAATATCCAAGAGAGATCAAAACAAAATAGCTTGGAAAATGCATGAATTCTTTAAATACTTAGAAGTACAATAGCCAAAAAGAGGATGACTCCCAAAACCTCAGTGGAGGCCAACAATAGGATTTGTTACTCCTACCTGTGTGTACATGAGCAATAAATTGCTTATCAACCCAGCTAAATTGCTGCACCTCATTCTATTGTGAAGGAAGTACATTTTGCATAATCATCATATTCAATTTTGCAAACCATAGGAAAGTTGGATTTTAAGAAAAAAATTCAGAATTCAGATGAGTTTTTGCTTTGTGGAATGTTACGAAAACAATGTATGCCAGTCACCATAACTGGATTCGACTCCATGTTTCTGCATAAGCCAAAAGATAGACTCCTTTATGAAAGTACTTTTTATTAATAGTAGTACAGTTTGAGCTAGGTTCTTCTTAAGAGGTACCCCCCCAAAAAAAAACCCAAAACAAAACAAACCCTGGGCAATTCTACCTTTACAATCCAAGTTCCTTGCTTCTCATGCAATAAAGTGGATTAATAGTGATATTAAGGTCTGGTCTTATTTTTATTTCCTGTTTTGTTACTAAGCCATTCTGGCTGGTTCCGTAGTTACCTATTCAGTTACAGTATGGTTGCTGATGAACTGGTACTTAAGAAATGTACTAGAGTTGCCAGAGGAAGCTTGTGACATGCTGTAAGTTTAATTATGTTCAATTCATTAACACAATTAGAGCTGTGAACAAATCTATCGACACAGCCAGAATCGCTTAGGAACAGCTAGTAAGTCATAGATTACAGGGACTTGTTCTCCATCCCTACATGTCGAGCATGATTCCCTGGCAAAATGCATCAGTCAGTCATTTGGGAACATAGATTTGATGCCAGAGGTTTCCTCTTCTCCCTGGATTAGATTAGTCATGTTTCAGCAGAAAGGCCTAATAATGAAAAACTGTGTGAAAGCAAAGTCCTTAATGTGCACTGAAATCATGCAGTTGTGAATGATTCCTTTGCTGGATTTACCTAATGATCTGTTTGTTGTTAAGGGGAGATGCATTTCAGGTACAGTACTTGGTCAAAATCAGAATTCATGCATATTTTGGGGGAGACCCTCTGAGAGCTTTAGTTTTCCTCTGAGCATGCATTTGTAACAAAATCAGTAAAGTGACTGATCGGGGATTCAAGGAGAAATGTAGAGGAGAGGTGTAAAGAGAAAAAAAAAAATCTTCCTGAAATTTCTGTGATGTATGCTTGGCAGTACCAATCCACTCCCAAAACTCCCAAAAATTTCTGCAAGGTCAGAATACTCCTTGTGAAACTCTTTTGATGCCATTGAAACTTCACCTACTTCCCAGCAACCTGACTGCACTTGGGCAGGATTGCTTATAAATTCCCTGGTTGTTTTCCCAGGCCCACTGTGATAAGTGAATCAAGTAGATGGAAAGAACTTATGAAGTATTTTTGGGTTGTCTTCCCCAGTCTGTAACTTCATTTCTCTGCTTTTCCTCCACTTCACAGGTTAGGAAATTTAAGGAAGTGAATTAAGGTGGCAAGTGTATCTTTGCTTTTGACTGTGACAAGCTTGTGCGAAGGGTCCCTTGTAATCACATGTTTGGGAAATATGTCCAGGACAAGTCTGTGTAGTGCCAAGCTATTCATAAAGATTGTTGAATGGTCCCAGTTTTGTAACTTACAGATGATGAAAAAATCGTGAGCTTACTGGTATTTTTCTTTTATTTTCTTTAATATATCTTTAAAAGCTTTTCACTTGAGCTTCAGGGCGTGGAATAGTATGAGATAAAATACTATTTTAAAACCTGCACATTTCACACAGGTTTGCTTTTATCAGGCAGCTAGGAACAGCCTAAAATTCATAGCCACTGGAAAATCTACTTACAGAGGTGTGTAGTGGGGCATTGCAGGCGTAAAAAACACATAAACCTTTTGTAGGCACTTACAATATGCTAATTGCAGAGATGTATATAATAATAAAGTAGAACGGTCTGATCTACCTTAATTGCACTATTAAAAAACATATATACTGTACATACACTATTTCACTAGCAATCCACAAAGCATCTGAGGGCTTTTAATAGCTATCATAAAAATAATAATAAAATATATAAAGGATAAGCTACCATGAAAATTGCAGAGGAAAATGATGACCTGTGTGTTTTGAGATGAAGTATCTTACATGTATGTTATGGTGTTACTTACCTTCATTAAACAGGTTATTGAAAGGATGCATTTGAGGGTTAGGTAACCTGGTAGGTTAATGCACAGGCTTTCACATCAGAATACTGAATACAGCCAAATTTGATTTTGGCTGTAAGTGATTCAGGTTTTGGTAGGTTCCACTTCTTAATGTATCTTTCAAGCAGCAAAACTGTGATGAAGTTTGGTATAATTCATCAGAACTAATCTTTCCTGCACAGGAGAAATCCAGGGTAAGTGTACTCAGGCCATGAAAGAGGTTGCAGTGGAAAAGCTGAACTGAAATCTGACCAATTATGCCTTTAATGTTATTAAGCAAATAAAAAGTAATTCACTGAGTTGCTGCTATGAGCATTATCCCAGAGCCAGTAATGGCCTGGTGATAATGGGAAGCCCTTTTTAGCATTAACTGAGAGACTGGAGAATGTGATTATCTGTAATTACACACACATCTCACTGTGAAGAGGTCCCAAGCCAACCCCAGGCTAGCTGGACATAGCACTTTTAGGTATATATACTCTAGTGTAGGTTCATGTCTCTAATCTGGGAAGCAAAGACATTCTCTCTGTTTGTCACTGCACTGCACTGTGCTTTCTTGGACACACCTGCCTGATTTGTTCATCTTCAGGACCTGTTTTGTTCATCTTCAGGAATTTCTTCTACAGTGCTAAAACACACTAGCATAAATCAGTGGTGACTCCAGAAATTGATTTACCTGGTTTCTTAAAAAACAGAAACCTAAAAATGCTTCATATTTGTAAACAAACCAAAGCTTTCAATCTATAATTATGCATTTCTCTGTCTTAACTCTAATATTTATCTTCCCATTAGCTTTGTGCTTCAATCTGTCAGTGCATAATAGCAGAAAGTCGCTGTGGATCTCCCATTGCCTTAGCTGTGGTATGAAACTTCCCTCTCATGATCAGGGATAAAGCTGTGCCCCTGACTGCCCAAATTCAGGCTAACCAGCCTCTTGCCTACAGCACAAGAACTATGTCTGCTTGGAGTTTGCATCAGCAGAGTGGCTGAGACCAACTTGCATGCACAGAAGCTGATTGATGAAGCATGATGCATCCCTTAATTAAGCAGAAGCTACTAATAAAAATGAACTTACTGGATGATTTGTGTGAATCTTGCAAGGCAGCCATATGTGCTGCACACTGGTAGTGGGAAAGGGTGGTATGCAGCTGATGCTGGGAAACTACAAAATAGGAAACTTGTTAAGGGAGGCAGTTTGGGTGCTGTCACTACTCAGGGCAGTCCATAATTAATGCCCTCCTCACTTATCCTTGTTTCTGTGATAAGTTGTCCTTTCCTCTTTCTCTCTGAACCCTCTCAGCATTAGTCCTTGCCATCACTGCTGCTCCCACAACTGCATCTATTTTTACTTCTTTAGCTGTGACTGCAGCATTTGGGGGGGATAAAATTCCTTGAATCTGCACATCTGTTCCTTTTTCCGTGAGCCATAAGCATGTGTGTGTTTGTCTCAGCAAACCTTCACAACAGTCGGGGTCCAGATGCCTCTTCCTGTGCTTCTCTACAACACTTCACTACAGTATTTTCCAAGGGAGCTGGAATGGGAGCACACATGGTGTGCGGGATCAGGAAGAGGCTCCTGGAAGTCATTCTCTGTGCCATTGGCTACCTGCAGTTGCTTTTCCTAAGTATGCTGTTCACCTCTAAGATCCAAAGTGGTTTCAGTAAGATGGTACAACCTTGTAGGGTTGTATTGCCAACTAATCAACTAAGTAACAGCCTAGAGGTCAGGATGTTGTAAAAACATGGCAACACTTCCTTGGTTACTGTCCATGATCCACAAGAATTCCTGCTGTGCACCAGAGATAGGAGCACAGAATTTAAAGGGAGAAGTGATGTGTGACGCTCATATTCTCCAGCTCCCCACTCCATATGTCTGAGAATTAACATATTCCTTCCAGATGTGCGTTCTTCTAACAGGCTGAAGAAAACTGACTCTTTCACCTTATTTGCTTGGGGCACATGGTCACATCTTCATGCAAATAAACACTCTTTTTCTGCAATTGTCTGCAGTAAAAAACAGCAAAGAAATCCTTTCTTCCATCTAGTCAGTCAACTTTTATTAAAAGCAAGCTGGAATTGAGCTGTGTAGAAA
Source organism: Fringilla coelebs (assembly GCF_963513975.1). NCBI lineage: Eukaryota > Metazoa > Chordata > Aves > Passeriformes > Fringillidae > Fringilla > Fringilla coelebs. The sequence goes on along the minus strand of NC_140030.1, from coordinate 94,883,798 downwards.
AAAAATGTGAATTTAGCACAAAGCAAGAAATGCTGTCCTTAACACATGTGATAACATGCCTTTCATTCTGCAGGTGCTAAGGGTACAGCTGCAATGTTCAGTTTTCAAAGCCATGTTTGAGAGAGATGTGGTCCTAGCAAAGGGAAACCAAAAGTTCAATAGCCTAAACAGCAACAAAATGAAAGAACTGAGGTTCATTGGTCTAACAAATCAATTTTTTTTTTAATTGCAGGGATACATAGGAGTCATCTTTCCATTTGTAAAAGGCACCTGCTGATTGGAAAAAAAAAAAAGGAAAAAACTTTTCTCCATGTCCTTTGTCTATAGAACAAAAAAAAAAAAAGCAACATTAGACTGGAGCAGTGTTGATTCAGAGTTAAGCATTAGGAAAAACTTTCAAACAACAAGGGTAGTTAAACACCAGAATAGATTGCCTAGGGATGTTTTGGAATCTCTGTGATTGGAGCTTTAAAAGAACAGGTTAGACAAACATCTGTCAGGAATTATTTAGGTATAGTTGATCTTGCCTTGGGGTAGGGGGTTGAACTAGACGACCTCTAAAGGTTCCTTTCAGCCCTCTTATGATTCTATAAAAAAATATAGGAAATGATTGCATGTAGAATTGAGTTTGGCACCTTTTAGTAAATCTCATTGTTTCTGCTTTTCTGTTGTTCGCTTTGCAGCTCAGCCATGCTGAGGACTCCAGATTCCAACAAGAATCTTAAAAGGCTGTTGGATGCCAAATAGTGCTCTGGTTCTTTTACACTGTTACATTTAATTAGGGTTTCTAATTAATCTTCTCTGTGTATTACACTATATCCAGCCATCAATGTTAATAAAATCTTTGCTTAGTTTAAAGATTCTCTGAAAGTTTTCATTTGGAAAGTGAGACCATCTGGCCTCTCTACCTCACTAGGATTAGATTCTGGGTAAGGCATAGTCCATCTGTTTCTGAGATTCACGTACATATTACACAGGAATGTGTGCTGGGGCACAGCTAAGGAGGGATTTCATTGCAAAGATAACTAAGAGTGAGATCTGTCTAGAGAATCTCTGATACTCTTGATGCAAAAAATAAGAAAACTTCCTTTTCAAAATGTTCTCAGCATCTCTTCAGAAAAAGGTTATTATTGCTTCCCATTGTGTGAGGTGAAGTCCTCCACTGAGGATATACTTCAACCCTGAACATATGTAGCACAAAAAAACCACTGAAATGGTAAACCCTCTTTGATAATCACTGGGGGTCCCAGGAAAGATTCCTCAGCCTACCCTGGTGTCACTGAGGGGTCCCTGACATACTGAGAGCTGCCGAACTGTACTCCTGGCCAACAGTACAGCAGTGCAGATCAAGCCCATATATTTAAAGCCTATATATTTAAACGCAGTTTGTGAGCTAGGACGAGCCTGATCCCACGTCCTTCTTCATTCCTTCAGATCTTTTTAGCGCCCATATATAGTGTCTGGTGTTTTTAAACAGCCAAAATCAAATGCCTTGGTCTACTAAACTAATCCTGTATCTGATTTGGTATTGAACCACAGACTATACCTTGATATGCAACAGGAATATCACTTTTCCAGGTCTTTTTTATTCAATTTGCCACATTCTATAGCCTGTATTGTCAGAAAAATGCCCATGCTGTTGGATTGTCATCTTTCTTGACTGAAACTCACCGAGAGAAGAGCTTTTCGAAATAAAGCCACGTAATTAAAAATTGCTGTATGTGGAATTTCTTCCTCTTTTTTAGCATGTCCTGGTTTTCTTCATGTGCAGTTTACTAAAATACACAGCCAAAGAAGCAAACAAAAACTAAACAAGAAGAAGAAGAGTTTTGAAAGGGGAGAGTATGACAATCTAGCTCCTGGATGCAAAGAACCATTAGGCTATGGCTTACCTTCCTTAGCACAGCCATTTAGAACCTCAGCAGATAACAGTGACTTTCATTGATACTGGCAGATTTATGGGGCCATCGTTAAAATAGAGCAAAGTGGCCTTGATCAATGTTTTCAATGGATGAGGTACATACTTGCTTTCCATCAATATCAGACATGCATCACTACTTTTCCTGCCTGTCCTTTTTTTTTTTTTTTTTTTTTTTTTGAGAAAAGATATAAATTGTGGCCAAGGAAACACTAGATTTTTTTCTTGAGGCTCCCTGCTATAGGCTTTCCATGGAACAGACAGGAGTCCACACAAAAATTTGCTCTGCCCTAGAAGTAACTCTTTTCTGATAGGTTCCACTTCAGGTCCCCAAGTAAAGATTTGGATTATTTGGGCATTGATACTGGTATTTTGTATTTTGAAAAAAATCAACTTGATTATTGTCTTTGATACATAAAAACAGAGAGGCTATCTGTCTTTGAATCCATTACTGACTAACAAATACAAGCAGGCTTCCTTATCAGAAGGGGCATCACTGGGATCTCAAGGATGAATAAAGTATTTTCAGCTCCTGATTACAGTTGACATAGAAATAACTTTTTCCTTTCTATAATGCTGGGGTGTAGATGTACTTTTGTTAAAGTTAGCTCTATCAAAAATTGAAAAGTGTTAAGAATATCTAATTTTGCCAACACTTTCAGCAACCCATCAAAGCATTATTATGGGGAGCTGTAAAACACACACCTGCTCCCTCTGAGGTCCAAGGTGTTGTTCACAGCAAGGGGTGGCAGAGTCCTAATAGCCCAGCAAACCAGGGCAACCACTGGACTGGGGCCACAGAAAAGGCCCTGACCTGGGCTAGCCCCATCACTCTGACGTCCCTTCTTAGATGGATTTTAAATCTCTCTTGTAAAGCCACTTTTTTTCTACTATAAAATTTTGAGTAGAATAAAAATAAATTTTGAGCAAAATACTTTTGCCATCTTTAACTACTTTCTCATGTTAGAGAATTTAACTCATTTTTTTCTAAAAATATTCATTTAAAAATTCTGCATGGCAAGTGCCAAGACTGATCCCTCTAGTCCTTGCTCCTAACTCCTAGATAGCAATAAAATTCTTAATATTTGAATTGATTTGCTAATTCTATGTGACAATCTGAGTAACAGATGTATCAGCTAAATGTGTTCTTGCTGTGAAGAGACAGTTTATCAACATATTTTGAGAAAACAGCATGGCCAGACTCCTTTCATCAGTGTAAAAACTGGGGCAGCCTACTAGTTCTCAAGCTCAGCAGAAGGTTAGTAGTGACTTGTTCAAGGTGAACCTTCTCTCCATCTATCTTTATGTACATATAATGAGGACAAAATCTGAGTCTTCCAAAATTTCTGCCTAGCTGCTGGACTTTGAGAAAAATCTATGAATAACAAAACTGTATCAAACATTCACAAGACTGAAACACAAATTTCACTTTGTTCTAATTTCTTAAATTATCAGAACATGTTTTTTCACTTGTTAATAAACCAGCTTTCTAAATAAATACTTGTACTTTCTTTGCCAATTCTGCATCAGCTCTTTAAAAAAACCTATGATGTAAGAACACATTTTTCCAGCTTGAATGGCCTCAACAAGAAGAGCTGTGAAAATCTTTTGTATCTGACCACCTTTACAGGTTCATCTATATCAGTCAGATTTCTGCAAAGCAGAAGCAAACACATGTGAGATGTGAGCAGGTACTGTCAAAATCTTTTGATATTTGGAGTAATCATTATTGAAGAAGAACCAAACAAGCAAAAGGAAATTATAGGGGACAGAAATAAAGATACTCAAAAGAGCCAGATTTTACATTTGTCATTTGTGGGGATCTCAAGATGGTATCAAGGGAGAGGTTTTCAAAAATTGTAATGCTGTCTGAGTTCAAGCAAATTTTTGGTGTTCAAACCTTCCTCACATATGCCTGCCCTTACTCAGAGCTTCTAAAACCTCCTCCAAAATGGCTGTGCTTGCACAATGTGCTTCTTTGCATTTTTAGATAATAGATAAGTAGATAAGTAAACTTGCCAGAAACATTTTCAGTCAGTGGAGATATTCTCCCAGTCCAGATGTGGTCAGATACCAGGCTGCTACTGAACATCAAATGAACTTCCACATTTTATCCCTAACAAAGCTATGAATTTTTAAGTCCATGCATGTGGAACTATTGCAGCACTGCTAGCTCCAAGTTGGCCACAGATTTCTAACTTTTTCTTTGTTATCATCACAGAAATGTAAATACGTTAAATTTTGATGCAGCAAAAGTACCTTGTCCCTTTTGGTACAATTATACTGGAGAAGGAATCAGGCAGTTTCCACTGTAAAAATAGAATGCTGAACAAGAATACATAAAATTGGAAATCTTTCAAACATCTCAAAGATAATTATTAGACTGATTATTATTAGGTGATTTTCATGCCTTAAATTTTAGCTTTCATATATTCCAGATTCTGTACTGCATTAGTATGTAACTCAGAACTTCATATAAAGTGTTAGCAAGTTCTCTTCACAGATTAGTTAGACAAAACCATCCTTTTCCAGCCCAAGAACCAAAGACACCGTTGCAGCTTTGGGCTCAAAAAGTATAAACAATGGAGAATTGAAGAGAGCAATCTGGAAGGATGAGAATTCATAACCTGAAGCTGTAATTGGACAAATAACCCCAATATGTAAATGGAGCAAAACTTATAAAAGTGTGAAAACTCCTGACTGCTTGTTCGTCTTGCATCCATCTTGGGTCCATCTTGGGGAGAGCCACAGCCAGGCTCTTGTACTTCCCAAGGTATATCCTTTGAAGGCCTTTTAATAAATACCTACTTTATTCCTTTAACACTGTCTAGCCTCTTTTCCAGGTAGCCTCTTTAGGCATCAATTTCTTCTCAACATGTAGGAGCTGTGAGATATTAAATAAAATATTGACAGTTTTTATGAGAAATTAAATACACCATCACTGTTTTAACATTTCTAGAATGTGCTGGTAGTTAAAAAGAAATAAAAACTTCAGAGCAACAGGAGCAAGTATTCCTATTTTTTAACAAGAATCATAACTTGTTGTTGCAAATGACCAGATCTCACCGTTTGATGACGCATTTGTATAGAGTCATCAAAAGCTTTTCCCGATTCTTGGTGTTCAGCAACAGCTGTGAGATATATGACCATGAATAGAAATGAATGAGAGCTAAATCATGTGTTAATCATTGCCAGAAGTAGGTCAGACATAAGCTCTCTCTCGATGCTCACAGACACAGCTGTCTGTCACGGTCATCTTCCTCAACCGTCATTGCACTGCAAGTGACGAACTAACAAGTTGCAGGAGCTGTGGTACCAGGCAATGGAAAGTGGTCTCAGTCAGAATTCCTGCCTTCTCATGGGCAGCATGACTTTACAGTGAATTCCTTACTCCAGAGATCTGGCTTTGAGTGACTGTGCATAGAATAAGAACTACTGCATTACTGCCTTGTACCAAGCACTCTGTGACTCATACCATTGCCCAGAGCAGTCCTTTCTCTTCCATTTTCCAGTTTAAAGCCTGGATAATGTGTTCCCAGTATTCCAAGTAAATGTCACTAGCTGGGTCTACATGAGCAGGATGGTTTCTACAGTTTTTCCAGTCACTACTTGCTTTTCTCCTTTGCAATGGCTCTCAAACTTCTACTCTCTTTTCCTTTTGAATTACTTTCCTTTTTCTTTTAATATCAGAAATAGGAGCAGCAAACAAGAGGCTCTCTCTATTCTGAATAAGACACATGAATGTTTGTGAAACTGTAGCAATGTCTATCCCTATAACAGAACCCTGCAAAAATGTAATGGGCAGAGAGCTGGACAAGCGTGTATGGATATAAATATATATACACACATATATGTAACACAAAACCAAATCATAACCCAAGCCTTAACTCCCAGTATGTCCCAGGTGCTCTCAGCACGCTCATTCCCAATCATCCAGTCACCCCAGCAAGGTTCCAGTTGCCCCGGTATGACCTCTTTCACTCCCAGTATATCCCAGTTGCCTCCAGCACACACCCACCATTCCCAGTTGCTCCCAGTAGCCCCCAGTATGGTCCCCATGTTACAAAAGAGTGTTTGAGCTCATTTAAAGAATCACCAGTGAGGGGATTGGTAAAAACCTGATTTAATATTAAGTGACAGCACAACAGAATTCATTGGCAAAGCTTCGCTGTGCTACTTATGAGATGGCTTAGGCACTTGGAGGGAAAAAAAGCAACAAAGAAAATTCAGTCAGTCAAAACAGAAATTAACTGAGAACTCTGTGTGGGTGTGGGTGTGGGTGTGGGTGTGGGTGTGTGGGTGCGTTTAGGTGCAAGTGACAAAAGAATAGAAAGGGCAAGGACAAAAAAGAATATGGCCTAAAGGCTTAATGGCACTCAAAACTACTTAAACTTGATTTATAAGTTAAATTTAACAGTTTAGCAAAGGAACAATACTTAACAGCATTTAACTTAATTTATAACCTAAATTTAACTTACCAACAGCCTTAACTTACTGAGATAACTAAGGTACTTGAAAAATAAAATAAATCATCTGGACTAAGTAGGATTTAGGATTATTCAAAATTTTAGAAAATATAACATGACATACATTGATATATTCTGAGTGGGATTAAGATATACATTTGGACTAAGAGTTCCCTAATGATTGTGTTTATGGCACTGTCAAAGGTTTTATCAAGAGACTGGGGGAAGTCAGAAAGCCCCTTTGTTCAAAATAATATCCAGGTTTTGTTTAAGAGTCGCACAGACTGCTTCAGAATACTCCATTTTCTCTGCTGTCTAGAGCAAAAGATTGATGGCAAACCAATTCTCCTCTCATCTGCAGATGGCAACACTGGGTAGGGGAGGAGATACAGCATCTTAAGAGGGAGAGAAATATTTCAAACACAAATATTTTTAAAATTTGAGCTTTGTACTCCAAATTTATTTTAACTAATTTCTGTAGAACATTTTTTATGCCATTATTAGCATATAGAAGAAGTATCCTGTGATGCAGGGGAAATGGATCCAGTAGGAGGATAAAAGCAAAGCTCAAACAAAGAAAGAAAACCATGGGGGTGAATGATCCCTAGCAGGTACACAGGAATCTTACCTATCTGACACGTATTTGAAAAACAGGAAAAATGAAGCCAGCAAATGCCTTCTGAACTAAAGAGAGACCCATGTCAGCAACTGTTCTGTCAGTGCTAAAACACAGGTGACTACTAGGCATGAGTGAAGGCATTATGGCTGCAAAAAGATAAAGTATGAGCAGCCCATCTCTTTTTTTTTTTCCTACATGCTGTGCCTATTTCCTCCTCTTACTAGTGATTCAGTGGCCCAGATTTTGGTAAAAATACCAATGAGAAAAACCAAGAACAATCCTACTCGGGCAAGAGAAACTACATTAAGGGCACATTCAAAAGAAATTTAGCTCCTGTTTTGCTATGCATGAGTGATCACAGCTTGTTTTCTTTTCTTTCTTTTTTTTCCTTTTTTTCTCTCTCGCTTTTTCTTTCTCTCTCTCTAGCTCTCTTTCTTACCACCGAGTAGCTCAGACTTTTTAAATCTGAAGAAAAGTTAATAGAAGTTGACAGTAGAAAATTATCTAATGGAATCAAGTGAAGCATGTGGATGAGGAATCACCACTATAGCATGCTACAAACTTTGAATAAATGAAAAGGTGACTAAACTTGGCCTCACCTTCTTCTCACAACACTACACAAGATGTATCTCTCTCAAATTTATAAGCACTGTCCCTTCATAAAAACTGAGTCATTGTGAGCATGTCCAGACTGCAAGTACCCCTTATTCGTACCATGACATACAGAATGCAAAAGGTTGGGGTTTTGAGATTGCTGAGTATCTTCAGCCAAAACAAGAACCATAATTTTCATTAGACAGCAAAAATAAATTAATTGTAAGAAACAGTGTTTAGTTTGGGGTAATTCTGATCTAGTTTGTACATGTTATTAGCTGTAAAATAATCTAAAATTGCATTTGAGAATGTGGCCATGTCATATGTACAATAGCACCAGTAAATGCATTTTTTTTTAACTAAATGTTGTCTACATGGAATCTTGGCATTTTTCTTGAAGTGGCTGAGTGATTTATCTCAACAGATTTCTGCACTTGGGATTTCCTTTACTCAAAGATGCTCAAAGGAAGCAGTTTAATGCAAACTCTCAATATGTCACATTTTGGCAGTGATTGCTTAATGCAGCAGTGCACAAATGAATTGCTCCACTGCATCCTCTGATCATGAATATGAATCGGAGTACTATAAACTGAACTCAATGTACTGATAAGTGACTGCATCTGATTGTGCCAGCAGCCAGATGATTTTCTCATTAATGAGCTGAACTATTAAAAGATGGAAGAATATGAAGCCAAGCCAGCATTGCCTGAGACTCTTTGCTGACATTTTTCCAGGCCTACCAGAAAGCTTTGCCAACCAGTGAAGGAAAATTCATCCCAAAAAATCTTTTATGAATGAAGACAAATAAAAGCTTCAAGGCTCAAATTCTGTTTCAGATTACATGGGTGTGACTCCCTTGTAGTTGCAGTGTTTCTGTTTTAGTATGGGACAATCCAGATTTTGATATTAAGCAATTATGCTCCTCCTTTGCTTTTCAGCCTTTGCTATTCCATGTACAGCCCATGGCTGCTAGGAAAAGACAGAGAACCTCATTCAACTAAGCAGAGCTTCTAAATTCATTAAACTGAGCAACACAGATTTATGGAAGGCATGTGGCAAACACATCCTCTGCAATTACAATAATCTGTCAGAAATATTTTTAATTTGGATATTTTCAGAGTGTTATACAATGTCAAGCAATGATGTATAAAAATCCATTATTGTTTGCAAGCATCACCATGTTGCTTTGCAGTTTAAATATGGCCCCATCTCAGTTGGAAGCATCTGTAGTACAAGTCTAGAGTGAGCCATGTAGATCACTTGGATCTTTGCTCCTATAGAAATGTGACATGTGGCTAACTGAAAAAAAAAAAAAAAATTAAAAAAATAGAAAAACGAAGAGCAAGTCTGCAGGCACCACCACTGCTACGGCAAATCTGCCTCTAGAGGGCATTGCAAGCTAAATGTTTTCCCTGACAAGTGTTAACATCTTGGATCAGCCCAGAAGGCAGTCCTTAAATTGCCTAAATTAAGAGATTTTGCTGTGTTTTCAACATCAGCTATGTAGCAGTGAAAAAAACTAATGGGCAGCAACACTGAAGGATCTTCAACCCACCAAGCAATAGAAAATATTTTTGGTAAGAATAGATATTACCAGACATTTCCTAATATACCTGAAGCTTCTCAGGATGATACAGGTTGTAAGCCAGTTTTTGCACATAACTGTTCCCTCTAAATGACTTTGCTTTCATCCTTCTATGAGGGCTGCCATTCGCACAGGTGGTTGAATCCAAAGATCATTCACTGGTCATTAGCAAGGAGGTGCAAAGAGGCTTTGAATGCTTAGTACCTGGAATGTAGGACAGCGCATCTGATACAAACCAAATAGCATTATTATTTGACTCTCTCAAGATCTGTGGTCTGTAAAAATTGCTCAGATATAAGGGACATCAAAGCATTATGCTCCAGGCTTTTTGTATGTAAGACAAAAATATCTAAGAGACCATATCTAAGAGATATCATGAGATGGTAGGGAGCTGGTAGGATGGCCTCTTCCCAGTATGGGCTGTTTTCTAAAGGTCTTATTAAGCCTTTGCAGACATGCAGTAGGAAAAATCCAAAGAACATTTTATTTCTCTTCTGTTCACGTGAACTAAATCAGTTCAAATTATAAAAACTACTTTTCTGCTGCTGAAAACCAAGGAACATTCTTGTCTTGCTGCATGCTGAAGTCAATATTTTATCATTGCAGAGAACAGCAATCAGGTCCTTTGCTATAGTTTGACTATGGATGTTTAACTATTCACATTTGTTCAACTGCAATTAACTGAAATACATTCAATACAGTCTTCTTTTTCTGAAGACTGATATTTGTCTATTTTCCCTACCATCACAGCGATTCTTTTTGATTTTTATGTACCACTGTGTGAATTTTGCTAAATATCATAGCCAACTACATTCCTAAGAGGCTACAAGTCTTGTAGACTCTTAGAGGTCCAGGAGTCCTTTACAAATTTTCAGAGTGCTCAGCTCATTTCCTGGTGCTTTATTTCCTGGTGCCATTCTGTACATTAAGATTTTGTCAGTGAGAATAGATATTAACATCTCTTATAAGGCAGAAATGTCTTCTCTGAAACACATAGCATGCTATAAAACAACAATTTGAATTAGGAAAACCCAGAGTACATAAAATGTTAAAAATATAATAGTCAAATATACTAGAAAAAGCAATTTGATAGTTAAAACAGAAGGGTAAACTATCTCAGGAAGAAAGTTATACAGGAGTAAAGTAAAACCTCTTACACAATCAGTATTTTTACTGACAGTTGGTTACATCAAAATTCTTCCTGTCTTGTTCATTATATTACCACAGTGAATAGAAATATCAAAATTTCAGCTTTAATGGGCTTTAGTTGAAACTGTAAGCTTGCCACATGCAAACATTTTGATTTAAGCAAGGCAGCAGAAAAAAAAAAATGGTCCCTCTAGAATAATTATCAAATGGTTTGTGTAAATGTATATAAGTGCTTGATGTACTTAATGACAAGTAAAAGGACTCTGGGATTATACAGTGGCTACACAAAATAGTTTGGATTCTATATCCCCATAAATAATGACATAAATTCTGTTTGAACTCCAGATAAAGAATATTGGATTTCCTGTGAAATGAAATTTGAAAAAGACACCCAAAATCCAAACCTCACTTTGTGGATGTTTATTTGTCTAATAAAGCAAACAGACCCCATTTTGTGTAAGAACATTTCTGGTTATTTGCTTAGAAACAGAAAAGTTTGGGGTTTATTTTTGGCAAGAGGAGGAAAGGTGTGTATGTATCAAACAATTCCCATTGGAAGTGTTGGGTTTACCCTCCCTCTGTGCTCCGGCCCCTCAGCCATGAGCACTACCACCCTGCCGTACAGGCTGCATGGGAGGCTGTGCTTTGTCCTGGGGGCAGAGACACTGAAAGGAAGAAAGAGAAAGAAAGATTAATCTGATAAAGGCATTGCCATTTCTAATCGGACTGATGGGAAACTGTGGTATGAAGTTAAAGAGGCAACACAGAGTGAATTACTGTGATGAAGTACCTTAAAGCTGAAGCAATCAAATAGATAGCTCTCACATATAAAAATTACTGTGCCATCTTTATTCATCAACAGTTTTGCACAAGTGTCTCATGTTCAATCCCTTCCAGGAACAACTAAAGCACTCTGATACATTGGATAAGATTAAATCTTATCTTGGAAACTCAGCCACTGGGGTTGCTGCTTCCTGCTTTCCAGACTTAATTTCTCATAACAGAAATAAACCTTTTAAACCTTGAGAATAACAAACTGCAAAATGTAATACCAGTACAGCACAGTGCCTGTTCTTGCAACCTGCTGGAATGGAATTGGAAGGGCTTTTACTCTGGTGTGTGGTAGCAGTAAAACTTTTTCACATAGTCTGACAGGTGAAAACCTATAGAAAAGAAATTTGTGACTCCTAGCTTATGGAATCAGAGAATGGCTGGGGTTGCAAGGGACCTTTAAGACCATCCAGATCCAACGTCCATGCCATGAGCAGGCATACCTTCCACTAGACCAGGTTCAGAAAGCATTCATACAAGCAGACATTGAAGTTTTCTTCACATTTATAGAGGCCGTAAGAATCACATTAAAAAAATAGGACTGAAAAGCCTACCACTGAGTAACAGATAAACAATCAATATTTGATTCAAATACAATCAAATGATATGAAAGGCAAATATGGTATCATAGAAAATTCAGCATAAAATTCCTGTAAAAATCCACTCACATGATTTTAAGAATCAGCTTGTAATTGATCTTTAGATATGCTATCTTCCTGTGATGCTGAATTCTTTGAGCCTTTTGAAGTGGATGGGGTCTTTTTGCAGGACTGTTTGCTAATGAACAGAGGAAACAAACATAAGTTTTGTGTGATCAAATGTGTTCTTCAGACCAAGTATCCCATGATTTTGTACTCACAGCATATGGGACTAGGAGTTAATGCACAGGTACTGATAAAAATTAAATGGAAATAGAAAAACTGACCTAGCAATAAGGTATATATGTTATCAGAACTTTATTTTTTTCAAAAGTGAAGTTCTTTCACCCACAGAAATGCTAACAGGATTTAAAATATGTTATGTTCCATTTAATGCCTATCCTGCACTTCTGAAATCACGCATCAGTCAAGGATACCTAACACTGAAGATGATGAACAATAGTGATGAACCAGATACATTTCTAGTTGTGAGGAGAAAAAAAAAATTTACACTTTTTTCCTTTTTTTAGTGTTAACCTCACTTACAAATGTGTAATAAATAAATGTGATTCTATTTTACTTGATTACTCTGATTTTGCATTCTAAATTATTCATACTAAATAAAATACAGCTTTTTCAGAAATTATTACTTTAAAATAATACTTTTTTTAAAAAATTCATTTTTGATAAATCTTGGAAGCTATATTACCTAAATTTCAAGCAAAATCAATTAAAACTATTTCAGACACAGTATACATCACAGAAAGAGCATTTTATGGCACATTTAGTCAACATACTGCTGTGTATTTGCTGAAATACATTTATTGACTACTTTTCATGTGGCTTATGGTTTTTAGTCTCCAGGACACTTACACTATTTGCCCAGTGCTGGAGTAAGTTTTTCCAAACTTTTCAAAGAGAGCAATTGATGAAAAGATTGTTTCAAAGTCCTAAAGAAAAGAGAGAAAAAAAATTATGTTAGGCTTAAATGGGTTTGGCTTTTTTTTAAAGTATTTTAGAGTTCTAAATATTGTCTTCTAGTTACATTTTGTTGTATAGATAGAACACAAATTATGCAAAATAGTGAATATTAAATATACATTTCTACATTATGCAAAATAGTGAATATTAAACATACATTTCTACATTATATGAATATTTCCTTGAAGAGGAGCAAAAGATTGGATTTAATTGAAAGCAAATATGTATTTCAAACTCTCAGCAACTAGAAGAACTGCAGTAATTTCCTGCCCTAGAATGATATTTTGCAAATCATGGTATACAACAGTTTATTCTCCTCCCCAAAAACCAGGCAGATTAAAGAAAGCACAATAGTCTTGCTATATTTAAACTTTTCTACCCTGGTTAACATTGAAGTAGAGGTATTAAAACAGCTCCATAAGAAATTTTTTTAAATTAATATGTATTAATTAAGCAGTAGTGGCAAGAAATTTATTAGGAGAAGCAGGGTGATTCCTGAACATGTTTGTTCCCAAGGTAAATTTCTTGCTTATTACATTCAATTTTTTAAGTGCAAATGCTTAAAAATCTAAATTGAATAAGGGAAACACAAGTGAAGCTGTGCCTTAAGAGTACAACATCAATTCAGCCAACAAACAAGAAAGCAAAACAAAGTGTTGTAAACCATATTTTGATTTGTCTACTTAGTAATAAATACTCATGGTAAATGATTAGCAAGCCCATGCTATTTAAGATCAAGGTTTTAAAACCTTCTTAATAAAATTATTTCCTTGAACCTTAAGAACTGAGGATAGTATAACAACAGAAAATACTTGTTTTGGTTTAAAATGGTTTTTACTTTTAGAAACTAACATGCCACAAATGAACTCTCAGCTTTCTAGAATCTGATGATTCATTTTTAAGAAGTTGCTCCGAATGCTTTGTATGGTTTTCTAATGCCAACAGGTAGCTCTGTAAAAGTGGAGGAAATTGAAACATCTTCATGGAATGTCTGAGGCCATGAGTTAAAGAAAGAGAAAAGTTTTATCTTTTCAACACATTTCCCAATCTGAAAAGTTTCATTTCATCTTTAAAAGAGAATTTTTTTTTTTTTTTAAGGACATGAAACAGAATTATCATTCCCTGGACAATTTGGATTTAGCTACTTCACAGAGCACATGTCAGCTGTACCTCTATCAACAGAGCACCTCTGATGTTGAGTAAGCATCATGCCAACACTAACAGGGCCCACCTGCCTTTCATCTGCATTGCACTTTGCCAAACTGAGACAATATCATTTCTTACATCTCATACTTAAATTTGTTTACTATGATTCCTCTAGATTTCTTGTGCATAAATCTTAAAATAGCAAGGTAGACATACATTCAAAATTAAATAATTGGTGTGTGGTGTGAAAGTGAGTACTACCCCATTCCTAAATGATTCACAAGATTTACTTTTTAATGTTTCTCTATGCCTTGCACTGGCAAATTTCTTATTCAACAGAAACAGCCTATTGCCATATTTTGATATTAAACTTTTAGAATGGCACAATATTCTAATTTTCAGCATCTGTTCAGCATCACAAGCACCTTCTTACCATAGGAAACTTTGTCCATATAATTATTATAATAAATATTATGGTATCTCCAACACAACTGCAAATGGTTTCCTTCGAAAGCAAAGTTAGTTATATTTAATTCAGTAAATTAACCAGACTAATTCTGTTCATAGGAATGGAAAAATCAACAAACCAGCTCTAGTTGCTGAGAAAGCAATCAGATAATCCAGCAATAATTTAGGATTAAGCAGTAATTCAGAGCAGAACATGGTATCTATTATTTTTAAATCAGAAAGTATCTCATTAATTTACATGCAGGACAGTTACACGTAGCTTAACAAATCGTGAACAGTTTAGCAAGTGGTGAACTTTGGGTGAGACAGGGAAACCAATGAAACCTGTGCAGCCCCCTATCAGGATAAAATCAGGAATGGGAAAGCTGAGTGTTGCAGAGATCTTTATTTGCTGGAGCAGACGGCTTTTGCTATTAGGATTCCTGGCCAAACAAAAACAATTGGCTGCCAAAATTAGCTCCTTGGGACGATTTAGGAGCCTTTGAAGTGAACAGTGTTTTTGAGCTGGAACTAATCCCAGGTCCAGCTTCAAACTCAAATCAAAATGACAAAGAGGAAAATTTTTGTGCCACACGCCCCCTCAGTGTAAGATTACTTTGGTTTGGCAGCTGTAGTGTTTATCTTGTTATTTAAAACTATTCCACTAGATACTCACAACTGAGCATTTAAACAACTGGCTCTGATTATGACGACAGCAGTTATATTTGACCACATTTAGGAAACATTACAAAGTCTGATGGATAAATAAAAGCATTCCTGGCTTTAGAGTTACATTAATTAAAGAAGTTTAGGATGTATACTAGGTAATAATTGCATAGCATGCATATAAAATATAAATATCTTTTTGGGAAACAGTTCATGTTTCTATTTTTTCTATCTTTGAAGATGAAGATTTTATACAGATTTCAACAGAGGGATAAAGTAAGGCCTGAAAACACCACCTGGCCTTGCAAGATCTACCTCACAGCACAAAGAGAAAGGAATTGGAGGCCAGGTTCTCACATCCATCTAATATGATGGTGAAATGACCACTCAAAACAAGAAGACAAGCATAGTGATGCACTGGTCATTGATTCTGATGGGAATCATCTTGAATTTAGGCTGTTTGGTACATAGCATAGAAGTTAGGAAGTTATGTAAATAATCCTTTTGAAGAACATAGGTTGTGAGGTGAGAAAAACAGGCTTCTTCAAAATTATTTTTACCATCAGTTCCTCTCTGTTGGTAGCTGGAATGCATAGACTTACAAATATGAATTCACATATATTGGTGAGCTCGGTCTATCGTTTTGCACTCTTGGGACCACAGGAGCATGGAGCTGAGCTTTATGGATTTTTTCCACAATGCATTCTTAAATCATACCATACAACTCTCAGCATCAGAGACCTGTAATTCTCAGCACTGAGAGCTACTTTGAAATTCCCAAACAAAGTTGGTATAACTCTTCCTTTTTAAACTTGTCCAGCTTTGACTCTTTTCACTCTAGTGAATTGTAAGTGACTCAAGTTCAACTGACAGAGCTTCACAAGACCTATGGACCCTTTCAATATATTATATACTTGAGCTTGTGAGCTCATCAGTTCAAAACAATGGAGTCAGAAAAGGTGGCATAAAGCCACCAAAGATTTGTCTCAATCAGCACTCTGATGTCATAGATTAGACTTGCCAAATGGTTACATAGTCTATATTTGGAATGTTATTAAAGCAAATTCCAAAGACATTTTTCATCTGACAATGCAGACTTACATAAATACAGATCATGTACAAATGCTGGCAAATGAACAAGACCTTGTAGAGCTTGGTTTGGAGGCCCTTGAAAATGACTTCTCTGATATTCTAGAAACAAACAGTGTTTCTTTCCAAACAATTTTGATAGTACTGTACAATATCCTGCGATTTAAAAATGCAGTTAAAAATGAGATAGGAATTACCATTGAGTATCTTCTTGGAAATTTAAGGAAATAGAAAGTCCAAAGTAGAAGTCTGTTTGCCTCAGACCAAAGCAAGAACAGACAAACAGCAGGAGCATATTGACCCTCAGATTCCAAGGCCAGAGAGCACTATTATTACCATTTATTGTCAGCTCCTGCATACACACTTCAGGGTAATTTTACATATCTCTCAAGTCCATAATAATTCTGAAAAATGATTATGTGGTAAACTTGGAAAAATAAGCATACAACAAATTCACATTATCTGATTTACAGGATAGGCTAGCCTTTCCTTTCTCTGTAATGACAAAACTCGTGTTTGCTGAATAAGTAAAGATTTGGTTGCATGAATTGAGACTAAATTTGTATTAGGCTGTACAAATATAGATTTCCTTCACAGGTTAGAAGAAGCAACTTGTGCAGAAGTTTCAAATATAAATTGTATAATGAAAAGCATTCTCTGAAATATAAAGCATTCCATCAACAGCAGATATTCAGAGCAGTGATTCCTCTTCTGAGTCAATCAAAAAATACTAAAGACAGTGTATACATGCATTTTGTCAAGCATGGCACCATGTGCTGTGTAAAAGGGAAACCAATCTATGAAAAGTTTGCATCTGAGAAAAAACTTTTTTGTAGTGCTGGAATTGTATCTGTTGCTCTTTTAGAGACATTAGGCCTCTTCTGTTCTTCTCTTTATGGAATACCTATTCTGAATGTAAATTCTGTTAGGAATTAATGGCAGAAGGAATAACTGAAAAATGAGCACAGCTGCTGGAATAATAATTCCATCTTCATGCTACTGAGTAGTAAAACCAGGAAACAATACTTTGAAACTAATATCCACAGGTACACACCAAGACCTTAGAGGATGCAGTGGGAAATTCTGTACAAATGTCCCTGCAGCAGGAATGTTCTTAGTGTAGGGTAAGCCACTGAGCAATACTGCTTTCCCACAAAGTGGGAGACATCTCATGTGCACAGCTCCTTTGGAAAGCAGGCAAGTGCCAAGTGTCACTGCTCAGCTCTCATCCACAACCCCACCTGTTAAACATTAAGTGGTCATATTTAAGAGTTTCCTATGATCTTAATGCTTGTAATAGTAAAATTAAAGTTTTCATTTGAGCTGTTGTAGTAAGTCTTCTGACCTGGTAATAGCCACAAAGGTCTCTAACAAGGAAGCAAACCAGAAACAGCAAGCTGTTAGACAAGTAAAATGTTGATCCAGCTAACTTTTATTCTCAGCAAATTTATCAATACTGGTTAACAATACTTCCAACTAGTACAGGGCCTTCTGACATGACAAAATGAGTGTAACAACCCATTCTGTCAATACAACACAAATGTCATTTCAAGTACTCAAAACCCACTAAGCTACCCTAAAAAAGATTGATTTATCTGCTCCAGTGTTTCTTTGGGGCAAACTTTTCTCACAACTGAAACCAATTAGTGGGCCTGGCACTTGTAGTGCAAAATGTAGGTCAGCATCAAGTAATAAAAAAGTATTGACTTTTTTCTGTCTGTAAGCAGCATGAAAGGGGTGCCATGGCCTTGTCGTATATGAAAAGAGCTCCATTAATTTCACTTATTTCAACCAGGGCTGTCAAATACTAATGCTTCTATTGCACTTTTCACACAAAGCACATTGACACCAATCCTGGCCCCACTGTAACAAGTTTACAATATTTCAGTCAGTGAAAGGGGTACTATAATTTTTAAATCCCTGTTGTACATTTAGTCTCTTTAAGCAGCACTGCTCATAAGACTTACTAAGAGATATGAGCTGGGACATTAATAACAGCTTCACACTACTTCCCATGGGCAACAGAACCTATTTCTTGGGCACAGCTCAAACAGCTAATTAGCCATAAAGTTCAGGACACAGTTGTTTTGGCATAACTTTCTGTGGCTGGTGGGCACAGACTGCCAATTTTACTTTCTGCTGTGGAGAAAAAAACCCAAAATCTAGGAAGAGGTCTTCCATGACTTGAGGCCATAAAATTGAAAAGCTAATGTGTCAACCAATTGGGTCAACCAGTGCCTTCATATAAGAGATAATAACAAAAGCCTGGATGATGCCTTAGGGGCAGGATCTCATTGTGTCAGCACAGAGGTATTGACTCCCAGGGAAAAGTGTGTCTCATCAGAGCTCCCTGCCCCACAGCTGATAAGTGACCACTGCTGTGATGGAGGGAGTAGAATTGCACCTTTCCCTATTCAGCTTACCAACATGATGCAAAGGAGAAGAAGGAGGAACTAACCTCTGCCTCCTCCTTCAACTGTCTACTACTGCTACCAGTATGAAAATCTCTACATTTTGTTCTTTCTGGTGGGAGCAATAAAGTTTTCATGGAAGCATACATGAGTTTTTCCATATTGTGGATAGACAATGTAGAGGTCAAACTCACTCAAAACGTTATGATCCTGTTTCCCTCTAGTTTCTGCAATTTGTCTTCTAAACTGACTTTTCTTTTTTTCAAGTGAAGTTTTATGGTTCTTGTTGACAAGCTTGAGGGCTCTGAGTGTGATGCCTAACTCATTCCCTAATTACCTCCTGCAAATGCAAACATCACCACCAACAATAAAACTCTTTGATTTAAAAAGACTGGGTGACTATGGTAAAAGGCAATTTTCTACTTGCTTTAATGACTTTGTAAGTCTTACCCTTTGAATCAACTTGCTATTAGATCTTAAAATAAAATGATATTGTATAGCCATCATAAAAGGCAACTTTATAACCTTCTGTGTTATGCTTACATCAGGCAAGTTTCTTTCTATTTGTTAGTTTTAGTCTTTTATTGACATTATGATAATGTGTTGTAAAAAGAATCAGGAAATTATGTTCACAGTAGGAAATTTAACAACACTATTTTAATATCCTATCTTCCAAATAGAAAGAGAAAACGCTAATTGCTACTTAATTTATGTAACAAACATTACATTATTTTTACACTTAATTTTTCATGGATATTTATAACTGTCTCTGACTCTTACATGTTTTATTTTTTATGAATTAAAAATGAGGAAGCCAAACTCAAACAGTGCTTGCTAGAAATTGTGAAAGATTTCTAACGATGGCTCATGAGTTTGAAAAACCACTGACTTGATAATCACATAGATTTAGATACTTTCTGTGTGATGTGTCAAGTACAAGCAGCACAGCCAAGTGTGCTCTCTTGGGACAGCCAAACATGGAAATTATAACTCCATTCCTTCCTTTCTGGAGCATTGGAGAAAGGCGTGTTCTGCTACTCATCTGTGCTCACTGAAGTTTCCTTTCATTGCTCTGCAGCTAAATTGTGCTAATTTGTGCTTTGGAGATAGTTGGAGGCAACTGACAATCAAGCTCTAAAACTTCTTGTCCTCATCTGTGCAAGGTAGGAGAGGATGTTCTTGGCTTTAAAAGAGCCTGTTTTAGCTCCTGCATGGTTAGAAGCCATTTGGAGAAAGGAACAAAAGTGTATCCCCTTTCATAGCTGCACAAATTAAGCTATGACATGACAGAAAATAATGCTCTTCAAAATGCAATAGTTTGAGCCACTGTACAAGGAAAGCACAACTATTCCTAAAGTAAGATATTATGTGATAGCCATGTTCGTTAAGGATTACAAATGTGTCAACCTCTAATGTCCAGTGTCCTTTCTCACAAGCAAATTATCTCTGGGTTTCGATGGAAGTTTTGTGCAAGGAAGGACAAAGGAAAAAAAGGGGAAGGATGTGGTCCAGTAATTATTTTTTCCTGTAAGTATTGTCTCTGTAAAATTAACCTGGGATCTGAAACTAGGCTGTCCTTTTTGTCACGTGTAATATAACCGGCAATGAAGATTTGTGGTCCAAATTTGCATTTGTTACATTACTTAGTACACTGCAGTTGCCCAAGGGGAAGGAAGGGTGGAATTCCCAGCTGTACCCTCTACGTTCATTTATTCCATTTATTAATGATCTGCAAGCCAAGGCGCTGTCTGGTCCTTCCTCTCAAACATGGAATAGCTTTGCAATGCTTTAGAAAGAAATGCAGTCTCCCTTATAAATAACTGTTCAGATAATTAATTTCTTTAAGTGTATAGAGCTAACCTACAGAAGAAGAAGTCACCTTGATGTAGACACTTTCCAGGCACTTTGAGACCTGTTCAGAGTCACTATTAGCATTACAAGTATAGTTTCCTGCACAAAGTTACAGTGCATGCTCCACCATACTTTAGGCAAAGTTATGAAACAACATCACCCAAATTCTATTCTGAATGTCTATATATGAACCAAAATTGCCAAAGATAATACTCTATTTTTCACTATGTAGCCTTTTTTCACAAGTAAATTAAATTAAGAAACCAATGTGAATTTCTCTGCAAGCTATTTCATACTTGGATACCCTTGAACTTTACTGAATCTGGGCTAAAAAACAAATGTGCAGTTGAAATAGTTCAGTAAGTATTCAGAATCCCAAGAGGTGTTTATTTGTCATGCAAATATCTCCCTCTTAACAAAATATCTCTGAAGAGGGGAGTACAACTTTATCTTAATATATTTAAGATTTATAAATAACATTGTCAAGAACAAAAACACTCTAATGAGAAATATATAGGCCTTTAACAAAGTTATTAAATCTGAGGTGGAGCCTAGCACATATTCCTGTGTACAAAAAAGCCCACAGACTTAAAAAGCATCTGATGGAAAAGAGTAAAGGACATATTTTACAACAGTATTTTTAAACCAGCTTCTTGTCCTGTCCATCACACACACTCCACTAGCACCAGGACTTGCATTAGAAACTACTGCACTTTGGGACAAACATCTTGACTTAGGCCATTTGTAAGCTGCCCCCTTCATTGTCTAATCTGTTCAACTACCACATTCTCTTTCCAGCTGAAAATAAGCCAGTGCCAAGTGCTCACTGCCAAGAAAAACTCAGACCCACTTTTAACCTGCTAAACTAAAGCCAGAAAATATTTAACCTGCCAAGATCAAGTTGCAACTCTCTGTAACTTGCCAAAATCATGCCACCAGGAGTTAAGGAGGAAAAATTCTGAGTTGAAATCCTCGAGTGAAAGTATTTTTTATCTTATTTGGCTTCTGATATGCTGCAAAACCAGTACTTCAGTTAGATTTCATCTGGTTTCACATGGTTCTGGATGATATTTTCTAACCTGATTGTTTTCTGTGATGAAATTACTAGATATGCAGATCAAAGGAGAACAGTGGATGATGCTGTCTGGCTGAGCTTTAATAAGGCTTTCAACACAATCTCCCAGAGAATCCTTTAAACCAAGCTGGTAAATTACAGTCTAGATGTGCAGTCTAATAGATGTAATACCTGCCTGGAGTCTCAGGTTCAAAGGGTAGCAATGAATGGCTTCTCATCCACTGGAACTTGGGTACCAACATATTTCCTCAGGTGCTCTCTTGGGGCCTATCTTAATATCTCCCTCAGTGACCTGGAGGTGGAGATGGAATGCATTCTCTTCAGGTACCTGGATCACACCAAAGTAATGGGTACCATGGGGACACTGGAGGGCTGTCACTCCAAGTGATGGAGGCTGGAGGAATGGCCTGACAGAACCTTACAAAACACAGGATGGACAAATACACCTGGCACAGACTCATCCTAGAGGAAAGCAGGCTGGAGGCTGACAGGCTGGGCAGCAGCTCTGCAGAAGAGGAGGTGCCGGTCCTTGTGGGCAGCTAGCTAAACATGAGTCAGCAGTGTGTCCTAGCACTGATGAAAGCTAAAGAGAAAACCAGCTTTCCTCCTCCAGAGATACAAGCTACCTTCAGAAGAGACAGAAATGATCAAACACAAATATTTCCTCATTTTGCAGGCATCTTAGTTTGCAGATGTGCTAACACTAGAGAAACTACTCATCTTCAATCCAGTGTTTACAAATGCTCTCATTAATCAATAAAATGAAAACAAAAGCTTTTATACTAACACCTATTACTATTTTTTCTGTCTGTATTTACTCAAATATGATAACATATCTTCTTTATGTGTCATGTTTTCAGTGGCACTTTTTCCTCTGTGTAAATCCACCAGTTCTTTGATACAGTTCAGGAATAGCATCAGCTACAGTGATTACTCACTCAGGTGCCAGAGATTTGTCTTGGCATTGGCATGAAGTTAGTTCTGACAAACTTGTTGATTAAAAGCTTGGGGGAGAAGAACAGCTGGTATTTATAGCCAAACATTGTTACAGATTCCACATTCTTCAGAAAAAAATATATGGATTACACTTATTAGCACAAATTTAAAAAAAAATTGCTGAGCAATTCAAAATCTAAAACCATGCTGCATTGGTTCTGATATGAATACATGTTATATATATATTAAATGCAACAACTTGTGCAGTGATAGTCTGTGGTTGTGGTCTTTTGCATAAGCAAAAGTTAGTTTCATTTTTCAGCTGGATAATTTCTGAACTAGATTCAACACTCTGCTGGCCACACTGCGGAAAGAATTTAGCCCAAGACTTAAACATCTACGCCTTTAATGTCTATACAGAACTTTCAATGTATAGCTGAGTATGATTATATCTTACAAATGAAGAGGAACTGGGAAGTTTTACAATGTTTTATATGCTAATTTATTCATTGACAGTGTAGTAGCAATATAAGTTATACCGTAAAGTTTCCCATACTTCTCTGAGGACTTCAGATTTGAACTGAAGTGTGGAAATTCTTTAAATAGCAACACATTTTGGTCTTCCTTTTGCCAAAGGCTTGGGCATCTGCAAAAACTACAAATCATGCCAAACTCTTTGAGTGATATATGAAGGACCACAATCCACTAGGAAATAAGCTAAGACGAAGTCATTCATTTCATTTAGGTCTTTCAGTGGGATTTGAACCATCCAGCCCACAAACCATGTCTCAGGAGATTGCA
Source organism: Fringilla coelebs (assembly GCF_963513975.1). Taxonomy (NCBI): domain Eukaryota; kingdom Metazoa; phylum Chordata; class Aves; order Passeriformes; family Fringillidae; genus Fringilla; species Fringilla coelebs. The sequence goes on along the minus strand of NC_140030.1, from coordinate 94,860,595 downwards.
GTGTACATCCAGCCCACAGTAATAATGATTCATATACATATATGTGTATATGCTTTATTGCTACCTTTAGCTGGATTAAAAGCAATATATCAAATTTTATATTTCTGCTTCTTTTATTAGCTTTCTAGCACTTGATCAGCTGATAGAGGCAATAATGAAATGTTTTTTTATAAACTGGAGTTTGTAAGTCCTGTCCTGAGAATGTAATATTTCAAAAAATAGCCTAAGCTTTGGGGAAAAAACCAATTACAGAAACAGCATTAAAAATGCCAAGCACTGGGCAGAAGCAATTCTGGATCAGTTTAAAAAAGTGATTGATGAAACTCTAATCTGAGCTGAAGGAACAGTTTCACGACAAGCTGTGACCATTCCACACACTTCATTAGCTGCCATAATTAGCCTGGTGTTTCAATTTGTTAGAACTGGTGGGGACAATTTTACTCAGAATGCAAACATCAAAAAACAGGGTGCCTCAGACTTCAGAAGAGGCTGATGAGAAGCTTTTCTAGTCTTTGTTAACTAAAAGATTAATTACAGCTGATGGGAGGCTGTATTCTGATTGTCACTCTGTCTATGTGCATTACTTTTAGCATTAGAAGAAAGACATGGTTGACACTACACTGCTCAATCAAGCAGCTTTGCATTAGTGCACAAAGTCTGTTAATATGCAATGTTTTTATTGTTTCTCTTTTTCCTTTTTTCCCCCCTAAGTTTAAGGTTCTCACACCTAACAAGTTATTTAAAAGAGCAGGGTGTTTGGTCGGTAATGACAAGCACTGATCATACATGCTGCCATTGTTCCATATGACTACAGGTGAGAAATCCTGCCATGTCTCAAAGCTACAAGTCAGGAATACTATTACTTTCTATTATCATGATCAGAATGCAAATACCTTCTCAAATAATCTCATTATGAGAAACAAAAGCAATACAGTTGTGAAACTGGTACTGTGTGCTTCAGCCTTTGTACCCTACCCCTCTACGTCAGGCGTGGTTACCTCTATACATTAACTCTTCAAACCTTGTAAGGTTGTTTATATGGAAGTGAAGTTTGAATTTGAAGTGCAAAGTTTAGTCCTGAATAATTCCATAACTTTCATTCTAGAACATTAACACATGGCAAATCACCTACTCATAAAAACACTCCTCATGTGGATATGCCTTTCACTTTCCCTGCAAGTACTATCAACAAAAACTGTAAGAGAAGAAATAATACAGCTTATCATGGTGGAACATCCTTTTAACATGAGTTTGTAAAGGGCATGTTGAAACCAGTTCTTCATTGCATTACATGAATAAACACAGAAGCGTATTCCAAAGTGGATATCATACCATGATTTAAAATGGGGCAGATTAGTCCAGAATTGATTCATAATAAAAATTTTAAAGAAAGAAGCTGTAGAATCTTATATCAAATCATTAAGACAACAAGCAGTCTGTACTACTTTACATGTCTCATTCATTCCAACATAACTGCACAAAGTTTTTACTGAGGTTTTTCCTATTCAGGGAATGCAGGTTACTCTAAAATCCATATTTATGCACTGAAGTTCTACTGCTCTGAGAATAATGTACTTTTGCTCTCTGGAGAGAGCATCAAAACAAACAAAAAATCTGCAAACTTACAGACTTTCTTTCAACCTGGGCTCATACCTGGCATAATATCTTAGAACACCTGTAGGTGTTATTAGCATTTAAATTATAAAACTATACAATCATAATGAGTCAGTGTAGCAAAATCTCTTATTCAGACATCATTTCAAGATGCAACAGTCTGCAATCCTATGTGAACCTGTTGCAATAAAGTCATCAAAATATGTGTCTCTCATCTTGGACTTCAATTTTGAAAACTCATCAGCAATGTACATTTAAATATGAGATTTTACAAGTCTACTTTTCTGAGAAAATAAGTAACACCATTTTTCCTAGAACATTCTTGTTTCTCTGAATGGCATGTCTCGGATGTCACTGAGCCTGCGACCCCGAGATGTGTTAAAAGTTGCTGTTTCAGCCCACGCGTTCAAAGGATGAGTTGAAGCTCTTCAGTTCTCGGTCTTGGAGTTGTTTATTAAATCTTATCTATAAATTTTTTTCTCCCATCCTGCCGAGGTCCGCTCAGCAGGACAGTTCCAGGCACTCTGCCTGCCCCCGGGGCGGTGTTATCTTTATGTACTAAAAACTACATGTAACAAGTTTACAATTATTTTCCAATACCTATCACCTATGTTAGACAGTGAGCTTCTACTCTAAACCAGTCTAAAATTGCCAACATCACCACTGAAGATGGAGGTAGAGAAGAAGAAGAAGAAAGGCTTGACATGCCCAAGTCCCTCCATCTTGTCCCCATAACCTTTATACTAAAAATCCCAAAACCTACATTTACACCCTGTGATAAATTTATTATTACTATTCAAGTTGCTGGGCTTTTAGATCTTCATGCAAAGGTGGCAATTTGCTCCACGGTTCATAATTGAACCCACTGGTGTTCTGGGCTGTGTGCCAGGGTCTCTGAGCCCCCCGGCAGGGGTCCCGGCAACTCCATACTCCCAAAGGGATGTTCTGAGGACCAACAGCATGAATTTGCATATTGATCATATTCATTATGGGTCAGATACCTGTCTCATGCCAATTCACCCAGCTCCATGGATGTACCTCAGTTACACTAGGGCTGAGAACCAGCTCTCAAACCTGCATCTTCCAACAGTTGTATGGCCCACGTAATTCTCAGAGGATTGTGAAAAGCTTTTGGTTACTTTAATTTCAACTCTATTTAACAAGCACAAAGAAGGTCTCGGTGAGTATTATCAAATAATAAGTAGCTTGCTTTTGCAGATAAGTTCCATAAAGAATTTTAAGTGACTTCAAAATATAGCCTTTTTAATTCAATATTGTGGCAAATTGAATTGAGTTGAAATACATTATGTTTGACATACATATAAAAAAAATCTACTTAATTCCAAGAATACTGAACAGTCTACCCAAAACTGATACAAAAAGGCAAGGCCATGGATTTCCCAGTTTAGTGTATGGATTTTGAATTCCGACAAACAAAATCATATCCAAACAGTCAACACCTAAACCAATATAAACAAATTAGGTGTAACTCCAGTATCTACTGTTTCTAGATTAAATGATTTTTTTGCAATTTCAAGCTGTGCCACAAACTACTGCAATGCACACAAAGCACATATTGAAGGAATTGGGCAAGATACTCTATTTCTAAAGTGTTTCTGATTAAATAAGATGCTTTAAAATGTTTAAGCAAATAATTCCCACATGATAGGAATTATTTATAAACTTAAAATACATACATCTCATTCACAGAAATACTGGTTAAAGTTAACTCTTACTAAAAACACAAGGTTTTCTTTTATACCACTAAGATGCAAGTTACATTATTAAATGAGGAAGGTAGGCAAAGCAAGACATTTATCATCCAACAGACAAATGACAGAGGATTGCTAGTTAGACAGTATAATAAGTGCCATCTAATTTTCTCCTTCAAATCAATTTATTCTTCAAAGCCTCGGATCATCATCAAGGGACTGCATTTTCCCGCTGAGAAATTACAGAACTGAAAATCAGGTTTTATAAAATATTCAACTAGTTGCCCACAAACCCTTACAAATAACCACTAGAATGGATTTGATTAGACTAGTGGTGACAGTATCTCTTCTTATGCAAATAATTGAATGGTTTGACTCTTCTCAGATACTGCTTTGTAGCATTACTTCAAAATCAGACCCTGTGACTCATTAGCAACCACGAGAAAGTTTTTTCAGCCCTCTAGTTATGCACAGATTCTTTTCTGAATTTAGTTGAACATTAGCCAAGGGTACATTTTGCATGTTTTAATTTGCTTCACAGTGTTTACCATCTTTCTACAACCAGGAAAATAATTTGAAAGTTCAAATGATAATAATTAATAATTGTATATCAAGAATAGCATTTTTCAAAAGCAACCCAACAGTGGTGACCTTAAGGATTTTCTCAATGGAAACAATCTACAACTCAGAACCTTTCCAGTGAGAGCACTGAAACTGATCTTCATAACAAAATGTAATTCTGTAAATAAGTCACAGTCACAAGTCACCTGTAAAGATCATTATGTAAACTGTCAGAAGTAGGAATTGTCATTTGCTTTCCTGGAAAATGAAATGGGTGCATCTTATAATAAGAGTGACTTCATTCTAGTCCTGTGAATGAGAGGTAATGTCATGTGTTCCCATTTTTGAACATGGCACACTCCTGCTTTCCTCAATACCTTTCCTTCTCAACAGTACATTATGACATTTACCAAAATAAAAAGAAAGAGACCAGAATTAGAAGTTGCAAAAGTGACTTTAAGATACTTTTTGCTGCCCAGTTTCAGAGACCACCTGCTTATTAAGTTCTTCTGTGATATTAAATTGGGAAACACTGCTCTTCTTCTGTACTCTTTAATCAGGGAGCCCAACAGCTGAGCTCCACAGAGCTCACAGCTCTGAAGAGTAATGCTATTGAGGGGATCAACCTGTGTGGAGGAAGGTAATCACTATTTACAGCAGCATTCTGGCTCCAAGCAGTTCTGAGAGCAGAAAATATGTTACAGGGTAGAGCAGACAGACTTTTCATGAAGAGTACAGTATATATTGTTATAGGACCAGATCCTTGGATTTAAATGATTTGTTTTGGTTCAGAACTCAGGATACCAAAAAGAGTGAGCGAAAGCAGTGTTTTGTTGGAAGAGATAGTTGATAACTCAAACTAAGGGTCCACTTGGAGCATCTGAATAGATACATCAAGTCATGCCAGCAGTAACAACCATACAGGAGCCACATCATGGGCTGGGGGTCACTGGAGTGCATCCCACTTTGGCAACCACCCTTATTATCCCTGACATGGCTCATGAGGAAACCAGCACTGGAACAAGCAAACTCTTACAGCCCATCTAATAATTCCCTTCTGGCTGCCACATTGTGGGACATCTGTATTGCCTAGGAAAACACACTGATGTTGGTTGGGGAACTAGGAATCTGATATTCCAAATACGTGCTAGCACTTCTCATGTACATCATTACTTCTATCACAAAGCACACTGGTAAATATGGCCTTTAAAGTTTTGAAAGGAAATAAAGCTGACAGTTCAGATGCACATTCATTAGCCAGTATCACACCGTACTAGAAAATGTTCTTGGATAATCTCTTTTTCTAATTAAAATGAAAACAAGCAAATTCCTTTGATAAAAATGAAGTCACAGTCTGAGCAAGAAAGAATTTAAGACTTCACACAGATCATGCCTATGATCTCAAGTCAAATCACTGGAAGGTTAGAAAAATGGAGTTCAGGTGGAATCTAAGTAAATTTCAATATAGATAGGGATGGATAAGCACAAATAGTGTATCAAAAATTCTGCCTCATAATGACATCATCCACTAGACATGACTGTTTTATGTCTTGGCCTTACAAGAGATAAAATTAATTTTCAAAAAGACAAAATCTCTTTCCCCCACTACAAGAATTTTTTCTGTTTTCTCTATTAACCCAGATTGAAAACCTGTCAGTTCGTGGACAAAGAGCCAAATTTATGCCTAGTGTAAAGCAATGAAACTATACTTTTCATTATACTTATGTTGTAACATTCTTTATATAAATTCTGCCTTGGAATATATAGTCATTTTTATCTGTTATATGTGTCATGATTTAATTAAATACTTCTGCAACTTCATGCAATCACAGTTGAAGGCAATCACTGTTCAACAAAATTGACTGAAGCTGTTGATTGTGCTTTTATCTACCCTGGCTGAATCTGAGCCTGTATTTCTCTGCCTCTGGTGACAAAGATGGAAGTGATATAATTTATACATGGAAGAACTATTGCCTGCTCTAATGGCTACACAGTACAGTGTGAAAATGCCAGCAGTGTTGACCACACCCCGGCTTCCATTGCTCCACCGGAAGTAGAATTGTGTTGGTGGCGAATTACAAAGGCTATGTTTCCTAGACCAGGCAAGGCCATGATAATCAGAATTATTTGAAGTTGATATTTGATTAATGCTGGCAATATTCTACAAGTGATTTCCACTAGACAACATCTAATTATTTAATTATTTCCCATTATTAATGGAATGAAACAATTCAAAACAAACAGCTAGAATGAATGCTTTGCAGGAAGCTCATAAACATCAATTCATACATGTAGAACTCTTACTAAAATTATATCAATCTGGCCTGTTGAACTTGAAAGGCGTTATTTTATCCCAATCAATGCATAAAAGTAAAATTATCTATAACTAAGGCATGTTTCTGTGCTGTACAGTTCAGCTGTAATGATCCCCACACACTGCACTTGCACATCAATTATGATAATCATAATCACGGTCGTTAAGCTGAATGTTCATTATTATCAGGATGCTGGTGACAGCAGATTCAATCACCGGGTGCAATGGGCAGGCAGTCACAGTCCCACCCAAGTTTCTGCAGACAGCGTTGTGCCACATTAAATCTACGATGTGTTCCACATCCCACTCCATTCCAAAAGCTGTAGACGGTAAAGGTCAACTTTATGTTCTGTGCAATATGCTTAGGTTCTCTAAATTAATTCTTTGCAGTCCTGGGTATTTTTATGCTTTGTAGATAATAAAATCCTGTTTCGGGCCAAAATGCCTGTGCAAATAATGAAACTGTGATTCAGTTGTACTGTAATTCACCTATAATAAGGCATCAGAGGGAAGAATCTATCAGAATGGAACATCTTAAACTATCACTTCCTGAATTTTACAAATAAGAAAACATTAAATGCTGTCATTAAAGTCAGTTTTCTAAAATGCATATGCAAACTAATTCCAATACCGATTAAAGACTGTAAGCTATTATTTCTGCCTCAGCAAATATGAACATATGTGAGTGTTTTGATAGCTGAAAGACTATAGTTAGTGTATTTGATCCCTTGGCTGTCCATCTACACGGGAACCTATCATTGTAGATTAAATTCCTAGTGACTAACAAATTTTTTATATTGAAACGTCTTACATTAATCCTATCAAAGGCATTCCAATGTATTTAGATAGATGGTGTAAAACTTAAAATATATAAGCAGTTTTGTGTTTTATACTGATTTACTGAGTAAACTAACTAGATTCAGTTTCACTAAAGGTAGAGTATTTCCATTCTTTGTTTACTTATAATGAAGAATTAGAACAGAACACTTTTTCCCTTAACTCAAACTTCTTTGAAATGTAAACGGAGTGAGATAAAAATTTTCAGATTATAACTAGATGAAAAAAGAACTACTAACTTTTCCTCACATAGATATGGTAATTATTATGTTTAGAGGAAGCCTATGCTAATATCCTTTCATTTTCCAGAAGAAATATAACAAGGTAATATTTTTCATTGTTGTTCATTTTGCTTCTAAAGTAATTATATAATTTACATACTAATCTTTTTGTGACTTGAATTAAATTGCATAGTAATAAACACATGAAAATCTCCAGAAAATACAACTAGGACATGCTTGTGTACATATACACGCAAAGAAACTTTTTGTATTTAATATTAAAAAAGCCACCTAATATCAACTAATATTAAATAATACCTCAGCAGCTCAGACAGGTCACTGATCAACTGACCACTGACTTGACTCCTTGGAAGAACTTAGACAGCCTTACCAGCAACAACACAAGAAACTTGTTTAGCATTTAGACTGTCAGAAACTGAACAGAGATCATGGCAGTGTTATCAGTTATTCAGGTTGTAATAGAGGTTGCGTCCACAAAGATATAACCTTGTGGTAAACTCAAAAGAGGGTCATGTTCAGCAGACAAGCTATTAAGCAAAAATTCTGTTTGTTTTCTACTATTTTTTTACATGACCGTTAGTCTTGTGATTCATTAGAACAGATAATTTTGTTCATTGCATTGGTATATTCAAAGTTTTCATAGAGTTTAGAAATAAGAAAGTGGCACAGAGTTCTATCAAATTTAACAGTTAAGAAAGTATGACCTCACACCTGCCTATAGGCCTTTTTCCATTAAACTGCCATGAGGAGCTTGAGGTTTTGTAGTTCTTTTTGGGTTTTTCCTGATAATAATGACCCATTAAAGCATTAGGTATGTCATAAATAGCCTTTTCTCCTCTTATCTCTCTGCTGGGGTAAGGGGCTCCTAATGGAAGCTTCATATTGATTTAGAATTGGGGCTGGAATGCTCTGTGTCATGTTGGGTTAATGTATACAGCTATTCACCACCAGAGATTTAGGTTGGTATCTATCCAAGATCACAAGTAAAGTGAGTTTTTTTAGCTAAGCCCATAGTTTATATATGTGTGATATGAGATACAGTATAAATATCTTTAGGTTTTTGATGTCATCATCTGAGCCTGAGCAAGAACTGCTAAGAACTGGAAAACAAAGTCTTTACAGGACAAGACAAGTACCAGAAATAAGACATTTAGGTCCTTTTTATATATCATACTTATGCTGTGGGACTTCAGCCAGTCATATCTTCCACTCCTTGCCTTTGAAATTAAGAAATATTTTTGATTGATTTTTGCTGTTTTATTTGCAAGGAGATACAGTTAATGCATGTTGAAATACCAAAACTTTACTCTGAGCTCATTTTTAAACCTTAAAGTTTTGTGGAAAAATCTTCTAAAAATGTTCCTTCTCAAACTAAGATTCCTTGGAACTTGTTGTATATTTACAAAGGTTAAACTGCTCTCAAGGAAATAATTATATCTCACAAAACTCCCAAATTGTTTAGGTAGGAAGAGACCTCTTGAGATCACCCTCTACAGCCCCCCTACTCAGCTAGAGCAGGTTGCCTAGACCATGGATCTATCCAAGGATAAAGATTATACAACCTCTTTGGGCAACTTGTGCCAGTTCTCTATCACCCACACAGAAAGAGAAGAATAAAAAAAATAGTGTTTTCTTGTGTTCAGATGGAATTTCATTGCACTCATTGACACTTGTCACTGGACACTATGGAGTCTGAGAGAAGTTTGGGGTCCTGCTCTTCCTTCACTCTTAGCAGGTGTTTATGCACTTCAATAAGAACTCCCTGGTGCCTTCTCTTTTCATACTGAAGTGTTCCAGCTGTCTCAGCCTCTCCTCCTACAAAAGATGCTCCAGTCCCCTAACTGTGTGGGTGAAGAGTGCAGCAAAGAGCCAAAGTCCATTATCCCTCTTGTACTCAGAAATTTTAAAGTCATTAAGATACCTAATACAAATAGAAGTAATGCAAACACTACACAAACTCATGTTCTTGGAAAAATTACCTCTTACAGCATACAAAAGCAGACATACATGAGATGCTCCTGACAAAGCAGGCAATTTAGCGAGATCGTCTTATAATAAAAAAACAGCTATTCACTAGTTTTAAGATTTTTCCAAAGAATGCAAGCACTAAAATATTGTGCTGTTTTAATCAGGTTTTCCTGTAATTTCCTGAAGTTTATCCTAATGTGTAAGAGTAAATATATAACCTCTCTTAAATCAGAAAAGGCAATTCAAACAGAATGAAACATAGGAAGATGCATATAACTGAAACTTTACTTAATCAGGGTCTTAAATCCTGATCTTGTAGGACCAACAGGTGTTGAATTTCCTCAAATTGAATTTACCAGAGAGTTGAGGAAATTTCACATCTCATCACAGCTCTAACTACATGATTTTATAACATGCTAGAAAGAATCCTGTTGGATTACATGATCTCTGGATCATACTGAAATTCACTTAAGTCTAATAAAACATCAATGTAAAAAAGTAAAAAAAGTGACTTACCTTGTCTGCTTTCCACTTCTTAGGATATACTTCTCTGAAATATTTAGTTCCATAAGCTTCTTGGCCATATTTGTCTGACTGAAAAAGTGATGGCTCATACTTCTCATAATTTTTATGATGTGAAGAAAATGGTAGAAATCTGAAATTCAAGAACATTTTAGAATCAGTTATGCTCTTCTCTAGATGCCACAGGATTGTTGTAAATCAATGCTGCAGGAGATGACGTGTACACATGTTCCTGATATTTTTCACTACCTTCTTAATGTTCCCTCTCAGTATTGTGAGAGGATTACTGCAATTTCTCCCGCAGCTTTTTCTAGATTAAATTTGGAGCAAAGAGACAGTGAGTTTCAAGAGGACAAAATGAAGACTTTGTGCACAAGAATCTAACTTAGTTCACTTGCATTAGTAGATTATTACTTTGTGTGCATCTGCACTGACAGCTGGTGGGATGTGTGCAGGACAATCAGGGGCCCCTTTGCTGGGAGGTGCCTGCTGGTACCTCAGGTCCTAGCAGAGAGTGCAGCCTGTGCCAGCTGCCAGTGGCAGGCACTCCCCATGCCTGGGGACAGACATCACCTCTGGAGATAGCCATCCTTGCTTTGTCACAGCCAAAGCTAAATAACCACATTCTCATTTAACAGAACGGAAACTTGCTCGTATTTGTAAACCACAAAACTGAGAAATTGTTTCTTCAGAATTCACAGACTGCGTGCTTTACTCTTAAGTTATAATTATGTCCTAATTAGCAATCTTTTTGAGCCAGGTTCTTTCATTTTCGGTGATAATGATGATGGACTTGCTGCTTAGCTAGTGCCAGTGAGCGGTGAAACTCCAGCTACCTGCTGGAAGGGGTTTTCAGATGGATGTCCCTAACTGCCAGGGACAACCACAGGTTTTTTGGGTAGGTTCCACAGCAAATTATATGAAGAAAAGTGAAAAACATCTTGTATATAGAAGATCAGCAAGACACCCTACAAACACATCTTAGTTCCATCTATCAGTTTCCAGGAGAGTCATGAGAGAAAAAAGTACATTTTACTATAAAGTAAAACATTGGGAATTAAGTTTATCATTGCTGGTATTCTGAAAAAAATCAACATGTGTTCTTAATTCTAGAAGTGCAGGAAAAAATATTTCTCGGTAAAATTAGAAATATATGCTTCAGAAGTCAAAAATATCACTTTTAAATCCTATGACGAGAAGGGTAGTTAATTAGAACCCCTCCTTAACTGAAAGCTTTTCAGAATCCAGAGTCCCATAAGAGTTAGGCAAACAAAGTTTTTATAAAAATGAGGATCAAAATACTCTTCTTTGTCTCTCAGCTGATACAGATGCAGAAAACTATTTCTTTTGATTAACTGATTTATCAACAACTGCTTGAGTGGTTTTTAAAATTATTTTTCTTTCTTTCCACCTCATAAAAATAAATGGTTTGAGAATCTTTCCAGCTGTATTAACTTCTTCTATCCTGTGCCACAAACAAATGCCATGTAAAGTTAGTAAAAGGAAAACCCTGAGTTAGCAGACTTTTAAATAATAAAAAGCTATAGTAGCATGTGTATACCCATGGGAAAGGACACCCTCACACAAGACAGATTAGGGTACTTGTAATGCTAATTTGCACATGGGATGGACATCACACACACACAAAAATTAATGTGGCCCCAGTGTCCCAGAGAATACATCGAAGGTGCTGTGAGCCGGCTGCTCCACTTGCAGTTTTTATCACTTCTGAATTGCATTTTAATAGTACATTTTTCTTTTGTTCAGACATGAAAGAAAATTGGCTTTCTCAGGGGATTGGATAGCTGAGAAGACAAGGCTTGCAGTTTTGGGATTTACCCATATATGCACAGAATTTAGTTGAGCCAGAGCATACATAATTTAATATGAATACCATGTCTGCAAAATGCATTACAGATAAAATAATTAAAAATCTTGAGGGAAGTAGAAGTAAATTATTATCATTTTCCTAAAATAAAAAAATTCTACATAGAGGTTTTGATTTTACTGTGGATCAGTTAATCTTTGTTTTTTTGGCAAACAAATTCTCAGAGTAATGTAGGTTCTACTATGATTCAAAAAAACACCCCAAAATTAACACTTTGAGACATAACTAGCAGTATTTTTTTTAAATGAAAAAAAAAAATACCATAGAGGATAATGGTATAAAGTAAAAGTTTTTCTTCTGTTTACAGTTCTGCTCTCAGAGTCAGGGGGCAAATCCTTAAAGTGATGATTCTCTAACAACATGCTTGTAAATTCAGTGTCTGCTTGAAGTAAGTGAGAATTTACATTACGTGAATAAGCAATTAAAAGAATTACAACAATTTTTTGTGTTAAGTAGGGTAACCAAATTAATGGGAGTGATACCAAAGTCATTACATCCCCCATCCAATAATAATAACAAGAAGTAATAGCACTGCAAAACACTTCAGTAATGTTATTATGTTCTGTACCTCTTCGTATACACCTGACACAGCTTGTCCCAAAATTAATGACAGTATGTGCTCTGAAAGTGACAGAAGAGAGTGATGGAAGAAGAACATTAAATCCAGACAATGATAGGATACCATTATCAACTGTACAAGTTTAGATTTCAATAGTTTAGATTTCAAAACATACACTCATTATTCCTACATCTAGTTTTCAGCTTTTCGTTGTGATTTAAGGGTAAATTCAGAAATTCTTAAATGTTTTCAGTAAACATGACAGAGACAAAAGTAACAATCAAAGACGAATTAAATTCTGTATTGATGCTTTATTGGGCTATAAAAAGAAGTCAGTATAAGCTGAGACTTCCCAAAAGATGGAAGGTGAACTTTCCCTAAATAAATATATTGAAAAATGCAAGATTATTTAATATAAGCCAGAATGAGAAAGATGCCAAAGAATACAATCAAAATGAGGAAAGGGTTGGAACCAAAAATGAGAACTACAAATGGCAGTATTACTCATACATAACCTGAGAAGGATTAGGACCAAGGCTGGCTGCGTCACTGGTGATGAAGGCCAGCTGCACTACTGCTAGGACTCCAACCTAATTAGCCTAAGTAGACTTAGAAGGCTTCACTTAGTAGCCAAACTAGGACCTCACAGCTGCTAGAGGTATTTAAATTTCAAAGACACTACAGATATTTGTTGCTAACAAAAATAAACATTGTTTTATCTCTCATCCTGTCCTGGACCTTCCTTCTACTATTAGTTTAATCTTTCTAAACTTTTTCCCCTCACAGGTTTACACTCCTCATACACGATTTTTGTTCCTACATTCCTCACCTACCATTTCTTCCTTTTAGTCTGCCTCTTTTATTGCAATCTCTCTCACTAATTTGACAGGAGATGGAAAAGGCCTTTTACATGCTGAAGGTTTTCGAACTTGGTTGACAGAGATGACAGAAGGAGCAGCAGGAACCGGTTTCTGGTGTCTACGGCAGTGTGAGAGGAGCACAGCAGCACAAGCAGGAAGGAGAATTTCCCAGGCCCATCACTGACTGATGGGCAACAGCATCCCAATGCCACATGGAACTTAAAAATAGGACGCAGGACAGAGGCAGTGATTTCTTATTGAAATTTAAATGGCCACAAAAAAATGGAGTGGTCTGTCAGCATGTTCTCTGAATCTACCCAAGAGGCAAAATCCCAGCAGTCTAGTGGAGCAAGCAGGTAATCCTGATCCCAGAAAAGCTTCAAAACATATCCAGGCTTTTCAGAAAGATCTGCCAGATATACTACTGGACTGCCACACATGCTGCACTGCCAGGGCACAGTTAGAAATATAAAACAGAGTGCTGTTACATGGCTTTTCAAACTTTTACATTTGTATGTACTGTACATTTTTGTAATTTAGTGAGGAAAATGCCAGCAAAATATTAACTCTATGACATTGTTAAATTTTTATCTAAAGTGTTTTTATACAATAGCAATTCAATTCTTTGTTGTCTTGATTTAATTCAAATTCATCTCGCTTTGAAGAACTCCATGAACAATTAGCTCCAAACAAGCCATGCTTCTCTATCAGGAATCTGTGAATATTTTATCTTCTTTTTTTTCTTTAATAAAACATGACATTAATTTTAAGCTTTCAAATTTGTATTATACCTGAAGTAATTTTTTCATCAAATACAATCTTTTCACTTGGGGAACAAAGAAGGAAGCATAATGGTTTTCTATAGCAAAACAACTGCAGCAGGCCAGACATTATTTAGTTTATAATGCATGTATATTAAAATCAAAGTGTTAGATACAAGAATAAAGAAAGATGGAATATTTTATTTAGCATATCTAGTGACATTATCTTTAGTGCACTGGTTTTCCTATGAGAAGCCTACTTGGGTGCCTTAATACAAATATTGTTTCTGGTGATATACTAAATACACAGTTTATTGAAAAAGTATCAATCACTTTGATTGTAACATCAGTAAATTAAAAATTCTCTGGCCATTTTTATTTAACCCCTGTCTGCAATAATGTGATGTGGCAAATAAAAGCACAGCCTAGTTCCTGTAGGAAGTAAAAGAGATCTCTTCTGCAGCAAATTCCGGAACTTCTTAATTATACACAGACTTATTATCTGCATTCCCAGTGTTATAAAGTACCAGAACTTCATTAGAAAAATTAAGATGGAAAAATGAAGGCGCTACTTTGTAAATTTCCAGTGGAAATTAGCTGGAAGAAGCAGAGGAATACTGGATCAAAAGAGGGTAATCATGCTTAACTGTGCCCTAGAGCACCCGCATGTATAATACGATTTGCACAGTAACTACCTCTCCTATTACTGCTTGTTTGGAGTATTCTGTGTTAATGGGGTTAGCTAATTTAGTATTTTAACTTAAAAAGACTCTGCTGATTAATAAATGTTGCACACTGTGCTAGTAATTAAAATAAATGGAAGAGTTACAAATAGAAGTTGAATTGTTAAGAAAACATTATCTGAAAATATATGATAATCCCTGTTTATCATAATACAATAACAGTCCGGAAAATATGCAAATTGCTGAAGTTGCAAAGCATATGACAAACTAAGTATAATTTGAAAAAAGTTTTCAGATGTGTTGTGTTTGTATGACAAAAAAAATGTAGCAGCCGTTTTCACTGCAGCTAAATCAGACACACAGTAAAAGATTTTATAACTCAAGATATTAAAAGATTTTTTAAAAACTCTAGACCTTAAAATTACTTGCTCTCCTTGTACATTGGTGCTCTCCAAGTACAGAGCTTATTTAGGTCACTGATTTCTCTGCCAGTGTATCTGTTCTGCCCAGCACAGGGCAGCACAACAGCACCTCAGCTGCTCTAAAGAAAAACACAATCTTGCTGGAAATAAGTCCATGAGGAGCTGGGTGCTGCTGTATTCACACAGCTCAGGATAGGCAGGATGTGCAAACATTGCTGGGCACCAGTGAACCAGTGTGACCAGGACCAGGCTGTGCATCTTCAGCACGGCACTGAGCACAGACACAGCCAGAAGCTGAGATAATGTTTCTGATGTCACGCCAAAAGCCTACCACAAATTAGAAAACCTAAGCCTTACACTATTGCTATCACCCCACTGCATCTCATTCTGATGTTTGCTGACTTCATAAAGATGTTTAATAGCATACTTCGAAGTATGAGGCATATTATATGAGACAGATTTCATCAAAGTTAATGAAAATAATTTACATTTTTGTTCTCTGGAAAATTAGGCCAGCATGCGCCTACTCACAACTGAGGAAAGAACTTTTTATGCTTCATCTAAATCTGCTGGATCCAGCAGTTGTCTCAAACTAGACACTATATTAAGTGGCCATCCCAAAGGAATGCAATTGTCATTCTTATCCAAGTGGAGGGGGAAATCACTTCATTTGTATGAAAAATAGCACATTAAGGTAGTAACAGCTTCAATTACATGAGAAAAAGGAATCATTCTTATTAGGCTGGATTACCCAGTTGCTTTTCCATTACAGAAAAGGAAAATTCCAGCAGTTGCTTTAAGTGAGCATAGTATATTCTCTTTTGGTTTCATTTGTACTACTTCTGCCTGCCTCAAACTCTCTCAAAGCTTTTCCAAAATTTTTGTGCATTTTATCAAAAGCAAGAACTTTCTCAGAGCTTGCAACACTCGTCCTATCATCATGTAAACAACCACTCATAATAAGAGGTTTGTGAGAATTCTGAATGTTGCTGAAAATTTCAGGTACATGCTAACAATCTTTCTGTCCTAAGAGACCCAACACAATACATACTCTGGAAATGTACATTTCAATGCAAATGTCATTCATGCAAACACAAGCTTTCTCAACAAATGCCACACACTTCTGCTGTTCATTCTCTCTTTATTTTCTAAAACAGAAAAATAATCAGCATAGGAAGCACTACTAGGAAGAAATAAAGTCCCAAAGTACACAATTACATAGCAAGAAACAGAAATTTGTCAATTCGTAATAGACACTGCTGAGAAAAAAACTACTGTAGAATCCTGAGTAACCCTTTGTTGGCTCCTCCCTGGAGACCAACATCCCACACAGCAGCTGCAGCATTACCAGTAAGCATTAGTCCTGGTGATGACCTGCAGCTCTGTCATCACCTTTTCAAGGTTACAGATGTGACCCTTGCATGCCTGGTTGAATAAGAAGCACAAATGGAATGATCCCAGCCTGAAAATATATAATACACTCTGCATTTAGTGTGCATGAAGCTGAGAATCATTGATTGTTGGGACATTGGTTCTGTGCATTAAGGATGGCATTAAATGCTTCCTTACCCATAAGGTAAATAAAAACCCACATGAAATAATATCTACCCAAGTTGGAGGCTTCAAATTAAAACTGTGCGAGACCAAATCTTCACAATTCCCTCACTGAAGAGTCAGTGAAACATTTATTGCAAGGTCTGACCTTCTGAAAGTCTTGACACAGTAATGTCTGGGGTAAACTTCATCACATAAAGACTGGGCAATGTAGTCATGCCTATAAATGAAGGACATCGTCTATCCTCAGTTGGAATGCATCAATCACAACTAATTCAGTGAAGAAAACACTTTAAATGAGAGGTAGAGTATTAATTACTACCGAGTAATAGGGGTTATTTTAAATTTCACCAGCAGAAATTTTATATAAAAATTAAAATAAAACCAGCAGAAATTTATGCTGAGATGTGAAAATCAAGCTGTTTCTTCCTCTGTACACCAATACATGAAAGAACACAGAGAGAAATAGAAAAGGAGAGTATTTTTGTACTTGTAACTGAACTCACTTATTATTTTGGTATGAAAGGAATAAAAATGTTATCTCTCACTCAACGAACAAACAAAAACCCACCAAAAAACCAACTAAACCAAAAAAACCCCACCAAAAATGTTGTCCAAAAGAGAAAAAGTAGTCCAAATAAAATATTTTTTCAATTTCAAAAGTGTTTCTTAATAGAATTTTCATTCAAAGTTACTATTAATATTAAATTGGGGGAAATGGTCCAACAATAAAAACATAGAAGGTAAACCATGTAAACACAATTGATTCTGGCACTCATAAGAACCAGTCTTGAATCTGACACATAGCTATACGGAGCTGATAAAAAGGCATGAAACAGATCAAAGATAGCAAAACATCATGTGCCAGTGATCACAGGCTGCTCATGAGGAAAAGTGATTCCCTTCTGTCCTGAATTCTGTATTGAAGGGCCAAAGGATTGCCAAGAGAAGTGAATTCAAGGAAAAAGTTGGCAAAACATAATTCTTTATCTAGTTAACTACAAAGGTAGAGAAAGTGACTTAGCAGGCTTGTATTATGATTGGATAAAAAAGCGTTTAACAGTCATCATGCTAAAAAAAAAAAATTAAAAAGGAAATATTTTGGCAAGAGCCTTAAATCTTTTGGAACAGAAGCCTTAATCCTTTGTGATGGATTATGCCTGTATTTGAGATTTTATGGAAAAGAACTGGCCTGTCTGGCAGTATTACAGCTGCCATGGCTTAGGAAATCAAACTGCTTCAAAGGTTATTCTACTTTTTATGTCGTGTTCTAACATGCAACATATGCTCCCTCCCCTTCCAAATGAGCTGTGGTAAACAAGTCTTATTGGCATGCAACACCATTTTTCCTCTCATAACCAGTAAGCTTCTGAGCTTCCAGAATATGAAGACTGAAACAGTGTTTTTGCCTTGGCAAGGTGCATGTGGCAAGGCAGAATTTGCATTTGTTTTCTTATTCCCCATTAAAGCCATCTGTTGCATCACATATTATTACCATTACAAGTTCTTTTAGGCACTCATAGATATGGATGGCACATGTCATACAATTACAAGATAGGGTCTCTGCCCTGAGCAGTTTATAATCTGAGGACACAGAATATAGAAGTACATACATAAAATGTTTTCTAGTAAGCTGTCAGGTTTGACATTTCATTTTGTCAGGCATGAAAGGTTTCTGAAAGCAATGGAATAAAGAAAACATTCTCACAACAATATAAGAAGAGCCAAAGAACTCACTCCTTGTCATGGATGGGATTCCTCCATTCCTCCCTTCGCGCTGGCTCTCTGGTTTTGGCTGGTGATGAGTACATTGATTCTCTCACGCGCAGGGTTGGTTCCATGGGCTTGTAGCGCTGCTGCAACACTTCAGCGGGATCACGGAACGGCCCCTGAAAGGTGAGGATAATACAAGTGCTCTGGTTGGGCTTACAGTTCTTTTCTTTCCCCTCTTTTATTCATGGCATATCACTAATGAAACAGGACACAGAATGTTTGGGAAGCGTAGCAAGACTCTTCTCCCAAAATAATTAAAGATGTTCATTTTGATAGAGACTTAGAAATAACATAAAGGTTGATAACATACTCTAAAGCTGCAAACAGAGTGTACTACAATTCCATTTACCTACTAATAAATACTTGAAATTTTAAACAAATATATTGTTAGAACTGATTAGGAAAACTTTGTTTTTACTTAGAAAAAAGTATCGGTGAAATAAAATAAAAGCATTTACTATATCTAAATTCTGCTTAAGCAGAAAACTTAAGTATTTCACTTTGCATTGAACAGTTTAAAGAACATGCTCTTTTCAATGTAACTATAAACCCACCTGGAAGGGAACTTAATACATGGCTTAAGACACAATTCTTCTAACAGAATTCAAACACATGACTTCAGTACTATGGGCACATAGTCCATTTCTGGAAGGTCTAATTTCACATGAACTTTGTAATTCTTAAAAAATACACATATACATCTTTTTTTTCCCAGAGTATATTGTTTAATAACTGATTGTGTCAGTATCTACCATTTAACAACATGGATAAATAGCAGGAAGTCCTCTCCTGTGCTGCTGAATTGACATATCCTATATGTCTCACTTCTAATATTAACCCTTAAGAACTTACCTGGAATACAATTAGTACCCATGTCACTCATGGCAGTTTAATGGCAAGCCTGGACTTAGAAGTATTAAAATGAATTTTTATTTTCATCATTGTTGCTCTTGCAATGAACTAGTGAAACCTTTTGAAACTATGAACAGACAAAGAATCCTAATCACAGCCTTTATTCTTAAAGATATCCTTCTTTAAATAGGTTATCACTAACAAGTCACAGCTGGAGTTACTGCAAGCACTGAGTGAAGACTGTGGGGCTAATAAAAAGAAATGATTCACGCCTCATTTATGTTCACTTATGTTTTACATTAATAGAAACCAATAATAGGAACCAGTTACCATAAAAGTCATGGACCGTAAATAACACAAATGGCAAATAAGTATCATCTAGTACTTTTCACAGCTGGACAGGAGGATTGCTATATTTAAAAGTAGTTAATGGATTTTTATTGGAACTTTACTTTTTAAAGGCACAGCACCAAGATTTGGAGATCTTTTTAAAGGTCCCAGTAAGCACATGAGCATAATATTTACACTTCTTGCAGATATTTTCTTGTTTCTGTTTTCAAAGTCTGCAGGAAAAATATGTTCATTTTAAAAGAACACAAAAGTCTTAAAACAGAATGAAAAGTGCTACCGCCCATGAGAAACTACTTACTATTAGAACAGGTCATCAGAACTAGTCAACAGTGTTCTAGTAATACGTAACCTGATGGTCAAGTTATAAAGAAGTTTAAAATTTATAATAAAAATTGAATATTCTGTTACAAGATGTTTGCATTAAGTGGACATATAGAGGAAGAAAGACAAGTACTATTACCAATTAATACCAAGAAAAATATGTTTAATTTTGAAAGTAGTCTTTCAGATTATTGTATTATTTCTTCACTGAAAAGTATTGACTCATATTCTTCCAGTATAAGGGCCAAATCAGATATCCAAGCAAGGGGTTTTCTTAATCTTTAATTTCTGACACCTAACTAGAAGGCAGATACGGAAAAAAACCCACAGTCCATAGTTTAAATAAAATTACAATTACTAATAGAAGGAGAGGGGGAAAGGATGTAACTAAGCAAAGGTCTCTCAAACTAATGCTATGACATCACTAATGAAAGCAGAGTATATACATTAGAATACTGAGATAATTCTAAACACTCCCTGAAGATTTTTCTGTTCCTCTGAATAATGTATCTGAAGAAATTTAGTTAGTAATAGGGACCTCAGGAATGTATCTTAAATGGAGGCCTCCACAAAGTCCACGTGTCTATTTGCATTTCACAAGATTAAGACTTGTGGAAACTCTGGTAGATCGGTGCTTAAAAAACGTTTTCAAATTGACAATGCTTGTAAGTGTTCCAGGCGTCCTGCTTCAAAGTGGAAATATTTATGGGGAGGTCAGGCTTGGAAAAGAATGGTAGGAGTCAACCAACAATGTTTACCCTGAAAGAAACTCACACATCTCTATGCTCTATGTTTGGAATTTGTACCGAGTAGCATAAGCCTTCTTGGTACCAAGTGGTATGCCAAATAAAGGTTAGCAGATCAGCATTCTTACTACTTCATCATAACATCAGAAACTCATAATAAAAAATACGATCTGCATGAAATTATGCATTCCTCACCGTCGCCATTCCACAACAGATAATGGCATGCAAAAGATCTAAATGGTAATGTGCATTCTGTTATTAACACCTTTTAATGAATAAATGACTAATTTTAGCATTATCCATGTTTCTATTAAATTATAATTCTAGTTAACTCAGTAATAAAAATGATAGATCTAACTGATGTAGAAGCATCATTAAAACCTTTCTTTTAAATACACTATCTTACACACACAGACCTTACCTAATAAATGCTAAATACCCATTTCCCTAAGAGAAAACTGAAAGATAGGAGGTTTTTTTGTTTGTTTTAAACATATATAATATGTTTAAATATATAAATATATAAATAATAATATATATTAAAAATATATAAATAATAATATATAAAACATCCAAACCTAGGGGCAATAAAAATTTTAGATACCTGAAAAAAAGTAACAAGTGAGCCCGGCAGATATTAGAAAAGGAAGCGTGGTGCCAAAAAGTGTTACCACAAAGAACACAAGTATGTATAGTAATTAAATTTCTTAGGGTCAGACAACTTTCAGGATGATGTGTTCTGGTGGGTTTTCATTTCCAGCTGTTTCATCAGCTCAAACCAATGTCCTTTTCTTAGACATACAACCCTACATTTCAAAGTGTTGTGCAGGGATTTAGCCGTGTGACTCCCATTAACATCAATAAGAGTCGGGCAGCTAAATCCACGCGCTGTGCTTTGAAAATTTACCCCACAGTGTACATCCCAGGGTGCTGAAAGGATTAAAGTATTATATAGTAAATTCCCTCTTTGAGGTGCAGAAAATAAACAGAACTCTTCTGGTTTGTTCTAAAAGGCTATCTGTGCATGACTGCTGTGTGTCTGAACTTAGAAAGGTCTATAAAATATTCCAAATCCAAGCAGAGCACCTTAACAATGGAAGAACTGTGAGTTCCCTATTTATTTAAAAGCCTGATTCCTGCACCATGTTCGCAAGGCAAAAGCTTTCCTCTTTCTTGAGAGACAATGCAACCAGCCACATCCTGCTCAAGGACTGTCATAGCCCTCCTTGGTCCCAAAAGGTAAAGCTATAATGTCGTGTTTATGTCAACTCCAAGCTCCCTGATCACCCAAACTGCCTGTTGGCTCACACTTTGTCTCAATTCTAATGTGAGTCAATGAGGTCGTTCTATGAGGAATCTCAAGGCAGTCAGGATAGGGACAACACAAGAAGGAAGGACAAAGGTGGAGAACTGCCCTGAAGTTAATTCTTACTGTTATAAGCAGTGGGCTCACCTCTACTTCTCCAGAGGCATTCTCACAGGCCTTCTTAGAATCACAGAATCACAAACCTTCTTAGAATCATAGAATCATAAAGGTTGGAAAAGACCTCCAAGATCATTGACTCCAATCTTTGACCAAACACCACCTTGTCAAAGTAAACCATAGCACTAAGCGCCATGCGCACTCATTTCTTGAACATTTCTGGGCATGGTGACTCCACTGGCTCCTTGTTCTGCCTGTTCTAATGCCTGACCACCTTTAAGTGATAAAATTCTTCCTGATGTCCAGCCTGAACCTTCCCTGGTAAAGTTTGATGTTATGCCCTCTTGTCCTGTTGCCTGGGAAAAGAGACCGGCCCCCACCTCTCTTACAGCCTCCTTTCAGAGAGCTGTAGAGAGCAATATTGATTCAGAGGAGTGAGACACCATTATATATGATATATATATATGCATTGCTTATTGCTCAAGTTGTTACATTTCTGCAGGAAGATCATAGTTTCACTGGAAGTTGCTAAGAAGGACTCATTTAGAAGTATTATCTTTCTAAGCAAGATACAAATAAGGAAATTTAAATATAGAATGGAGTACAAAATGGAAAATGTCAGAGGTTCTGAAGATGTTGTGTCACTCAAAGTGAAACCAGCATGGAAAGTGAATGCGTGAGCTAAGTAGAAGATTCAGTAGACTGGGCAGACTGAAAAATTCTTCAGAATAGAGGGAATCTCAAAATATTTCTATCCCTAAAGTACTTGTATAAGGCACCTATTGGCAAAAGCTACATGTCATTGTACTGTCATCAAGTGTGGAACACAAAGTTCTCAAAAGAAGAGAGAACATTCCCAGCAGGTTTTGATAATAAGGAGGAAAAAGCTATTTTGCCATCTTGTGAGGCATTCACTTTATGCATTATCTCACAGATGTCCATAACTCTACAGAAAAGGAAAAAAATCTACCTGCCAGATATGGTGACATCATATCTGAAGTTAAAAAGGTAACATCAGTGAAGTTAAAATTGAGACTATGACTGTTCATAATGGAAGCTGGGCAAATTGGTCATGATGGAGCAGAACATCTTTGCTATTTAAGCTCTCACACATCTAGTGAGAGCAGGAACTATTCTGAACTGAGAGGATGTGTCAGTCTTCATATGGAAAACAACTGCAAACTGAGGACAAAATTATCACAACTGCTTAATTTTTCCATCACCTTTCATTTCTCCTTTTTTTTTAATGATTTAAGATTGGAAATTAAGAATTCTAGCTCTCAATTATATTCAATTCTATCAGGTCATACCTTTGAAATATCATAAATTACACTTTTTTTCCCCAAAGGACAAAAACAACATCTAAAGAATTAATATTTCCCTATTTCTACGTAACACCTAGATTTCTTTTTTCTTTAAGTCAAATCTGTGTCAAAAACTTTATATCTTCAATGCAAGCACTAGATTTATATTTTGAAAAAATATTCACAAAAGGGATTTTCAGACTTGATGGTCCAACTCAAGATATTCTGTGATAATCTCTGATAAAAGATGTGAGCAAAAGCTGTCGCAGAGTCACTGGAACATGTTACCTGAGGTTTCTGTCTGCCAGCAGGTAGCACAGGCAGTGATTTGACAAAAGCTGGAGGCTCTTTACAGGTCGGCCAGCCATAGAGCTCATCAGCAAAGGGACTCTTCACTTGCTGCTTTTCGTGGGTCAGTGGCTTTGACTTCCGCAGCAGCAGTTCCATTGGATCTGGGGCTTTCCTGAATGGCGAATTGTAGACGCCTGGAATCTGAGCAGAAAATGGGATCATCTTTGACTTCAACTCATTTAAATTTCTACATAAACTACGATCAAAATCAGACAGTGGCACCTGCTGCACGTTTAAAAGTAAATCAGTCAACTTAAGAGAAATAGTTAAGGAGAAATAGAAGAGAATTTTTGGAGTATCAAAACCCAATAATTGCTTTTCTCCAACAAAATGTCCACAATAAATTCCTGAATAGCTATTACAATGTGTTTAGACTTAACAGTAGAAAACATGTGAAAAACAAATATTTAGCACAATGACTTCTAAATTGTGACTAAAATAGAAAGGTTCATTTGCCACTGAATTTGACTTTTTTTTTTTACATCACAAATTGTAGGACTAGTGTGGTATAATATAACAATTACTGATATAAAACACATATTTCAAAATCTGTTTTAGCAATCTACATCATTAACAATCTGTGAATATCTAGCAAGTCAAAATCATGTGACAGATTGTTCTGAAATCATACATAGATATGTAGACATTTTATCAGTTGTATATAAACAATTCCCAAACAGACATAAGTGAGTTTACTGAATTAATTATGAACTGTTAAATATGAGAATTCCTTTTCCATATTGCACAAAGCCACTAAATTTCCCATAAAACAGATCACACATCATTAAAATATACAAAAAATTTAAAGATACTGGGTTGTTTAAAGAGAATTGTATTTTCTTCGAAGGTATACTAAAACTTTTAAAGTAGATTTCCTCAGTTAAAATATATTGCCCTTTGCATTTATCATAATTCTAATTACTAATAAACCTTGAATAAAAGTAGAAGGGAAAGAAATTGTTTTCAAGATGCGGGGAAAGTTAAGGAAAAGAGTAAATGTTTAAAATCTTGTATTGCTTTTTTGGAGCACTACTGAGTACCCATGAGAAAACTGTGTAGGGCATCAGCCTCCTCATAAAGTATTAAACTCTTGGGGCGGAGAGGACAGAACTCTCTCCAATGAGTTCTAATGCATTTTTCATTAACATATCCTACTGGGAAGTTCCAGTTTCTTGTGTCAAAAAAATTAAATAAGGTACATAAAAAACATAACAGATACTTAAAAAAAAGCATTCAGTTTATTCAAAATAGTGTTGGGCTATTAAAAATTTTAAAAGCTACAATCTTCATGTCTAAGTTGTATGGGTCTAATGACAATTTATTTTGGTCCTCTGTTATTTGTTCCCCTCTTAGAGCATACCCTACAAACTATTTCATTAATGGGTAAAATGTACAGTGGGAAAGAGGACTTGAATAGAGGAAAGTGGTAGAAATATATGTATGCCAAAAAACCACTGGCTGTTCCTTCAGCTCCTCAGGATGCCAAATTAGAATGGCAGGGATCCATGCTTCAAACAGCAGGCAAACAGAATCACTGGAGTGAATGGGAAATTCCAGGTCCATCTCTATGATCTGTAAAGTCCAGCTGCAACTTAATCTTTTGTTCTGCAGATCTGGCTTGCACTCACATAAACATCTCATAAGTCACAGATTCTCCTCATACTGTTATTATTTTCATAGTACTTCATGCATTGTTATATTGCAATTTTCTTATCAGCCCAGTGGAGTTTTGCCTCTGACCACTCAGCGGTCTGTAAGTGCTACATAAAGACAAGTTCAATGTGCTGTCTTGGAATTTATTGAACTCTCCCACAAGTTCTCTCAAATATAAGATGCCACAGTCAACACAAATTCCATACAAATGGAATGCAATAGAATCACGCAAGTAAGATCCCTTGCTGGAGATACACAAACCATCTCCATGCCATGGTTATTATACCACTTCACTCATTAGTCCCACCACAGCCTTTGGATCTGCCTACATTATTACAAATTAATTTTTTGCCTTCATTATGTTGATGACAGTAAATAGAAAAACAATAACCTTTTTCAGATATTTCACTGAACTGTTGACTGTGTTGTTGCTTCATTTTTCCACCCCTTCCACACTCAGCTGTGGAGATTGTGTTCTAGCCATGCCACAGGCATGCAGAGGCTCCCAGCCATGGGGAGAGACCCTGCTCTCATGGTATGTCTGTGAAACATATTTTATAGAAAGTGACAGTGGCACTGAAAATTTAAATATTTTCCAGAAGAGAAACATCTCCATCCTCATTGCTGAGAATCAGAGTCCTCTGGAAGGAAACACTAAGGCATAATAACATCTCTCTATAGCTGGTAGGCATGGATTTGTTGATAAGTAACAAATCCTGATCAGGGCTGAGTCTTCCCAAAATTTACACTCCTTTTTAAGCCTTTCCTTAAAAAAAAAAAAATTAAAATATGCTGAAGAGCTAATTGAGGAGGAAATCTTTGGGGTTTCGGTTTGTTACTCCAAAGTGTAAAAATACAGTATCTGAAATAATTTAAATGTTCTTCCTCTGGAGAATGAAATGCAAGAATAACTTTAAAACAATGTTCTGTCTAGGTACTTCTTTTACTTCTTTACTTCTTCAGACACACTGAGAGATAGTGTGTCTCCATGAGTAAAATAGCTTTCTGAAACTGCATTTTGCAATCTCTTAAAATACTGTGTATATTCTATTTTGTGCTTCTTTGATAAAATGTTTGCCAGTAATAAGAAATTATAGATCATAAAGGGTTCAAACACTATGAATTGCTACTGAATAATAAAGAGCACTAATAAAATTGGCTTTTAGCACTTTTAATGAAACCAAAATTAGCCATAATAAATGTGGAAATCTATTGATTCAGTGTCTTTGGAATTATTATTGCTGAAAAGGTGTCTTAACAAAGAATCATCTTTTGTTGCCCATTTTTTACATACTCTCAGGTTAAATGCATACAGATATTATATCAACTATGAAAATGGATTTGTAATTTAGAGAAGCCAACCAGACACTTTAGAAGTTTTTGCTTCTTCTACAGGTGAAACTCTGTAAGATCTGGGTCAAAATTGATTACAAGGTGCATATTTAAATAATGATTTTTCAAGCAATCCTTGTTAATTACTTTACATTTTAATTATATATGTTGAAGTATTCAACAAGACACATAACAAAGCAATCAACAGAGTGAATATCTAGACAGAAAAAATTAATACTAATTTATTCTAAATTCCCCAAGGTTTGTGGTAAGGTTACTCCTAGACTTAAAATTGGTAAAATATGGTAGGAGAGACAAGGGGATGAGTTTGATTCTACTTTCCAGTTTAGATCAATCACTGGAAAAATTGCTTCCATTCTTTTTTAAAAATATCTCTGCAAGTTTTAGTCTTGTTTTTGGAATTTCTTGCACCGTGCAATGTGGTGATGAATACTCTATTCATTCTGTCCTCTCCAGGGAGCTGGCAGTCTACAGAAATCTAAGAATTTGGGGGATCAAAGCCTTTGGTACTTAATACAATTGCATATCTTCTTGAGACAAATATAGCGTATTAAAAGCATTACTTCATTTTCTTTCCCTACTTAAATAAAATATTCTCTCAACCAAAAAAACATTGTACTTAGTACTGCTTTTTCAATGGTAGAAAAGTGTCTGTCTTGGATATTACCCCATACTGTGATTTCAATATTTTCCCTACCTTTAGTCCATAAGAAAATATGTAATGCTCCAAAATATTACCATAGATTGCAAAAAAGTACTTCTGGTCTGCAGGGAGAATAACATATTTTTCTGTAACCATGCTCTTCAACACTAAGACGGGTCTCTGTCAAAGACAGCTTTCAGGACTTCATTTCCAGGAACAATTTTCTAAAGTGACAAACACTGTGGGGAAATCTGTGCTAACTGTTAAAAAAACTTACAGCTGAGTTATTTGCAGTACTGTCATGCTAACTTCCACCTCAATAAGACCAAAGAAATCTCAGGAGGGGACTCTGCTAATAGCTTCTTACTGACCTCCTTACATCAGGCCCTTCTGGTGAACAGTGGCCCAGTGGTGAATATGGCAAATGAGGTGTGAAAGCAGAGATTTTTTTTTTAAGACGATGGTTCTGACTTGTCAGGGAAAAAAAAAAAAAAAAAAAGGAAAAAGAAAGAGTGAGAGAGAGAAATGAGTTATACAATAGATATATTTTCCCCTAGAATTCTCTGCCTCAGACCTTCCATCATGGAAACCCAAGCGTGACCTGGAATATTAATTGCGTCAGGTCAAGCATACTGGCAAATGTACCATTTGTTACGCAGTCATCCTTAGCATTACATTAATATTTTGAATCCTTCTGCCTTTCTAACACTCTACTATTTAGTTTTCTCCCAATCATTTTCTTATCTTTATAATTAATGCTCAAATATAAAGGAAGAAAAAACCATAAGGAAACAAATATTAATTTAATAAACATTAGCAAGGAAAAGATTTAGGGATTTTTTGGTCTGAATTGTTTCCACCACTAATGCTGTATTTACTCAGTGCAAAAGAACATTAATTTTTGTCTTTTCCTGTTTATCATTTCAATACAGAGAGCAAAAGTTAACTCTTTCTGTTAACTCTTGCATATCTTCCCCATACTGTGATTTCAATATTTTCCCCACCTTTAGTGGGGAAAATATTGAATAAAAATATTGAAAATAATTTTTTTTCCAGAATAAAAGAACAAAATTATTAAGCAGTTGCATTGAAAGGTAAACTAGGAATTAAGGCAGCAGCAAAAGAAATTGAAAGAAGGAAGAAAGAAAGGAAAGAAAAAGGTGCAGGTAGAAGGGGAAAAACAAGGCTATGTTGACTACGCTGGACAGTACATCAGAAAGATAGGTGATCCCAAGTGGTAAAATAAATCCTGGGCAGTTCAGATTCTGCAACTTCAATTTATTAATTATTTATTTATTAGTCTTCTTTCCTACTTCTTGTCTGAGCTTTTGAAGTCTATGTAAAAAATTGCAAACCAAATATGTTCTAAGATACAGCATAGCTATTGTACTGCAAATAATAATACGCATGCAAAATTAAAAATTGACAAAGTTGAGCTGAAGATAAATTGCAAGGATTAAATCAATAGAAAGTGTATTCTGATATATTTACATATTTCTACTGTAACACAACTAAGCAACAATAAAGACATGCTCTGTTTTAATTACTTTTTTCATTTCAACTCTGAATGACTGAAATAATCAACATATATCATGAATATAAATGTTTAATTTAACAGTCATTTAATCTTGAAAAAAACAGCTTTGAGGGAGGAAGCTTGTGCAAGTGGTTGTCACAGCAAGAACCTAAATAAAGTGCTACTTTCTCACTCTGGTCTTTTAATGAGGAGTTAAATGAGAAAGAAAAGACTTCAACAAAATAGGTACTTAACTTGAAAATCCTTTTTTGCTCCATTATATTTTGTAAAAAATCCTAAGCAAGCTGAGAGGAGAGGTAAGAGATCTTTAAAAGCCATAAAAGTAAAAGCATGAAGGAGAGCTGTGAATGAAATATTTGCTAGAGATGGGATTGCTGAATCAACACTGACCAGTGCACTTCATCATAATTATCAGGACATACTACTGCCAGGGGATTTATAAAAATCCCACTCAGCAAATAATTGCCCTGCTGTTAGGAGATAGTTGGAGTGTTAACACACTGTCACAGTCCAGCGTTTAGTAAGATATTCAACATTCAATTACTCTTGCTGAGAACTAAAAGGAAACATGATCATTTCTCAGCTACTGCAGTTAGGCTTCCACATGAATTCCAGTGAACAATCCTGTTAATCCCCAGATATAGTTTCTCTTGCAGGGAAAAGAAATACCTTAAAACATTAATGATTCACAAGGAAATAGGTGTTTATATAATGCTGCAAACACATCTGTAAAAGAGAAGGAATTTTAAATTTCTAACTAACTAGCTTTTTACAGACTTCCAGAATATTTCATATTTCGTGAAAATAAAATGCCAAGACTTCATATGAGATTTGTTTTAGAAATAATATCTTTATAAAATCTGTAAATACTGTTCTAGCAACAAGTATAAGACTACGTCCATGAATTCAAATTTGAAACATCAAAATATTTAAGCTTCAATAGAATGCATTCTACTAGCAACAATCTGCAATTCTTTAACTAATGTGAACAGAGTTTTGTATTAACAATAAGAAATACATTGTAAAGTTTATGCAGATGTTGGAAAAATGCCATAGTATGGTTTAACATTCTGGTTTGAGATAAAACTTCTTTACCATGCCTGACAATAGGAAGAATTTCACCCAGCTTTATAAATGTAGGTTCAGTTCTCACTGAGCTAATGCTACTCCTCAGGCCTGATCCTCTAATCCCTGAAAAATATACTCTCAGGAATTTCATCTAAATAAGAACAAGAGGACCTAGCCTGTTATTGCACCTAAGGTATTTTACCTTTCTTTGAGATACTGCTTTTATGAAGAGACTGAAGAATTCATGAGTGATGAGTAGTGTATTTTCTTTCAAGTGGGATTAATTACCTGTCTTCTGTTTAATATATATTCTGTTTAAACAGAGTAATAGAAACATTAATTATTGTTATTCTGTCTTCAGAAAAGCTTGGTTCAGTCTTTTTCATCTGTGAAATGTTTGCTTAATATCAAAATAATACTGCAATCACAGTTTAAATGCACTTGTATAAGTAAACCAAGCAGCTATTTTATGGACTGTACAATGAGGTGTTAAGGAAATATTCAAGTCCAGTATCCTGGCCACTGACCATAAAACCAACCTCTAAACATGCAAGGCACTAAGTTCAATTGCAAGAAACAACACTGCAATTGGGTCTCCAAACAGGTACCAACTGCTTGGTCATTTAGGCATCAAGACAAAAGAGAACATAATCTAAGTTTACTGCATGAAATATTGTGGCACAATATTAAAAACAGAGTTGACCAGCAGATGCAGAGGCATCCAAAAAATGCATCCACCTTTCATTGATTGTCTCTCTGACTGAGGCTTACTCTGTCAAATCTAATTCTAATGCAGGCTCTTGATGACTTGACTAGATCAGGGATAATAACTTGAATGAGTGAGTGATGGCATGGGAAACAATACTCTTATGATGAATACACAATACAGGGACAGCACATTCAAAGTTCTCTTACTGTCTTCTCATATGAATTATGATTTCAAAACAAGCAGAAAAATACAACTTAATTGCTGAATGGCTTTATTTTAAAAACAGGAACTGAAAATTCCATTTATTGTAAAATTTTCTCTTTAAGAAGTGCTAGGCTAAATATGGGATAACATACAAATTATAAGAATCTCTGAAAAGAAACCTGCTTCTATAACCACCTTGAGTAAGTGGGAATTAAAGACCTTAGTCTGAAAAATAATCTCTGAAGGTGAATTTATTCTTCTGTCTCAATAACTGCCTGTAAACACACAAACAGTATTGAGGCTACAATTATTTATCTTGTGAGAAGTTTTCAGAGCCTAAAAAACACATACCTACATATGTGATATTACTTACATGTTTAAAACTAAAATTCCATCCATTTTTATAATGGAAAAGAATAGCTTTCTACAAAAAAATCTACTTGCAATTCACTCCTTTTCTAACTGGATTGAGAAAAATCCTTATAATTATACCACTTAGACTTTTCTAATTTGTAACATCAGAAGTTACCTGCAACATATCAGAAGAGAGGAGAAGCTCTTTGTATCAGGTAAAGATGGAAATCATATGGAGATTTCCTTTTTCAAGGACATAATTGCTAAATAGAGAATTGTTTTACTCCTCAAAACTGCATAGGTGCAATCAAAACAATGTAACATTCTTTTCCTTGAGCCTTATGTCTGTTGCATTGTGCTTCCATGTGAGTATTCTCTCACAGACATATAGGCTGACAGATTTATTAAACAGTAAACCTATGGATTAAGCAATGAGTAAAAACTCAGGATGTGGCAGAATGTTTAACAAGGCAGCCTGCAATCAGACCAATAAACAATGAGGGGAAGGTTTAATGAAAGTAGTAGTATTTTATAGTGCAAGAATAATCAGGGAACAGAAGCATGTTTGTCTGATTACTAAAGGTAGTCAGAAATTAGTAGAAAAGAGTGAAATAATCAGAAAAAAACCCTAAGATGAGGACTTTATTAAAAGATTGTTGAAATGGAAAAAACTGAAAGCAAAGCAAACAACAGACAGAGAGAGATGTACAGTGTTTGTGATGTCCCTTGCAGGACAGACACAATTCCCAATTTAACAGTAGATATTAGATACTAAACAAAAGCATGGAATATTGAATAAATAGCGGCAGTTAATGAAAGAACTTTACCATTATGCCATTCTGTTGCCTAAGAGCTGAAAAACAAAAGAACTGGTGTGTGCATCACTCATTTTGAAGTCTCATTAAAGCAAGGATACCATCAGTGCCACTTCTTAATCAACAGGAAAGTTTGCTGTTGAGACATGCATGGTATTTTATCTTCGTGACTTCTCCCATGCCATTCCTAACCTCTCTCTTATGCAATTATCTCTTACTTAGCATGTATGTCTCCTAATATAACAGGAGAAAAAATTACCTGAGCAAGACCATAGCTCACACCAGCTTGGTTAAATACCAGATGGACTACTATGCATCAACCAAATTTAAACTAGTAATTATTTCAAGAATGTCAGTGGAGTTCCTCCATCATTTCTGAATGTAGCTTTGTGAACTATTTAGTTGATGTTTTGCTGCGCTGTGATTTCCTTGCAGTATGGATTTTTTCTTAAATGTTTTTACCATATCCTACAAACAGCCAGCATTCAATATACAACTCATTCTTACTGGCTTTCTGACCCTGTA
This sequence comes from Fringilla coelebs, assembly GCF_963513975.1. Classification (NCBI taxonomy): domain Eukaryota; kingdom Metazoa; phylum Chordata; class Aves; order Passeriformes; family Fringillidae; genus Fringilla; species Fringilla coelebs. Next base: position 94,828,116 of record NC_140030.1, on the reverse strand, counting down.
GCAATCCAACCCTTAGGCCACCTCAATTGACAGTAATACACAAAATGTGGTCATGTTTTTCTAAGATCTCAGCATGTACACTTTTTGATAGATCACACAGCTTGTCCTTTAAACTCTGCCATTAATCCTACCCACAGCAATTGAGTACAAAGTTTGTTGTCTAGAAAAAATCCACACAAATAGGGATTATGCAATTCAGATGCCAAAAAAGACTGAATGCAGGGGCCTTCTAGCTAGTGGATTTTTAAATTACTAAGGCTGAAATGCTCAATGCTATAATACAGGGTAGATACAGAGATGTCACTATGCTATAATATCAAGCTTTGTTGTGATATGGCTAGTAACAAGCTCTTTAGAAGAAGCTCTGAGAAATATTGCCATATCTACTGGGACATATCCTTAAAAACTAAGCTTGCATAGGATCAATCAGAAAACAGCACTCAAAGTTTACATTTTATTGTGTGTTAAGCACTTTCTAATGAGAGATTAATTTTTTGTGTAAAATCTCATTTTTTTGAACAGTTTACCAGTTATCAAAAAAACTGAAGTTATTTTATAGCAGGCAGCCTTTAGAAAAAATAGAGTTTACAATACTGTCACAGATAGTGCTTAAATGTTCGTTCACTGACTGTCTTCAAGGAATAGGAAGTGAGTATCTTGTTTTCTAGGTAGTGGGAAAAAAAGAGAAATTATTGATTTCTGTTGGAAATACTTTCACTTACCAATTGTGCTAGGCTGAGACTTCAGAGAAGAGTGAATGGGAGGGAAGTACTTTTCACTGACACTGGGAAGAAACACATCTGAAATAGTTCAGATCCATACATTTTGCATAGGAAATAGGTGTCAGCAGATAGCACTTCCATCCTCTAACCACAGATACCATTTCTGGCCATGAAGACCACCATGCTTACAATCTTAGTTTTGGCTTTCACTGCACTTGTCCTCCCTAGGGAGATAACCACTGTTTCCTAGAGAACAAAAATGTCTGATTGAAAAGAACATAAGCAAAACTGGAAAAATCTATGGAAACTGTGAAGTTTGTCACTAAATTATTTTGGCAGTAGGTGCACTAAATAGATTCTGGAGGTGTATTTTGTCTTTCAGCTCTTTCCCTCTTTTTTACATCACCATGATAGTGTGTTTAGTAGCAGAATTACAGTTCTGTGTCCTCAAGATTAGTTATCCCAATGGGCAAGAGCTGGACTCGGATTCTACGAGAACAGAGATTTTTGATTGTGTGCGCAAATCACTTAAAGGTAATTTTTGGAATTTCGAGCTGGCGTTCAGGCACAACATCTTTCAGAATCACAAACAGCTCAGTTACTGGCTTCTTCCAGTTTACCTTACTTTGTCCTTCTCTCTGACAGAAACAATAAGCAACATGATCTGAGATCCCTTCCAAGTGAACTGAGATGGTGTGGACAGTGCCCCATGAGGCACAAAATTGGAATGATTTTCCTAGAGTGAATGCCTGTGAATAGACTGATACATCTGGCTTCTAAAGGGAAGCGAATACATGAGGACAGCTTGCTGATTGAACATACCTGTTCAATGGGAACTGTCAGAAGGATGTAATGCGAATTGTGAACCCTTTGGAAATCATATTTTATAAAAAAAGAACACTGCATCATGAAAGTGCCTCATATACAAGTCCAATTTAAATGTAGCTGCAAGCCTGCCTGAGAACTAAGAAAGCTCACCCTCTTCTCTTTAATTTAAATAGGATTTTTCATGGTACAAGCTTTGGAAAGTACTGAGGAACATCTGACTACTTGGCAGAGAAATGATGAGTGGATATTAAACACCCATGGATAGGTGGGGATGTTCATTGATTGGGGCACCTAGAATAAAAAAAAATTGACTATTTTAGTTCATCTTCAAGAAGTATTAGTACTTATAATGAATGATAATTTCATCCCTGGAATGTTTTAGAGACAGGATAATAAAATTACAACAGTAAAGAGGGAGGAAATAAAATGTAAAAGGTAAGAGCTAATTCATTCCTCATGCTAGCTCAGTCCTTGGCCTTTCCTGAACAGACACTGCCAATAGTAACAAATTATGTATAATCATCTTGTGATGTGGACTGTTCACTCGGGACTAAGCTCAAATGACCAAACTTGCAGCCTTGTCTCTTAAACTATGGATCTGAAGATCAAAGGCTAGGGCTTTATCCACTGAGTCCTCACCTTTATAAGAATAAAACTGCCAGCTGTCCAGAGACAGAGTGGATGTCAAACAGTGTCATTTTAGACCAATTGTTTTTCAAGTTCTTACAGGACAGCACATTAGGTTAGAGGCATATTAATCAGTTGTGTCTCCTGAATATTCATTAACCTGCTCCATGAAGGATTTTGTGGCCTTTTTTCTTTCTCACTTAGAACATTAGACATTTAGACCTGAATAAGTACAGTAACTTCAACAGAATTAACTCCTGATTTCCAGTAATGTGAAAAGGGGACAAAGGCAGTCAGCATAATGTTTATGAATTGCCATCTCTGTAGACAGGAAAAATTAAATATATGACTACTTTAGCATTGAATAGAATTTGAATTTAAAATATTTTACTCTACAAACTGACAAATGCTAAATAAATATGGAAAAATTGTAAATAAATATGGAAACAATTGATAGAAGTGATATTTTGAGATCTACAATAAATACAGAAAATCAAAATGAAACTGTTCTTAGAAACAAAGGATGTTTTTACTTGCTTTATATTCAAAAGCCTTAATACAGAATCCAGAGAAGTTTGCTAAATGGTTCCCATTAAGTTAAAATGGAATTGCTTATGGAAGTACACAGAGAGAGTAAAAATGGAAAAACTTGGTTCTCATTGCTGATATTAGAACTTTTCACTGTTACTCGAGAGTAATTTATAGCAAACATTTCCTTCCTCCTCATAGAACGTTATTCTTAAGGTGGCTTTTTGGGCCTTTTTTAAAATGTTTTCTATAGTGCTAATCTATTAAAGGGTTACTTCCTCACATATTTACATCTCCCTGGAAAGGATCATCTCAGTCAAGACTAGTTCTATTCAAAATGCTTTCTTACTTTACAGCACCAGCTATAATATTCTTACAAGTAATTCTTTACAAAACATTATTTCTATGGGAATACATGTGGGCCAATATCAGCCACATACTAGCCTTGACTCAGCAGGCACTAAAAACCAAACTACTGTGATCCAAAAAGAGAATTCATGTCTTGCTGCTAAAAGGAATGCCATAGTTTCCAAAACTTCTACAACGAAAAGGGACTATTATTATAAGCGGACTTTGTTCTTCCCTTGCAGGTCAAAATTACCAGGATCTTATGAGCAGTATCTGTTCACAAACTGCCCAAGGACATCAGGAGAAACTGTCACCTTGCTAAAGAGGGCTGAAAAGTGATGGACTTTTCAGTGTTTCTAAGAGTGGCAGAGGCAATCCCCAGAACCAGATGAAATTGTGGAGAAAGAAAAAGGCACTTCACAGTAGCATATTCTCCTGACAGAATATCAGAGACAGCAAAGTTGTAAAATGAACATGCATAAGCAAAACAACACTTCAAGGAGAATGAGTGAACCTGATCTTCCAAGGAAGCACAACTTGAGAGCTAGTGTTAGGGCCAGATTTCTTAACCCACTCTCCCTGTCTAGGTTATTCCTTCTCTACGTATTAGGAGAGGCAGGAATTGAAGGAATATGGAGGCAAAAAATAAACATCTAAATATTACAAAAATAGAAAGTTGCACAGCTAAGAGCTACAAGTCCTTCAAGTACTGTTCCCTGGAAACTGGGAGAGTATTCTTGACAGTAATTATATTGCCCCATTGCTTCATTTTATTCCTCTACCCATGGTGTTGGCCACTGTCAAATCAGGATGCTTGGCAGAGAAGCCTTAAGTCTGATTCAGACAGGTGTTCTAATTGGGGGCTAAGAGAAAGGAGATGCTATACAAAAATCAAGAGTGGACATACACACATAACAGCATGATTAATTTTCTAGGGTCTCAATAGTTAAAGCATTCAGATAGAACAGAAGCTCCCAGAGAACGGAGGAGCAGCATTAGCTCATCTACTCTCAGCATGATTTATCACAGAGCAGGAGGTGCAGCTTTAGAAGAGAGGCTGTGACTCAGTCCACCAGCCACAGCAATGATAAGCTTAAGTGATGCATGTTTTACATCCCACCACTAACAATGTACAAGTATGTTCTTCAATTGTGTGACAAAGCTTTCATGATTTTGCAGATCAAAAGAAACTTGGCTTCCTGGACTAATTGTACATTTATTTTGTGTGACAAAAAGTAATTGTGTTTATCTGTTTAGAAACAAAAGAAATGAGAAAAGAGAATTAAGACTCTCTTTTACCTCACCCAGTATTGTTTGCTATACAGTAAAAAACTATCTTGGGGAAAAATCTGTTACTCTGCTGATTCTCCAATCCTTTCCTCAGTGACAGGAGAAAATGTAATAGCAGAAGACCTTTTCAGCTGTGGCACTTGAAACACTGTTTCCACAGGGCTCTTCTCCTGAACTCAATACTTTACAGGACACCACTTCTGCTCTGTATTTCAGTTACCACTGGCTTCTGCTCCCCATCCCACTGTGGACTTGCAGGTGCTGATGCACCTGCTCCCATTCACAGAATCACCTCAGCATTGCTGCTTGCTTGGTCAGCAGATACTTAAAACAACACAGGTCTGCATTCTAGCTTGATACCAGATCTCTGGATTTAGACTGTCATATACTCCTGACTCTCATCAAAACTGTAAGACAAAAACCAACTACAAAATTTCTTGAAGGCTGAAAATACCAATGACAGGGATCATGCAACCACATATTTCAACACAAGTGGGCTCTTCATCCCCATTTCTGCAAAGTGCCATGAATGTATTCAGTGCTTTTCTCCGTCATTGACTTTAAAGGTCATTTGTCAGCACTTGGCAGGGGATGGCCCTCACTACAAATGTTGGCCTTGAAAAGATGACAAAGAAGGAAGAACCTGTTCAATTATAGTGAAGGTTGTTAATACAGAAAAAGGAACTACAGGGATATAGAATAATGATCTGCATAGGTAAATATGTTTATAATGGAAAACCACATTTAATAAGTAGTTTATTTATTAATGACAGTTTGGAAAAAAAAAGGATCATTACCACTGTAGTGGAAATAGCATACTGTGATTCTGGACTAATAAGAAAAACTTAATAATTTTAAGTTTCATGTGTCAATAAGAAATCACAACTCAGTTCATGATAAAACAGATTTAAATGATGAAAACAAAATTTTTTACCAGTAGGAAATGATAAGAAATATTCTTAACAAAGACAAAGACCTTTTTTATTATGTTCATCATAAAGTCAAAATTTATCAGCCTGATAAGGTAAAAAACACATAAGAAAAGGATTGTGTTATATAAAAGAATTAAAACTGGAAATACAGAGAATCCTATTTTTAAAATTGAATTTGGTTTGGAAGTCACAAAGTTGCCACCACATAGAATTATCCCTTGCTGTATTTTACATAGGAATCTCTGGCACTAAGCAACCTGAAAGTGGTTTTTCTTTATAAAGTAACAGTTTATGAAGAAATAAATGCTGGCATAACAAGTTAACTCATGAAAAGGACAAAACACTAAATTAATCATAGGCCATGCTATTATATCCATACCAGAAACCTCAGTACATTCCTGACACTCACATTCTTCAGCTTTCCTTATTGAAAGTAAAACAATGTTACCAACTAGGCCCCACCTTGTATATAGATAAAGATATAGACATAGATATAGATAAAGATAGAGATATATAGATATATAAACACACTTCTGAGATGTTGTTGTGGGCTTCAGCTCAGAAGAGAAGAATGAAAATTACATGCCTTTCTTAACAAAAATTGAGGAGCAACAACTCCTTAATTCTTTTCTGTCAATAAGTAAACCCTCTTTTCTCACCCTTTTTGCCTCTATTTAAACAAAAATATTCCAAACAATAAGACATATATGAAACAATTATTGTAAATAGAGATTTTTCAATGCTGTCCATATAACCTGCCTGAACACCTGCAGCCTTGATGCACGAGGTGGCTCAGCTCCTTCACTGAATCTCAGTGCATATGGCAGGAAGGGGAGGAGAACCAAACTTTGGCAGGTCATCTCTATAGCTTACTGGGCTTTAGATAATGCATGACTCTACAATAAATCCAGTTTATCAATGTCCTCTTTTAATTTCCTATGTATCCTGCTTACAAATGATATGTTTTCTTAACTCACTCAAAAGTGTTGACTTTTGCTGCCTGTTTCTACTGAGTGGTCCTTGCTCAGTAATCCAATTAACTGTTCTTTGAGAGCAGCAAGATGTAGCTGTAGCCAGGTCAGAAGACCAGACATTTAGAGAGCAAAATGTCAGGCACAAAGGATCAAACCAGTAAATTCCTCATGGAAATAATTTGCCCTGTATCTTATCAAGATATCAAATTCCACAACTATATGGGCCTGTGTAATACAGACTTCACAGTAAGTAGTTAACTTCAAATAGATCTTTGATGATTTTCAAGTTGTTTGTAGGTTTTGCATTGACATTTACTTATGTTTTGAAATACTACCTGCAAAAAAAGACAGCTCTTGGAGCTCAGTTCTCTCATAAAGAAAAACCTCTGCGGGCTCTGAGTCTCAGTGTTCAACATCATCTCAGTAAGCAAAACCAAGACTTTTTTTGTTCTGCTAGCTAAAAACACTGCTAGCTAAATTCTAATTCTGTAAAATTAGTAACTGGAATTCATCAGAACATAACAGTTACTGCTGCCCTCTACCAGCAGTCCTCCGTGGCTGAAATGAGGAACTACTTGCCATTCCTTAAAAAGTGCTACAGCTTGCTAAGCCTGTGTCATTGGAGGTGAACTGAGCTTACTAGAATCTTACTAGACCACAAGTCACTCCATGTTGCCAACCCGACAATTTTTGTACTCCAGGTAAGCATATTAAATGCATGTGTTTATATAAATTGCACTGTTCAAAACAAGAATTCCCAATTTTCTACAGTTTAAAACAATGTAAAACATAAAACACTGTGCAGATTATTCTTAATATCCTAGATCTATGTGTGGAAAAATAAATTATAGTGAGCTAATTTCAGTCATTAACTAGCTTCCTTGTCTAATAGCCATTGAGAAATCTTTTTACTATAATTTTTATTGCTTTAAAAAAAAAAAACTTAAACGTAATTTACACATTGTGTTTTCATAACTGAGATCTAGTTAATCAAACCATATTTCTATCTACAGGATATATCACAAATAATTTCCAAACAGAAGGGAAGATTAAATATTTTGTCATTAAGTGTAATAGTATTTTTCCTGCATTCTTTAGGATTAGCAGTTCTTAAACACAGATTATGATTAACAACTTTAAAAAAGCAAGCATTAAGTTCATACTAATATTTCACGTTAATTCCATATATGTACAGAGAACAATCAGACAGCAAACACTTATGGAGACAAAATCCTTTTTTTTTAAATGAAAGTTTACAAGAGGGGACTAAAAAAAAAGGCAAACCCACAAGCTTTACCAATTATGTCAAATTTTTATTAGATATATCTACTGGCATGTTTATCTGTCTGTTTAAATCAGCTTCCACAAGAAAGTTTGGAATATATACCAGTAATACTGATACAAAATGAATTAATAATAATATTTAGGATGTATTAGGCCTTTCTGAGTGAAAACTATCATGCTAATAAGCTAATAAGCTGATTCAAGACGTTCTAAGAAAAACTTTACTGAAAATCCACATTTACAATCTCTCCTAAAAACAAGCAGAACACTGCACCAACCTAAGCATTAGCTCAATTAAAAAGGGGGGAAAAAAATGAAATCCCTTCTCAGCTTAATAACTTGTTAGTTCTTGACAAGTGCAACAACACAACAATAAGCCAGTCAAAATGAGTTTTTAAAGCGAGGTTATGCCCTTCATGTTGTGTTATCACAGTGGCAGATCAAACTGCTGACTTGGACTCTTTCTGCCAGCAGTGCTGATGCTGCCTCTATGAGCTACTGTCACAGAATAGTCATGGTACCTGCTCTTGCCTATAGAAAAGCACTAAATTGAACTCGAAGTAGTGTCTTTGTGATATCTTTTCAACAAGTCATGTCCCATTCAGCCTGCTAGTTTATCTCTGTCAGGCTGGGGGCCCAAGTGGTTTGCATGAGCTGTCAGGGACAGGTCTACCAACCTGCTTGGTGCTAACGAGGTAATGTGTCTTTTGGGCTTGGTATTCCTTTTCCTTTTCTTCATTTTCCTGGTCTTTCTTTTTCTTTTCACTTTCCTTCACTTCTGCCTCCTTTTGAAGGTCAGACCTGTAATAAAATAAGTCTGCTAACTATATTATAACAACAAAAGACATGCTAGTCTTCTATTTTCCTTTAACCCTTTCATAGCTTCGCAGTGTTTTGTTCTTATATATTGGCAGTATACTGACACCACTGGAATGTAAAATTCCTGTTCTTTCAGTTCCACAGCAGTAGGATATTACAGGGATATAACTAAGAAGAAACAGGATTAAAAGGATCAAAATTAGGAGCAGTACATAGATACACATTGCTTACAGCTTGATAAAATAGTATTCATGTAAGTTCTTTTATTTGCCTTTAAGTGTCATTTTACTTTGAATTTCTCTAAGTGGAAGCTATTATAATATAAATACGGGTTGTTCACTTATGTTTCAGCTAGTGCCTTGTGACACCTCCTGATCTGCAGACAGGGGAGATTTTATGGAATGAGAGACAATAGCAGACATGGGATAGGACATGATATTCACTGCTTGACCCTTGAGTAAGGCTGAGAAAATAGGCAGAGAAGAAAACGGGATGGGAACCTTTCATGCACACGTTGTCCTTAGGAAGAGTTTCTGTGGCACTGGGCTCCTTGCACAGGTCATTTCTGCTCTGGTTTGATGAGAGCTGAAGAGGCCACCACAAGAGCCAGGAACTGAACTGCTTCATGAAGCACTGCACAAGAGAGGTGTGCAAACACACCGAGCCATCTAAATGTGATCCATCATAAAAGAAATATGGAACTACACTTAACACCATTCAAAGAATGGATTCATGATTTCAGTTGAATGTTTACAGGAAAAGTTGAACAGAGAATGGACATAGATTTCCAAATAAATGTTTTTTTTTCACAGACCCTAGCTTGCCCTAAATTATGCAAGCAGTCGAGTGAATTAATGTTCCATAAGAAACAAAATTCTGTGCTATTGTGCACAGTGCACGTGTATAGAATTTTTTGACCCAGTTAAAAAAGGTTATTTTGATTAACATTTGTTAATTTTGTTATTACAAAATGGCTAGTTCAAATTAACCTGTGTGCCAAAGAAACCAAGCATATTCAGTCAAGCATTTAGATTGCTAAAAAGTTTAATTAGGCAAGTAAATTCTAGTCTTTATATTTTCTAGTACGTGTATATACAATAAAATAAAAAGAAAAAATATTATTCACAGAACCAAATACTTATCATTCAAATATTCCTGCAAAATAGATTATTTAGAGAGGTCCACATTAATAGTCTCTGTTGTTTCAATGAGTACCAAATAAGACACTGTGAGGACATGGGTCAAATCATGTCAAAATATGCATGTGATATGAATAATCCCATGGAAAAGTAATATTGCTCCCAAAAATGTTTTTTTAAGATTGTGACTCAGACTTACTCTTAATATTTTAATTATCATTAAATTAGTTCATCAAAATACATGAAAGATCAATAATTGCTTCATACATATGAACACTTTGAAATCCCATTCTTAAATACAAGTTACAGTGTAGAACTTATATTTGTTTCATGCTATCTTTCAAGATTTTATCAATTAAAATAAGTAAAATATTAAGTAATTAAACATTTTATTTCAAATGTAAAAGAAAAATCGAATTAAGAGGAAATACAGATCAGAAAAGATGCACGGGTATTTTTGAATCTTTGAAAATATTTTTTGTTGCAGTTTACTGTTAAAGGCTGCTAATACAATATTTCATACAAGGTTACTTATGAAGCACACTGACGTTTAAAAATCACCATGCTATGCTTTTGCAGCAGTGTAATTTTTTTCCAACATAAGATTAAATTGCAAAATAAATGAATTACTTAGAGTGGCATGGCCCCCATTTTGCCACCCTTCTCTTGAAAATTGCTTATTAATATGAAAAAAGAAGTTGGAAAATAGCCTGTTTTACTTTATGCATAGCGTTCTGGGGCCTCAAAGCCTGCAGAGCCGGAATAGCTGCACATTTTAGATTGTGTTGGCAAGCAGTGACGATGACCTTTCTGACCTGCATCTCAAGGCTATTATTAATCGCTAAGTAACCTGGTAAAGCCAAACAAATTTGTTTCCATTGAAAGGATCTCTATCTGTGTCTGAGAATTTGTGCTGTACCAAACAAACCTCATTAACTGTGTCCATTTTTGACAAAGAACTAGGAGTTGGAGAGATTGGCGACCTTTCTTTGTCCTCGAGGTATAGATTTCGGAGTCACTACATGTAGGTACATAAGCATTTTTTACTAGGAAACTCTTTGTTCTATATCCATCAATCACAAACAAATGAATAAATAGACAATACCTATACTATAAACTTTGTTCTTTAATTTTATGCCTCTTTACCTTCAATATTAGAGGGTATGATCTGTGGTTTACATATTTAATGCTATTCCTTTTTGATTACAGAGCCTTCTATTCAGCTTTAGCACCCCTACCTACAACTGGTAAAATAATAATCAGCATTCTTATATAGTGAGGTACTTCTTCCTAACAGTAAATATGGAATCTTTTTGATTTAGAACACAAGTGGTGATAAAAACCCACAAATAATGTCAAATATATAGATTTGTATTGCAGAAATAATGATAATGGGATGCAAAATGTTTCCCATTGTCATCAATGGGAATTTATCAGATCGTTTTGAATTAATTATCAATAGTCATTAATTGCTATAATTAAATGAATTCTAAAATACTTGTTGAAGTTCCATGTTATCCATGATCTTTTTAGACAGTGCTATCATGATGATCATTCCTGATTATCACATACCCTCAGTAGTATTTGTACCATAATCCATGTAAAAGTTTGAGTTTTTTTTAAGCAGTTACAAATAATTTTCAGCATACTTTTGCAGCAGACATATTTTGTCAGTTGTTCTAAAATATCTCTATCAGGCATTATATTGCCCTGTACAGTTGTACAGAACATGCAGACAATTCTTTCACAGGGATAATAGCTCCCAGGGATGAATCCCTCCTGAGAGGCAGTACAAAATAAGTGGTATGTAGCAGTCCAAACATTGCTTGACTGGAAACATAGATATTTTAGCATAAATATAGATTTATTTTCAAGCTATTTGAACCTGAAACTTTCATCTCTTTTCCCATACTTTCAAGCATTTGAAAAGGAGCAACAAAAGCAGAGAATCTAACGTGGTTAGGTATGAATATACTATTTCACACATTAGCAGATTAATACTAACATGTCATGCACTGTGCAGGGGTTTCACTGTTGCCATACAGAATAATGTGTAGAAGGATAGGTGATACTAACAACATAAACTTAACCTTCCAAATGCAGCTAGAGCTCCACATAGCTTACATGGAAATGTGTTCACTGGGAAGTTTCATGCTTGGGCTCTTCTACATGTATGCCTTCCCAGAAAAAAATAAATCCAAATTCTATTAAAGTCAATAGGAAATCAGTGGAAATTAAATGATTTTTGGATTAAATCAGCACACTTCCTGACAGTCTTCTCTTTGTTTGCAAATATGATGGGTTCATTGAGCAACCTTTTCTTGGGATATATGGGTATCATCTCTGTGACATTATGAATGCTAGCTGTGATGCATGACACTATGTGGATTGTGGACCAATTTCACATCAGGATGAACCTTTCCTGGTTTAGTGTGAAGTGGGAAAAGGCAAATTGTTTGACCTGCTTTTTTAAAGCTTCAATAAATTTTGCAGGAGAAAAAGAGTTCTGTAAATGCAAATCATGTTTTAGGGTATTTGATAATCTTATTCGATTTTTGTAAGCAATCTGTCTGTTGCATAGTTCATAGCTGGAAAAGCACTGCTTATTAAAAAACTCAAAAATTGGGTAATTATTTTAGCACATAATCTTTTTTTATCTTAAAGCCTATCTCACTATATTAACAGCATCTATTGCATCTTCCTACAAACTTGGCTTTCCATGTAAGTTTAGTCCAATCAGACTTTCTTCCACACATATTTTTATGGAATAGCTTTGTAGGAGAATCATGTGATATTTTAACAAATGTAATGTTTTATCAAGATCTGAAAATTATTAAACAGATCAGAAGAATATCAATGCTTACTACATCAAGTGCAGGATACATTTTTTTACTAAAAACTTGAATATACTGGCTAACACAAAGTGTGTTGTCCTTGTCATAGGGAATGTTTCATGCTTTTGAAAATAGGCATAGGATTATCAACACATGTGCTCAAAACCCACAATTAAAAATGATCTTGTGTAACAAATCTGTTAAGTACCTACTGAATTGTTAATGATAAAATTACTTGCTCTATATAGTTCGAAAATAAAAAAAAAATCATCTGACAAGGTAACTTATTGTTATTCTGGTTCTTCATTATGCAGTAGGCAATGGTGTTGGTTCCTGCTATGAGATGCAAATTCAGTTGACAGTGCTCCTGCTGTCTGTATAAAGGTTAAAAATACACATATAATATTGTTCCTGGCACTTTTGGAAAGGTCTTCAAGTGATGATTTCAATAATATACAGATTTTAATAATTCTGCATGGAACTTCATCATTTTACAAATTCACACTGACCTACATTTATTAAGTTTATCAAACTATTGCATTCTGTTTGCATTTCCAGTGGCATTCTGTGGCCCTTTGGCCAAATAGTATTACAAAATTATTATATTAACTAGAGGAAAGGGCATCAAATAAAAATCAATAATCAGTATAGCTGCCTAGAGTATCCAGAAAAAGTATTAAGTTATTGTGATTTTAAACAGTTCTGACACCAAATCATAAAATTCCTGCAACAGAAGCAGTAGGCAACCTTAGCATACGAGGAGATAACCTAAATGTATTTAATCTTCCTGACTATATATCATTCTCCCTGCTCAAATACAGAATATGGAAGGTAAAATAAAATTAGTGAGACAATAATTTTTGGTATACCACTGCATGCCACTTGATTTAACATCACATTGGTGTAGGTGAGAATGCAATATAACCTGCCTTGGTAATATTGTTTGACTTCATCGATTAAATTTGGGAAAACAATGAAATATATCTATAGACCAGCCTAGGATGTAAAAATAGTTTAGAGAACTCTGTACTTTGAAGGCAAAGTTTTAACAGAATACACATACTACAAACTTAGCTACGTTCCATCAGTCAGCTTGTTCATCCTCAATAACTTTCTCATTTTTTAAATGAACCCCTTCAGATTTAGCAAGAAAAACAGGTAACTCTCTTTTCCTCTCTACCATGATGTATAGTCCTGTGTGTATCCTGACAGAATTCCTTGACCAAAATATTTGATCTCAAGTTGCAGTTTGATAGATGCTCAAAGCATCAGTCAATTATTAGGGGTACAAGATATCTTACTACCTATGAGATCTACCACAAATAGATGTCCAACATTCTTGCTAATTTTAAATCTGAATGTTCACGTGAATTCATTCAACAAATTAATCAAGACACCCTCTTCAAGATCTGGAGGAATATTATTGCTCTGCAGTGGATGTCCCTGCAGTGCAGTGAACATGAGATATGACTCTTTAATATGAAAACAATAAAATAAATAAAGCCAGTGTGTAGACATACGAAAACACCCTGTATCTCCTATTATTATTAATTTTACAGAAAGAAATTAATAACATCTTAAAATCCCATTATAATGTGTGCATAGTAGCACATCGTCTGCCCATCTCCCCAAGTCACATAGTGTACAGTGCCAATGGAATTAAGTGACACACCAGTTCCACTGTCAAGGTCCACAGGGGGATCAATACACGACGCTGGAAGTGTGATGAACATGGTGGTGAAGGGCACACAGTGAATGAATACCTTGTGCAGATCAGGAGATCAGGGCACAGCATGTACCAGGCGATAGGGAAGAACAGACGGATGCATCCTTCTTATCCCTCCAATTTCCACTGCTGCACAGTTACTCAAGAGAGTGCAACAGCCTTCCAAGCTACTGATTGCAGAGGCAGTTTAGAACTAAAACCAGCGTATTTTCCTAACCCACTATGCAGAATCTTCTAATTAAGCTTTCAATAACAATTCATACAGAATTTTTTTCCTCACGTATACTAAAAGCCTACATCGTTTCATATATAATCTCTTAAGATTATTCTATTTCCTCAAAATGTGCAAACTTCTTGGTTTAAATGCTTTTCCCTTGTGTGTATATATATCCTTAAGGCAAATTTACTTTATCCCCATTGGCAGCAGAAAATGCTGTGAAGTTAAAAAAATTTTTGTAAAAGGTCCAATCTAAACAATGATTTTTCAACTTAATTATTTCAATTTAATTAAACTGCAAACCCCACCTAATATGGATGTGGCATAAGAGTAACTAATCACCAAAGCTTCTGTTGGCACAGGAACCAGATCCGAGTATACTGGTTCAACTTTTTTTATGTCCAGATCTGTACTGAAAAACCTATCAGGAAAAATGTTTTCACTCAATGTCTGCTATTGACCCCTTCACGAAAAATCATCCTGATTGATTAGCTTTAATAGTGAAATTAGTATTTGGTGATTAGCTTAAAGAGTGAAATTAGTATTTGAGGGTAACAAAGCCGATCTGGCCCAGAATGGATAACAAAGCCCCAACACAATTTATTCTGACAGCAGTTTAGCAGCAGTGGTCATTTCTAGCACAGTGTCAGTGCTAAGCTGCTAAGAGAGCAGTCATGCTCCTAATTTTTCCTGCAACATATAAAAGAGGACGTCTAACCACAGCCAAATACCATTGGAAGTTTTCTAGTGAATGTCATGTGAAAGTATTTGTTATCTTTTGGCACTGCAATTCCCAGAAGACTGTATATGCTACCATCTGCACAGTAATAACTAGAGGAAAGCTCACTGCTATGTTTTGCTACAGTTAAGCTGTTCCAGTACTGGAATGAACTCATTTAAGCTAACTGTTATCTCTCTGTTGCAGTGCAGTACAATGTAGACATATCTGTACTTCTTTTACTTTAGTATACGGTACTTGGCAACATTTACAATATTCAACATTATGTGATTTAGAAAGCAAACATGACGTTATAGCTTCTAAAGGTCATCAGCTAAGTTGATTTTCCTTCTCAGAGTATTATGAAACAATTTGACTGAGGTCTACTCACTAACTCACATCCCTCACTTAGTTTCACATAACAGTCTGCATACATTGATAAATAAAATGGCACACTTTGTCTATATTAAAAAGGTTTTACAACAGCAAGGCAGGGAGAGCTTTTATGTAATGACCTATTATGTATGGCAGAGCAGCAATGCCAAGACTCACAACTTCATAGTGATTTTTGTGGTACCTCATGGTTTTCTCAATTTCATATTCATGGAATGGTGTTATCACTTGAGCATCTATGATGTCATTTTTATTGAAACATAAAACACTATGAAAGACACAGTAAATGAATAGTTGTATTACATAGCACTTTAAATTACTCTGGGAGAGATCTGACACATTTTTTAATACAGCAGTACTACTTGTTAGTATGTAATTTCATGGCAATGGCTCACTGCCAAACTGAAAATATCAACTAGATCCCAATTTTCAGAAGTGTTAGGAAATCTTATATCTTACTGTTTTGAAAAGTAATCAACACCAGAAAAAAAAATCAGGTATTTTTAGTACGCCATGCAAGAAATTACACTCAGAATTGAAGTCTGCTCTCTGAAATTTTGGTTCTACCTAATAAATGAGACTACTCTTAATTATAGATTTCAACATCCAATTATACATGTCTAACGAGTACATCCAATGTACAGTCAACACTCAAGCACATAAACTTCTGGTCAGAGTACTAAATTTTTCCTGAGGGGCCAAACACCATGCTGTAGGTGGTGTGAGGCCTCTCCACCAAGCACAAGTAGGCAAATGAGTGCTGCATGCTTTTGGGGGCCACGCAAGCTGAAAGTACAAATCGGTTTGTTAGCAAACTGGACAAGAATTGAGTAGCCTACTTGGAAAAGGGAGGTGGAAAATGTTGCTTTCTTGAAACACTTTGTTTCTTGATTTGGTTTGAAGGTAGCAGGAATTGTGAAGTTCAAGGTAAAACATTGGGATTTAGCTTCAGAGTCAAAGATAAACCAGTTAATGGACTCCTGGAATTATCCCTACAAGGTGAAGAGTCTGAGGAATTTGAAAGGGGTATAATAATAAGTAAAATTTTCTCACAGTTTAAGGAAAGTCATGCTCACAATGTGAAGAATTATGGCTTTTAAAGGAGGTATTTCAAGCAGGATTCATAGATATGAAGAAGCTCTTTCACGTGATAGAAAGCATTCATACAAATAACTGCATAAACTGACAGAAGAAAAATGTTTTTTTAATTTCCTAGTCATCATAACTATGCTGAGTTCTGATGCTTAGTATTTTAAAGGACATTTGAAGTTCTGTTCAAAATGGTAAAAAAAATTATTTTAAGCAGATACAACATCTTCCAATAATCTCTGTTGTTTATATCTAGCACACTTTTCAGTCTAGTGGAGCTGAATATAACAAGATTAATGGTTCAAAGATAAAATGAAACTGTTTCAGTGGGGATCTATGGGACATACATTGAACACCAAAGGTAATTAACTCCTGGATTAGAATTAAAAAGGTATTTACTAAATTTTGATATATTTTGATTGATGTTATTAAATCAAGATTAGATTGTTCAGTCAAAGCTTAATGAGCCTTTTATAGATACTGCTATAAATTGGATATTGATAGACATCATATTGGTGATAGATCTGAAGTCAGACAAGATCATCTGATTCCAAATAACATTGTTTTCATTATTACAAGGAAAAAAACAAACCCCACTTTTTTGTAATTACTCACTACTGTTCCAGACTGTAAAAATAGAAGACAAAGAGTCTTTCAGTTTTTTTCTCTGAGTGACCACTTCAGAGACTTAACTCTCCTTAGATAATAGAAAAGTCTATTTATAATGATCTAGAGAATCAAAAAACAACTAAGACAGCTTATTTATCCCCTTTTTTCTCCATTTTGGACACTTTTTCTTTAAAACAAAACAAAAATGTGCTCATGAAATAGTGCACACTGCTTTTCATCTCATGCAATTCTATGATATCTCACAGGACATTATAAGATACACGAATATAAAGCAACGGACAGAAATTTTCCACTGAAAAAAAATTTGAAATGCCAAAGAAAGATCAATAAGCCTTCACATCCTCAGACAAAAACTAAATCACGAACTTGGAAAAAAGCAGTGCATAGTCACCACACTTCCAATAACAAAAACCACTGAGATGTTGCTCATTTTAAAGGTCTTCACTGCTGTAGTTTCTATCTCTCTGACATAAACGGGAAATGATAAAGGGAGTCTAATCTCAAAAGCCTTTCGCTGGGTACAGTAGTGCCAAAGAACACTTTATTTTGTTTGGCCTTCCTTAACATTCTGATATCTCTGAGCATTTTGCTGAATTGTGAGTAATGCTACTTGTTTGATAAAGAGTTATGAAGTGTGGGAACAGTAACTGGCAACTTTCTAGCAGCACTCAGACACAGGATCTTACATTATGATTAAAACAAAATAGTGATGTTAGATCAAATAGGCTGTTGTGTGCCAACTAAGGAACAAACATTCCTGTCTTTTGGTTTTGGTTTTGGATTTCTGTTTTGTTTTGTTTTTTGTTTCTTTGGAGACCTCAAAAATAAGCTACATTATAGCATGCTCTGGAAAATATACGTGTGTAAATTAAGTACTCACTGATGTACCTACAGATAAACTCACATATGATCTGGAACACTTGGATAGCATGGAGCAAACTTAGTTATATAATTGTATATAAGGTGCTCCTACAAATAAATTATCCAATTTTCTTATGTAACACCTAAATGAATGCATTTAAATTTTATGTTTCATTATTAAACTGAAAATAGTACAACAAAAAGAACCATCCCCTTATTTTAATAACAATAGAACTGCTTAAGTTAGTTGAGTAAATGGCACATAATATTTGTCATACTTCTAATGACCTAAACAGCTGAAGTGACTATGGCACATGAAAAATATTTATATACTTCTTCAGGAGTCTTTAGTCTTCAAGTGGTAGAGCCCTTGCCTGATAACCTCATATAGCCTGTATATAGATGGCCTGTCATGTCTCTACAATTAGATAAACCACAACTGCTATAATGCAATCAGTTACAACCTGAAAATTATATTTTGAAAATCAAGTTTATTAATATGTAATCTTTAGGTAATCATATTTATCCTCCTAATTTACACAATATTTATGATAGTCTACATGTCCTTGAAATAGGGAACAGGGACACTACACTATGAAAAAGTGGTCTAGCTGCTGGAGTTCATAAATTTTGTTCAGCTTTGGATGAGTTCAAAGAATTGCCATGTAAGAAAAGCCTTACAGAGGGAATTTATCTGATTATGGCAGTAATAATTACCCAGCTGTTTATTGCAGATAGAGAAATAATTCATGTAGGCAATAGGCCGTGGTGGCAATGACACTCTGCATTTAGTAAATATGCAAACTGTTCATTTCTAATTAACCAAGCTAGAGGATGCCCTTATTAAATGTATAAACTAAAAGTGCCTTCCTGACAAGTGATGAATTGTTACATTGCACAAACTCTTGCCACAGAATTACTGGAGTGAACTTGGGGCTTAACTTCATTAAGAGATCTTGTGGGATAGTTAAATGAGGATGGACAGCATAACAAGACCTACCTGACAGTCAATGATATGTTAGAGCTTAATGAAACTGTACCTCTTCCCCTTTTCTACATTTTTTACAGTGAAGATTCTTCAGACAAAACAGAAGACTGTGAAGTCTGTCTCTATGAGACAGTTTAAAAGGCCATGATTAGTCAGTCTTTATGCACAGAAAATGTTTTATGAGCTGTCAGTAATTCTAACAGACTTCTTACAAAATAAAAAATCTACAGCACCTTCAAAGCTCACAGGTACAGAACTATTGTTATCTTACAATACTGTGTTGTCACACCTGTTTTATTCATCAAAACTAATCATCTACACCACAGACTATTTAGTCCAATGAATGTACACAGTGATCTCAGATTTCTTTCTACATATTCAGATTTAAAAAAAAATATATTTGGATATAAATGAAATGAAGTTTCATGTTTAATCTGTTGATCCTAATGGTGTATTTAGTGCTATATAAAAATACATGAGAAAACTTTGCCTTCATGTCATTGAAGACTTCAGTCTAAGCAGCTACCTACTTACTGTGTTCATGTTCACTGCAGAACTTCCACTATCTACAAGAACTAGCTAAAAACATGGTAAAGGCAGCTTCCACTCCTTGCTCAAGAGAGACATGGACAGAATAAATCTCATGAGGGAGGTGAGCTGAATATATGTTGGAAATTCAGCTTCCTGCATAAACATAATGGTTCCTACCTTAACCTCACTGTATTCAGAAAGTGTTTTCCCATGGAGTTAAAATAGGCCATTGACTGCTCTATAACTTTAGATACTTCATTTCAATTTCATTATCAACTCCAAAAGCTCATTTTTTTATATCTTACCTATCTTAACAGCATCAAGTTTTTGGCTATGGAAGTACTCCATAACCAAACTTAAAATGCAGTTTTAAGATTCCTAGAAATCGAACAGGAATTTTATGCCTAAAATCCTCTGGAAAAAGCATGGATGTCTTAAATCTTATGTGACCTACCAATCCAAATTAATATTTAAATATGAGAAGCATACTTGGTACTTGTCTCTCATTCTGAGACTCACAGAGAAAGCTGACAGGGTAAGTTTACATCCAGAAAATTCAAATTGCAGGTAAGTATGTTAAAAAGCATAATGTATTTCCTCTCCATAACTTTGAAGAAAAGTAAAAAAAGATGGGTTGAAGATAACGTTGTTAATTAAACATCAGGTGAAAGACAACATTACAAAATGAGGGTTTCATTGTTGCAAGAATTCTAAGGAGCTGTCTGAAAGGCTTTGGCACTAATTGAAAATAGACTACAGAATCAATTGCTTCTGCAGTCAATGATGAGGAACACTTTAATTGAATTATAGGACAATATATACATTCTTCAAAACACTTTGACACTTGAGAAAATGGCCAGCACCTGGATTTCTCATTATCAAAAATGAACTGACAGGTGGAGACTGAGCAAGTTCTCCTCATTTTACTGTAACGAAGAACAATTTATTTTAAGCCCACCCCATGGAAAATAGCTACACCTCAAAAGTTTTAAGAAACCAAGTACTGTTAGAAAACACACCTCAGAAATGGCACAGTAATCTAGAATAGGATAGACAATCTTGCTTTTGTCCCATACTGCATTCTCAGGCATATTTACAGAATAGCTAAACATTGGATTAGATCACCAGCAACATGTAAGTACTCTTTCATTTCACTTATCATTAGGGTTATAAAAAAAAATCAAGCTGCACAAATGATTCATGAATACACATATTGCCAAAGAAGTGATTTTTATCACTTTGTGTTATCTATTTCCCTGACATGTCTTGAAGACCTGGAGGTTTTAATGATGACTGTGAAACTAAATCTGCTGATAGAACAGCTAGTCAAACTTGGATCAAAGCCATACTCTGCAGGGCCACTCACTACTAATGCCAACAATGGAAAGAATTTGGGGTTGATCCTGCAAGTGTGTGAAATTCCTGATTTATAAACTCAACAATGTTTACATAAACTATGATGCTTATTAAAGGTAGACTCAGGCCTTAGTTTGCTACCTTTAAATCAGTGTTTTTTCAGTAGCCAAGAAAGCTGAACTACTTGCCTTGATTACATAAGAACCTCAATGCCAGTACTTTGCCACTGTTTTGTTAGTTTTCTGCTACTGCTTTCTTTACCCAGTTCTGTGCCTAGGGAAAAATTTAAGTGGTGCTATTCATCAGTAAATAGACCAATACATCCCAAAATCTTATCTCTACTTGCACACCTGACATGTAGCAAAGTTCCTGTACTATAGTTTTTAAAGGCCAGTGTATAGATAACCTCAGGCAAAGAACTGCAAGTTAATCACACAGTTGGGCGACTGACATCATCCATAAATTCTTCAGATATAATGGCACCAGCATGCTAATTTATGTGAACTGATGTCCATTTGCTTATCATGGACTGGAAACTGTTCCACATAAAACAAAATTCTAATGCATCATATGGAGTTATAGCCTGTGCTAATTGCTTCTGGCGTATTTCCCCTTGTAACCATTCAGCCAGCTCTTGGAGATGGTAAATGCAGTTTTAAGAATGTTTCAATAGAAAGTATTTTTCCTTAAAATTAAATACACTAACTGCAGCAAGAAGTAATGAAATTTACTTTTATGCATATATTTATAAATTAAACCATCCAACTAGTCTATATTGAGATAGAATACATTATATATTGGTGCATAAATAAAAATGGATGCTACAGATGAGGATTTATTACTAAAATCTAAATAACATAATATAGTAAAATAAATATTTAAGAACAAGGTTCTTACTTGCTTCATTAAGAAATTCCTATATATTTTAGGCAAAAGAGAACTCAGGACTAATGAACCCATTTCATCACTACACTGAAGCTAAACTGTATAAATGTTAAAAGTCTGAGTATCTCCTTATGTAGACAGATTTAGGGTTCAAATTTGTTCCTTTTCATCTCTGAAGGGATTCTTTCAAGCACTTCTCAATGTAACTCCTAGGGACTCTACTGGGGACACCAGCACCCATCAGACCTAGTGGTTCTGTAGCAGTGAGAAGTAATAGGAATGCTGGAGGAAGTTAGCCAGTCTGGGAGCTAAAGCTGAGCATTATCTTCAGTTTGTACAAAGGCAGTGCCTCAAGTCTGTTAAGTCTAACAGTGCCATAACCAGTCTGTTAAGTGAGTGGAAACTCACACATAATATGACTATTATTATTTAATTATATTTTAGGTCAATTTCTGTTAAATCAATTTCTGTTAAACTTAATTACATTCCTCTATGGCTTTAAACTGGGGCAGCTTCTATTAAGTTTACTTTCTCCTGGGGTTTTCACAGTAAAGACAAATGATAAAGGTCTGGCTACTAAATGAGGGCAGCTATTAAATAAGGACAGTTTGTATTAAAGCTGAATGGTAAAGATGTGGCTACTGGTTGAGAAAACCACTTAGTACAACAAGTGTCCTTTACTTAAAAAAAAAAAAAAAGAGTAAAGAAGGAATGAGAAGAAAACAAACTTCGGTCAATAACTCTTTTAAGATATTCTTACAAGAAACTTAACAGAATGTCCATAGTTTCATGAGAACTTCCTCTCAAGTTTTTCTTAGAAATGAGTGAGGGATGATTTGATACAGGCTCTTCCCTAATGAAAGAGGAGAAAATCAGGTACAAATCCTGGCTCTGGAGGCCAAAAGATGTAAAGACTTGCAATGTGATTTTAGATAGGTGTTGACAAATAAAAATTCTGCCAATGTTACTTAGAATAGATAAGACAGAGAACTGTACAGTGTAGTTCAACTCAGAATTACATTATAATTCTAGAAAGAACAAATTGTAAACAAATTTTTGAAATTAAAAATGTCTTCTGCTTTCTTTGTGCAGGAGGTAGGGGCCAGTTTCACATATTCATGTGCATTATGTCATGTTCCACTTTGTGCTGCTTTATGGAGTTCTAGAGATGTGAAATACTCAAAGGCAATCTAATCCAAGTGCACAAGTGTATCAGTCTCTCTGTCCATCAACAAGCAAATTTCCATAATGTTGATGTTTTAATAAAACCCAGCCATTTCATAAATGCATTCCTTCTATTTCTGACAATTCCTTGTGTTTTTTACAGTGCACAGTTGCAATAATTTTTATATACAAAAATGTTTATGAACAGTGAGGTTATACTTGTCCCGAGCCAATGTGATGGCTAATGAAAATATGAGGAGAATTTTTCCTCCACCTGGTTCAATATTCCACATAAGAAACACAGTGAGCCACCTTGGGGCCAAAGTAGTTGGCAGCAACTTAGCCCAATGACAGGAAAAATCTGTTTGGCTGAGGGCCTACACCTAATCCTCACAAAACATCTGTTAGATTTCATAAGAAGAATGTTGAAGGTGATATACATATTAGTTTTCAAATGTACCCCAGTAAAGGGATTACTGCAGTGATTCTTGATTGCACTTGGCAACTCAGGCATTTTAAAAATTGAAACAACAAGATCCATTTGTCCAAATTAGCTCAAAAATTAATTTTTAACTTTTTTAAACTGAAAAGATGGATTTTTTTTCACCTGAACGACATGTATTTCTGTGAACTCTGGAATATAGGACTCAAATTAGCAAAATATCAATATATCAGTTGCCAGATAAGAGCTCACACAGACCAGCTTTGACACATTTTGATGTATCTTAAGTCATACTGCTCATCTTACTTGTTAAAGACCACAAAAGTAATTCTTGGTTAAAATATCTATGCAGTGTGTAGGATTTATGGTTTTCAATGGTTTTTAACCTAAACTAAATACTAGGGAATTTGATCAACATGTTAAAGTCTTGAAAACCAAATATTTTTGTAGTCTTCCAAAGTAAGGTATACCCAAAGGAGATCTAGTGGGTGTGGGGAAATAAAATACAAAACTTCAACCAATCCATGTTCACAGTGAAGCAGGAATACCACTTGCTATCTTGTTTTGTTGGCACACATCAAAGGTCCATCTAAGCACCAAGTTATGAGCCATGGTCTAGGTTTAGGCAGGGAATGGAGAAGAGGGACAGAACGATTATGAAGAGAGAAGCAGTTTCTGTTTTTGCAGTTTATCCAGTGATATAGAGTTTAAACCAGAGAAGTCATGGCTTCACTTATTTTGCAAGATTTAGTCTAGTCTTCCTAGGATTCAACTTCTTCAAGAAGAGAGAATATTTCAAGGATTTCAGATCAAAACACCATCGTAGCTGTTTAAGAATGTTTAAGCTTGGCTTTGCTGAGTTGTGACCTTTCTGCACAGAATTCACCTAAATGAATAATAATGAGAGATCAGACTATCAGTATCGTTCATTATAGGTAACGATGTAATGCACAAGAAATAATGTTATGAAAAAGAGGATGTAGCAACAGCTGTACTGTGGAAGAATAATATTACTAATCAGCACAAAAGAAGCTGGATAATCCTGGGGGTTTTCATGCATAACTTACATATGCTGCTTTATGTAACATTCTTTGTCCTGTGATTTAAACAAGATTTCTAGAAATAGTGGCTTACTAGACTCCCTTATATTTCTGTGCTTGAAAAAGTAAAGATTTGTCTCAGATGTTCTGCGTGGCAAACACTGCATGGATTTTGTCCAACAGCTTTCATTTACACTGAGAGAGTAATGATCATGGTCACCCAGCATTTCATCTGTTTGTTTCCAGTTATCTGAGTAATGGGCGTGGATCAGGATATCAAATCAACTAGAGGGAAATAATTACCTCTATTTTAGAGAGGTTTCAGCTTAAGTACAGGGAAAGACAACAGATGTATAGGAGAAATAGAGTAAGAACATTGAGCAAGAAGAGTTCTAGACAGAAATCTGACAGGCTATTGGTTGTCTTCTGTAACTATGAAAAGGATCTGCTTTACTATATCCACACCAGTATCTTTCCCAATTAATATTCATATTATGGCTCATGCATGAAACTTAAATTCAAATTTGTCATTGTCAATAATCTATATTCAAAACAAATTATAAAAAGAAAATTTTGGTTAGCTTGTGCATATTCAGGAAAAACAATCTGGTTCAACAAACCCTATTTAAGGCATAATAACCTACAAATTCTGGTCATAGGTGAAGAGCCAAATCCATTTTTCTTAAAATAGTACAAACCCAGAGCACACCTAATGAATAAAAAAAAAAAAATTCTGAATTCTTAACAGTGTAAATGAGAACAGAATGTGGTGCAACATGAATAGGCATAGGATAAAGAGAATGATAACTGATAGATATATATATTTGATAAAGGAGGGGAATCTACACTCAAATAAATGGTTCAATTAGTTCCACAACCTTTCTACAATTAAAAGAAGAGCAAATGAATGCTTTCCCATATGGAGCTTTTATCTTTACCTGACCCTCTCGTTTTTCACACAAACACCTTTCAGGTATCTCTTCAGAGCATAAAAACTATGGATATTCTTCCGAACGTAATAGCCTCGCCACCTTTTCTGGATCTGGAGGAAATAAATACTTGCTTAGTATATTTCAAATCAAAAGTTTGCATGCATATCAGATATATGTACTAGATCCCAAGCATCTCTTTCCTTAAAAGTGATAGCAAGTAGAAGCACTGATAACTTTAAATGAAGAAATGAGTGTAGGTTGTAACATATTGTAGCACTGAGTCACTCTTTCACCAACATCTACTGCTACACTTTCACCTTTGTGCTCTGCAAAGGTCTAAACTGAATAAAAGCCTTCCCGGGAACTCAAAGAATCAGACTTTCTGGAAAGTTCATTTATAAATTGCAGTTCTTTCATCTCCAATGTAAAATGATTCATGTCTATTTGTTCCACATTAGTTTCATTCTTCGAAAGAAATACTATTGTCTTGCATAGCAGAAAAAGCCTAACCTAGAGAAAGCCTAACCTGAAGAAGAAAAACTCTTATCTGTAGCTAGTTATACAGTTTTATTATGAAAAGAAATTAGGTAGCATCCTTCAACAAAAAGGGTTAATATTTTGGTGCATTTTGAAAAGCATAATTTGAAAAAAAAAAAAGAGAGAGAGAAAGAAAAAAATAAAAGAGGAGGAAAATAAATACTCAGTCTACCCATCTTTCCCCAAAAACTGATTTCAACAAATGTGTTTAAACCTTCTGATACTTGAAAATTCTAATCAGGATGTTTCTGAAATTATTACCAGTTTACCAGCTATCTGTTTTTTGGCATGGCAAAGTGAGCATTAAGAACGGACAATTAAGCATTGGAATGGCTTGCCCAGGGAGGTGGTAGAGCCACCATCCCTGAAAGAGTTTGAGAAACAAATGAACATGGCACTTAGTACCATAGTCTAGTTGACCAGGTGGTGATCAGTCAAAGGTTGGACTCAAAGACTTTCGAGGCCTTTCACAACCTAAATGATTCTGTTATTCTGTAATTAGGTAAAAAGCTAGCAGAACTGCCATTTGGTGAATTATATTTATCCCTATGCCATGACATGTAGAGCTGAAAGATGTAACTTGCTCTATTCAGTCATGCTGAGGGCTGCTCTTGCTCCTGATACTCCTTGCCATAAGAGATCAGTGTACTCTGGATGTCTACATCTGAAAAAGAGAGTAACCATCTTTCCTCTCTTCTCAGGGTCCAGCTCCTCCATATTTAAATCCTTCCATCCTTGAACTTATTATTCATTATCCTGCAAAATATTCTTTACTTCCTTCATTGCATTTTGTCTCCTTTTTTCTCAATATTTTTCTACTTTAATATCCCAATTTCTATCTTCTAGTCTGCAGTAGCTTCCTTTGCTACAACATCCATCTTTTTGACCTTTATAGCTTTGAAATCTTAAAAGACATAACAGGTGAAAGGCAGAATTTACATTTAAAAAGCAAGAAGTTGGGAGGTTTTACTATCCAGAAGCAAGTATCATCTGTATCCCCTTATCTAAATGCATAGAAAAGTAAAATGTTGCAATGTACTAAGAGCTCTCCTTTTCCTGTGGGCCCCTAGATACCAGACTTTTCAAGAACCTATATACTTCAGTGTATCTATAAGGAACATTTTTTTCACATCAACCTTTCTCCTTCCAGAACCAAGGGATGACTTTTTAAGTAGAGTGAAACTCATGCTTGTGGTATTTGGCTTTTTTTCTTAGCCTACCTCTTTCTAAATAAGCACCTTTTTCAAAAAAATAAAAGGGGATGGAAAAGAATGTCATGGCTTTTGTGTTTGATTCAGGAAGAAGGCAAATTTAAAAAGTTGCCAATTGCCCAGATTATCAGTAACGATTGCACTCAGTAATTTCAGAATCTTTATCATCAAGTCTTGGAAGTGCTCTTCAGTAACAGGCAAAGCTCTCTCTACTCCTACCAGTTCCAGCACAGTCCAATTCTGTACCACTGTGACAACTGACAAAAGTATGCAATTTTTCCACCTCCAGACTTTTACTGGAGCCATCTAAAATGACACCAACTAAGGCAGGGCTGAATACTTCATACTTTGGCACCATTTTGCATTTACAAACCCCCAAACACTATTCTTCAAAGTAAAAACCAACATTTGGCCTCAACTGATGACACCTTGGGGTATAGTTTTAATTATCCTTTTATGCGAGATCTAACAAGAGAATAAGAATCACAGAAAAGCTTTCAGTAATTCTTTGAGGCATGTGTTAGTTATTAAGAATAACAAGATATTAACTTCCAGTGTTAAAATGTTCTTCTATTTCCCCTTTGTCCATCTGCATGGATTTTTCTCTCTTCCCAAATGAGACCTGAAACAAATTTCAAAAGTTGTATTTTTTTTTACCTACATGTTGTTATTCGTTTGTGATTGGCTTTGTTTGGTTTTGGGGTGTTTTTTTGGGTTGGTTTTTTTGTTGTTGTTGTCTTGTTTCATTTTGTTCCTGGGCTTTTCTGGGTTTTTTCATTTTGTTTTTTTTTTGGTTTGGTTTGGTTTCATTTTTTTTTTTTTTTGTTTGGTTTGGTTTGGTTTGGTTTGGTTTGGTTTGGGTTGGGTTGGGTTGGGTTGGTTTGGGTTTTTATGGTTTTGGTTTTTGGAGCTTTTTTGGGGGTTTTTTTAAGTGAAAGGGGTTTGAATCTCTACATATTGTTGTAATATGAACAGATAAGAGTTCTGGGAACAAGAAAGGTTCTAGACATGCTGCTTTGCACTATGTGATGGTAAATTTCATATTCTTTGCAACACTCTCATACACAAGCTTATTGGGTTAAAAAGGAATAGAGAAAGAGCGGAGAATGAGAATGCCTTCTGAGATCTGGGATTAAGCAAAATCCTTTGCATGTGAATAAGGATCTTAGCTTTATTTTCTGTTTGGCTTCAAAATTTCTCAACAAGAGCAACTTGGCTCCCATATAGTCATGTGCTCATTAATGCAGGATTATGGTCCCTTTGAAACTCTTTCTGACAGTCTTCACCTCACAGTTATAAATGCAGAACTGGATATTTCTGGGTTAAAGGATCAAAACTCAAACTGAAAGACAAAAGGCTCAAACAGTATAAAGCTATAATTACCTCCAATGGGCTCAGTGTACCAATTAAATGCTGCACTCTACCTTTATTTACACCACTTTCTGTTTAGAAGGAACTCACTGATTTCAAATGAATGAAACCTAAGTAAGAAAAACTGCATTGTGTCTCAGGTTATTCTGTGCCTGACTTCTGTTTCCCTAATACTGTATGTCAGTGATCCCAAAACTGAAGATTAATCTTTTTAGGAAAGACCATTTTTAAAAAAGCTTCTGGTGACCCTCCTATTTTCAATGTGAAAGTTCTAAATGTTTGGTTTTATAAAAAAGTAAAATGTTATGACTGCATTTCCTTCTAATTCCAAGGTGAACA
Organism: Fringilla coelebs; assembly: GCF_963513975.1. NCBI lineage: Eukaryota > Metazoa > Chordata > Aves > Passeriformes > Fringillidae > Fringilla > Fringilla coelebs. The sequence goes on along the minus strand of NC_140030.1, from coordinate 94,799,361 downwards.
TTCAAAAAATTCTTGAAAAAGAAGAGACAAGTGTGTGTATGCCCTTCAAAGTAATTAGCAAGTTTCAACAGTGATTGGTACAAAACAATTATTGTCATTGATCAGTGCTGAACAGATAATTTTAAACAAAGTCATTGTGTGCTCAGCAGATTACAGCTTGTTAACGGGCAAGTTCTAAATGACCTCTTAAGCTAGTCAAATCAATGATGCATATTCCTCATTAAGTAACATCAAAATGTAAGTGGTCTTATAAATAATGTTTATTTTAAGCACTAAAACAAATGGCAAAACCTTGATATATCAAAAGCCATCTGCTCGTGGAATTTTTTTTTGCCATAGGATTACTTTTGTTGCTGAGAATTTACAGGAACATTAAGTCTTTTAAGAGAGAGAATCATATTTTGCCTCAAAACTGAAACTGATTTAAACAAGATCTCTGATTTAATTTTAAAAGGTAGCTCTGATGACAACCAAATGCAATCCAGAAGGACAAGATATGTAGACTGGCTTCAAAACTATGAGCATGTGTATGCCCTCGATACTTCAAATGCCAAAATTGAAACTGCCTTTCTAAAGAGTGACTATAAGCTGAAATAAATAGTTAATAATACCATGAGACAAAACAAAGTGGTTAAATAGAAAAGCATTCACAGTTATTCTTATATTTTTAGAACACTGAGTTATATTAATCATGAATCAAGCTTATGATGAGTGAATATAAGGAACTGTTGGCGTAGGAAGCCTGAAGTTTGAGCACACATGATCTGTGCAGAAATGCAACAGGTCTGACTTGCTATTGAACCTTGGTTAGCTCTTCAAGAAACACTGGACAGAAAAAAACACAAAAGCATTCAGTGTTGGTAACATTTAAAGTCTCCTCTGCAGATATGGCTGCACAAGATTTAGACAGAGGAGAATCAGATTCTGACATTTACAACTAAATAAAGATCTGTTCTATTGTTTTCTACTGATTTAAATTTCCATTAAAGAAAAGGACATGACTGAAAAAATGGTACTTTGAAGATTTATATCACCTAATGATTCAACATTATATTTCCATTACAAATGAATGTGAACACATTCAATTTCTTTTAAAAATGAAAGACCAAATGCAAAACTCCATTTGACTAGAATACATAATTACATCTGAAATTTGGTCTTCAAATATCTTCTGGAAGTACAGAGGCAACTTTTAAGAGCTGGCTTACATCTTATGTTTTCTCACTGATCTCAGCTGCATGAGTAAATAGCATTTATCCACTGTGGAATACTTTCAAACTAGCTAAGTAAGAAATGAACTATAACAACAACAAAAAGGTACATTTGTGAGGTATTAAACTGCTGTTAAACACCTTCAGTTCTTTAACATGCACCAAATATAAGATTCTACTTTGTGCCTTTGAGAGAACTAGAACTAAGCAAAACACCTGATGAGTACAGGTCTCTTGACTCTGAGTCATTCCAGACTCAGAGAGGCCACAAAATTAAAATCCATTCTGAGAATCTTCTTACTCTATACGAGTTTCCCTGCATTAATCCCTGGGTTAATCTCCATTGTCACCATATTCCTACGTTTGGGAGAATTCAAAAGGTAAGGTGCCTGGCTTAAAAAGATACAGACTTCTAAAGTAAAGCAGTTTTATGTCACAAAATGAAAGAAATAAGCAACATAAAAAGACTTAATCACAAAAATTATTTTATGTTTTCCCCATATTTGTTTTACATATTTGGTTAAGTGCAGTTTCAAAGTTCAGGAAAAGAAAGCTAGTTTCTAGTTAAATATGTTTTCCAGTTTCACCCATGACAAACTTCATTTCCCGTATATTCATTGAAGTTCAAAGTCTGTTTAGACACTTCTTCATCTAGCAAAATTCACTCTTAATATCATCAATGAGATCAGTTCAGTTCCACCTCTGCATTTAAACAATGAAATTATCCTGTGTTCTCTAACTTTTGAGATCCAATACAGCAAATGCCAAGAGAAAAAGAGAACAGACACACTAACAAGAGAAAAAGCACAGCCACATCAACAAGCTTAAAAGCCCTGTAGTTTGTCAGAATTGCAAATATATGACCACTTTTGCAGAACAAATGTTCTTACATTTGTAAGAACACTGGCAGATAGAACGTTTGGGGGTTTTATCAGTATCATACATGATAAGGTCCAATGGACATTTAAATGGAGCAAGACACATTCAGGTACCTCAAATTCAGCTACAGTTTTCAAATACAACCCTGACTACTCAGTGAAAGTTTAATTTTTAACTATGTACTATTTCCTGCTGTTGCCATCAGCATATCAATCAAGTGTATATTATTCTGCTTTGCTCATTTTATTAAAAGCAAATTCGGAGCACAATTGACTTTTCATTTGTTTAACAAGTGAAGAAATATTTACCCTGACAGCCATTTCATTGTAGAATTTCTGCTTCTTAATAAAATATGCTCTCTGTGAATAAAAAAAAAAAAAAAGATGGCACATATTTCAGTTACACAAAGACAGTCCTGCTATTTTTACATATAAAAGATAAGAATCTTTATACATAATACGTAATAAGAGTTCTAGGCTAAGAGAGAATAAAATCAAACTTTGTATTGAAGAGATAGGCTTCCTAATACATAATGCAGGCTTAACCAGAAAAATCTATGGTAGTCAAACTAGGAGCTAATGGAGATATATGATCATAAAATGCTCTCCGCTGAGTTTGATAATCAATGGTGCTCTACTGAGAGTAGAATAACAAAGCAGAAATATTCACAAGTGCTGGTGACATGTAGTATTGTATGATTTATTCACTGGGGTTCTTTTAGCCAAAACTCACAGAAACATAAAAGGAATTCATATTTCAAGATGTCTGGTTTAATGAAAAATTCAGAGAAATGCTGTCTTCAGTCGAAATCGTTCAAGGATACGGATGCAGTGATGGAGCAAAATTGTGCCTTGCAACCATCTGTACTAAATGTTATGTACTTAGCTGCCTCCCAAGTAATCGTTGGGAATTTTGTTTCATTTAATATGCATTTTAGCATCGTAAAATCATAAATACAATGATACCATGTTACAGTGAATCCCCTGATATAAAAAAACAGTTCCTGAAGTCCTGGTTTCCTTCCAAGAAAGTAGAATTCCTCTCATAGTGAACGAATCCCCTATTATACTAAGCAATCACTTGGCAGCATAGGTTATTTTAATGGATACATCACTTTAAACTAAGCTTTCACATCTGTTCCGCCCTCTAATTACAAATGCAAAATGAACATAATTCACAATTGTATCATAAAAAGTAAAATATAAGTACTTTGAATGCAAGAGTATGTCCTTTATTTAGCACAACATGCAGCTTTTATGTGTTTCTCATGTTTTAGACACAAATCAAAGGCAAAAGTGCTTTCCCCTGATATAGTGATTTTCTCCCCCATGGCAAACAGGAATTCACTATAAAAGGGTTTCACTGTAATTAGTGTTATTTGAATTGCCTAGTCTGATCCAAAGCAAATTGTCTGTGGAGAGCAGCAGGACTGGATTATTTATCAACAGTCTGGGCAATTAAGAAACAGTTGGCTGCAATATGTTATTTACAAATGAACACAATGATGCTACTTCATTTTAAATTCTCTTTCTTCATTACATTAAGCAAGGCATAATTCCTGCAGTTTAATTAAGGTGCATTTTAAATGCTCACTTTAATATCATACAATCTACTAATAATGGAAACAGTACAAAAGATATTTCTTATATGAAAGAAAATTGCAGAATTGTTAAAGTTCAAAGAAGTTTCATGCATATGTGTGGATGTGCATACATACACATCTACATCTACATCTACATCTACATCTACATACATACATATATATATATATATACATACATACATACACACACACACACACACATATATATATATATATATATATGGGAAAATCTACCCCAAATGTACAAATTAGAATAAATAATGGACTGTCTCTCTCCCCTTTATTCTCCATAAGTATTTACTGAGTGAGACTAACTGCAGATAGCTAACAATGGACTGAAATAATGGTTCTCTGACTAAAGTATATCCCTAAACTGCTTGATTAAATTGATACAATTTTGGGTTGCAGCTCATCTTTTCTTTCTTTGGAAGGGAACATAAGAGTTACCACACCACCAAATAGATAAAATACGTTTTAATTGAAGCTTAAAATGTTCCTAAGCTTAAAAACTTTCATCAGATTTCTGGCCATCCATGATTAAACCAAACAATTTTACACCTTTTTGTTTATTCTTCTCATATTTGAAAGCTGTGAGCACTTAGGTCTGAATGCATCCCATTTCACTGAGGAACATAATAAATTGGACACCTCACATCATTAATGCTCTTTGTATCATCCATACTGAGAGACAATGTGGGACAACTTTGAGCTTGGCCAAGTATTGAAGAACTCTGTCTACTATTTACAAAAACAGTCAATGGCAACTAAGGTCTGATCTTGCACACCCCACTAAGGTGTGAGGAATCCAGGCCTTACCCTACCACCTCTTAAGAGGGTTACCCAAAACAAGAAGGAAGTTACACATTCTTGCTTTTACTCAACTCTTGCTCTAAATCACAAATCTCTCCAATACAGAACTGCTCATGCAACTGTCCTTCAATTTTATTCTTGCACCAAAAGCCAAAGGCTATGTCAACATCTAGGTTCTTTTGGAAATGTATTTGCCCTCTGTTTTCTAATCCTGATTTGAAAATGATGGAGAAGGTGTTCATTGCTGTTCACAAAAACCTGTGTCATAATTTAGTGTCATAATTTAGTGCTTCAATACAAGTCTACATTTATGTACTCTCCTAATAAGCAAAAGATTCTTTCCAGAACTGGGGTCTGTTTGTCCAGAAGACACTTTTCTTATATTTAAGTGGAATTTCATGCAGTTCAGCCCATGCCCAAATGGATTGCCCCTCATTTTTCACCAAGTGCCAACTCAAATGTGACACTGCCAGGTTGACTCTCTGGAAAGAATTACTTTCCCACCTCATCCATGTGCCACCTCTACTTCTGAGCCAGGACGTCTTTGTCTTTGTCATGAATTCTGACATTAATATACAGGCCTTCCTACCAGCTTACCTTAAGTGTAGGTTTTCATAACGTATTTGAAGCCCTGTATATGCAAACTTTTGTATACTTTCTCATTTTGTATTTAAAAACATGCTTGGGGATCATCTACAAATGTGCTCTGACTGGTGACTTCTTTTGCCTTAAAGAGTTAATACAAAATGACAATTTCAAAGAATTTGAAGAACCAGGGATCTGACTGAGTTTGAGAGTGAGATCGATGTTGAGAGAAGGAAGCAACACATGGTCTAAATTGCAATGTGGTCATGGTGTATTTTGGGGGGTTTTGTAGAGCAAATAGGTATTTGCCTAATTCCTATTGGTCTGGAATTATTTAAAACTGGCTGTTGACTTAAAGCTAAATCACTTAGGGTGTTGCCAAACTATATAACCTAAAATATTCACTTTTCTCAACTGCATCTCTTTCCAAAGTAAACTGAAAATATGGCCATCATGCATACCAGCCTCATATAATAATGACATGTTACAATTCCCCTTGCTTTAGCAAATGATTCCTTGGCTTTGAGAAAACAGTAATAAAGAAACAATGATGCATAGCTTGTTTCATGTTCTGGTTTTCACCTGGTTTTAAAATTCATACCTTCCTGCAGGTCATGCAAACTTTCAGAATCCAACACAATCAATTTAACCAAGCTATTAAGAAACCAAGTAATTAGGAGAGCAGCTCTTAATTTTAGCTTGAGATTAATTAGGAAACAAAGCTTTATATGAAATCACTTATATTTAGAATAGAAAGGGACATAACTTTAATCATATAAGTGCCATCAATAGTTGTAAGTTTTTTAGTTTCTTTTACCAAATATATCTCTTAACAATGAAAGGAAGAGGCACTAGAGAAGCAAATGAAATACTAGTGGTGATGCACATATGGACAGCCAATCTGATGAGCCTCTGCCTTTGTTATTTTCCGCATCAGTACCATTCACATTTCACAATTTTGAATATAATCATTAAAATGATTTATTATCAAGCAATCATGGGTATTTTGTGCATATGCTTTGCCTTGTTTGCTGGCAGCAGATACCAACCCAATCATTATCAGCAGAAAAATTTTAAAGTTACCAGTGTATTTAAGGAACTATCATGCCAAATGCAACATTGTCTTTCATAGTCAGGAGTCATTACAACAGTTACTAGCAAGAGTTCATTGCAAACATTGCCTGATCCTTTAACTTGAAAGTTATGTTAAGCTGCTGAGATTTTGCTTTTTACAGCTTCCAAGTTCAGCCGTTAATTGAGTAAAGATAGTAAAACAACAAATATAAGGTATTAACTCACACTTTATGTGTAAGTCCACCCCAAAACAAACTGAATACAGCAGTCCAAAGGGAGTAGAATGTGCCTTTTTATCTCATACTTGTGTGGTACTCAGGTTGGCTTCCAATCAAGCTGTTCTCTTTAGTCTTCGCCAATCAAAGTGATGGCAAAAACAACATTTAGTGTTTGAGGGGAAAATATCATTTCCTGTGCTGATTGCTGCAAAATTTGTAAGCTTTCTAACGAGATTCTCTTCCTCTAGAGCCCTGGCTAGCACTGGATAAGTACTGGAATCCAGAAACTGGATTAATTACTCTGATTTAGAATTCACACTGATTTAGAATGTGTGCATTAAGCTGCAGAATTTTTTGTCCTACATTGTTCCACAGACTTCAGATTTGGCAAGAATTTCAGTTATGTCTGTTTGAAGAACTAAATGTTCATAAGGCTTTATTGATTAAAGACTTATTTTTACTATTCAGAATTATATTCAAGAACAGAAAGCTGAGGAGGTCTTTATGATGTTAGCTCTCTCAGGTCTGTGATTACAGGCAATCTGTTTGATCACGTTGATTTCTTCCTTCCCTTGTCCCAGTGACTGCACAGATCCTTTCTTTTCATTACCAAATTTTAAAACAGATTATCATGCCTCTCTTCTATAGAAGCTTTCCTAGATTAAACAAACCTTCCTTATATTCAGGAATAATATTCAGCTGAAGTCCTAATTTTTTTCAAAACAGAACCCAATGCAACCATGCAGCTATCTGCTCTGTATTCAAGAATTACTTTTAGAAGATGAATGAAAACCACAGACTGAAAGGATGGCTCATCATTTATTAGTTAAGCCAGTTAGTAAGTTGGAAGAGAGAAAATCTTTACATAGATTATTGATAGACTTGGGGAAAAAATAAATGTTCTTTCAGGTACACGAGTCCTGATACATGGAAACATAGTTTAGTAGGGAGTATGAACTTTGGTTGGTAATATATGGTTTATTTTAGCTTTTTTTTACTTCTTTAATCATCTGTTTTGACTTAAAAGTAGTAATTTAACAAAATTAATCAAGAATAAATTACTAACAAGTTTAACAGTATTGTAAAACATTAACATAAATTGATATATTAATGAAGTAAATCACATATTTTATGTTAAATTCTTTTTTTCTTAGTCCTCTAAAGCTGATAGCAGAGGTTTTAGCTCATGTGCTATCACACACATTAGCTCTCCTCAGGTCCATCACAGGAATTAGATTGACTACAATCTGCTGTGTGCCTTAAGGCAAAACCTCAAATACTTCTAGGTTCATTAAATAAGAAATTTAAACCAGTAAAACACAAAATAGCAATGTGTAGACACATTGGCTTATCTTATTTTCAAAATTAAACGTTCTGCCAGGAAAAAAAGAAAAAGAAAAAGGAAAAAAAAGTCATCTTGTAAAGCTCCAATCCTGCAATTACCATCATGTGGGCAGACTTCTGCATGAGCAGATCTCATTGCTGGTTTGGGGACCAATACTCCAGAACTGCAAACACTTACTTAACTTGACTGTTAAGAGTAGGCTTGCTGAAATTAATGGTGCTTTTCATTGCAGTAAAGAGTGTGTATAAAAGATGGAGTTTCAGCTTTTTAATTTCATGATGAGTGAATGAATTATCCATATGTATTCTACAAAAAACCAAACAAAATTTTAAAAAGTACTTTTCTACCTCCACTACTTCTATGAAGTATTTTCTTCTTAGATAACCTCTCCACCACTTCTGTATCAAAATTGCCATTTTGCTCAGATATCTAAAATGGAACATATTAACAAAGTAATTAGTTTTCCAGACTTCAGACCTATTAACTTTTCATAATAATAAAAATAACATACAGTGTATTATGCATCATACAAATGACCACTACAAGCATACTTTATGCATATACATGTATATATATACATACACATATAAACATATGCACACACACACATATAGACCATTATATACATATATTTATTCATACACACATACTTTTGTTTTTGGAAAACATGGGTTACTGCAAACTTACCTGTATACTATTAGAAAAGTTTAATGAAAAAGCCTTACAAATTTAATTTGAATAATAAATTGTTTCATTTTCATGGTTTAAACCAACAAATCTGACCAGTTCAGATTTTTTTTCTGTCACATGCAACATTTTTACAGCTATACCATTTTTAACTATTTGATAAAACCTGCTGACACTTGAATTTTTAGATACTTTTTTCACTTTTAGACACCTTTTTGCTTTTATAAAATTACACCTAGCTTAATTATGAATGCTTACTTTGTCCTTAATTAATTAATTAATATATAGACATACATGTTGCTACTAAAAAATTCATAATTGATGTCACATAAATTTTTGCAGAAAATTATTGAATCATTACTTCTGGAAAAAGAAAAAGCTGTACAGGGGATCATTCATACCAGCTAACTATGGACATCAAACTTACAAGTCTGCACTCCACTCAGTGAAGGCAGTCTTTGGGTAATTCAGAACACTGAGAATTGGCTACATTGAGCCTGTGGTCCTAAGTAAGCCAGAGACAATCACAGAATTATAGAATCAATCAAGCTTGGAAGAAACCTTCAAGATGACACTGTCCAATTGTCTACCCAACAGCACCATAATCACCCCTAAATCATATTCCCAAGTGCCACATTCAGACACATCTTGAACTTCAGGAGATAGTGACTTTGCCACCTTCCCAGGCAACTCATTCCAATACCTAATAATTTTTCTATTGAAATTTTTTTTCTAATAGCTCATCTGAACCTCCTCTGATGCAGCTGAAGTACATTTCTTCCAAGTGCACATAATGACTGCAGCCCATCTTCCTATGAGGGAAATATTGGCTGTTAAGTAGCAAATGTTATTTAAGCTAATAATTCTTTAGGTTTCATTCAGTATGTCTGGATGATGTACAATTCATTCCAACAGGCAAGAGGTCAAACTAGAAGATGTAACAATCCCTCTCTCTCAACTGCCCTGTTTCATGAAGATACAGAAGTTTGAGCAGATGAGTTTGGCCAGCTGGGTTTATGACATAAAAAATGGAAGAGGGCTCTCTGGGAGAATGGACCAACCACAGTTTCGAGGAAATTTGTAACAATCTTATAAAATCATAGAATCACTAAGGTTGGAAACTACCTCCAAGATCAAGTCCAGTGTTGATACAGCATTTCCCAGAACAAAGCTGGTGAAGGGCCTCGATGGGGAAGCCACACGAGGAGTGGCTGAGGTCACTTCTGTTCAGCCTGAAGGAGACTGAGGAGAGACCAGTGCAGTCCACACCTTCCTCACAAGTGGAAGCAGAGAGGCAGGCACTGATTTCTCTCTGGTGACCAGTGACAAGGAGGGAGTGGGCTGAAGCTGTATTTGGAAGATTTACATAGGATATTAGAAAAAATTTTTCACTCAGAGGGTGGTTGGGCACTGGAACAGCCTTCCCAGAAAAGTGGTCACAGCCAAATTCTGCCAGAGTTCAAAAAGCATTTGGACACTGCTCTCATGCACATGGTACGACTCTTGGGATTGTCCTGTGCAGGGCCAGGAGCTGGACTTTGAAGACACTTGTGGACCTTTGCAACAAAGGATATTCTGTTTTTCTACATGAAAAGTCTCTGAAACAGCATATCCAAGGGACATCTAGTTATTTCTTTTTCTCCTACTCATAACAAGATTTCTTAAACAATACTGTGTATCCATTCTGAAGATAATTTCCATGCTTTCTAGCATCATGACTTTTTAATTTTATGCAGTTCTAAAAGTCAAAAAATTGTTATTTCTTATGATGACACAGCATATATTTAATTCTGTTGAAAAACTGGGTAACAGTTATTGCTTTTTTTTTTCCCAAAATACTCCAATTTTATTAAAATCAAGTAATACCATGAGAAATTCTGAGGAAAAATTCAATGCTGAAACATGGATTAAGATGGGCTTGATATACTACCTCAGATAGGCTCGGACACGGCATGCTCGAAACCAGCACTGGATCTTGACAGCAGCTTTGTATTTTATTTTTCTGTCTTCATCTATAGCTCTGAAAAAATATAAAAGTAGTAATATTTCCCAGCATGGTAATGTAAAACCAATGCAAAAATATTTTTCTAACTTGTTTTATTGTTGCAGCTTGGGATCCTTTTCACCAGGCTTTTCACTTTTAATTCTACATATTTCAGTGCTAGTGCAGAAAAATTTTATTTACAATAGTGCATAGTATGCAGGTAACAAAGAATATTGCAGCTCGTAGAGGATGTAAGTTTTGGGAGTGGGTATTTCTTATTCCCATACAACACTTAGATACATGTCAACATGTCACATGGACTTCTTCCACTGTAGGTGAAATATGTGGATAATGCTTTAATAATAATTAGGCCTAAGTTACAACAAAAATCACACAACTGTATAAAATTGCAAATCTACAGTGTTTGTGACAAAGCTAAAAGTCATGTAAGAAAGACCATGAAACGAAAAGAGATTAAAGAAACATATTGTTAGTCTGGAGGAGACTTTTCAGAGAGTTCAGGAAGAAATTGCTACCATGATGAGTTTCAGTGCTGAGGGGTAGAACTCAGCTATAAGATCTCCTCTAGCTTTTATTCTTCTTTTGTTTGTTTCAAAATGTCAGTAACTGACAAGTCTTTGAACTTAAAATTAAATTTTAATTTTCATTGGTTTTTATTCTTTCCCATTTTTATTAGGAATATAGTCACCAAATTCTTTAATTTGTTACATCTGACAAAAAATAACATTTAGGTTACTATTAGTTAGTTTTCTTAATTAGCTCTCCTAAGAAAGTTTCATGTCAACATTAATTGCCTCAGTAAATACAAACAAGATTATTGCTTATCTGATAAATTAGGATTATCCTCATTATACATCTGAAAATGGAATGAATTGCAGATTTGCTACCAGAGATCAAGAAACATTAGCTCTGCTCATTTTATATCATCTGGTGCAGCATGTGCTCTCGAATCACATTACATGGGCACAAATTTTCACTGTCTGATGTGCATCAGACATTCTGAGTGCCTGAAAACTCTGGGAAACAAGCTTTTTTACCTAAAAATAAACAGTTTTCAAAACTGGCTTGAGCGTTTTCTTGTTCCTTTCCTGTGCAGCTTCCTAGTCTTCAACAGGAAGGAGACACCTGCAGAATACTTTACCTTAGAGGAAAATTATTCTGATCAAAAGGGTATGAGCGATTTGGCCCTGGACAGGCAGCCACAATTACAGCTTGGAAATGAGGGGGATATGGGACTGGCCATGTCAGAGGTGCCAGCTCCAAACCCAGTCCTACCCACTTGGCAGTGACAAGAGCCTTCTGGAAGAGCAGAAGCCTTATCCTCTCTTACTCCCTGATAGATTTTTCCCAGTTGGCATTCAGTCTTACCTGGCCAGGACGGGAGAGAAGTCCTTGTAAAGTTTATCGAAGCAAACCAACAACAGAGTTGTTTTTCTCACAGGATAGTTCCACAAACACTCTCAGCTGCCCTTGCCAGCAGAAGTGTTTTGAGGTGTAAGTTTCTCAAGCAGGTATCTGCCCTTTTTATCAGATTGCCCAGTTGTCATACTGCTTGAATTAAGCTCTTGAGAGTCACAGATACTTCACAAAGGCTGTACTGAAATTTGAAAAGTCCTACTCAAGCACATGACATACAGATACTACAGTAAATAAAAGCAGGTTCTTGAATGAGTAGAGTGATAAAATTGTGTAACACTTAAAAGAATTAATTAATGGATCCTGTATATTCTTATCCTTATGCTAAGGGTATTTCTCAAAATGCAGGCTTATGGTATTCTTGCACTGTGGCATCATTGGGCAAGTTTTTCCCTAGAAAGGTGCTTTCCCTAAAAAGCCAGCTTAGGACACCTCATACCTTTCACATAAACAGAGTTCTACGTAAAGCACAACAGGAATGTTATTAGGATCAGAAAATCATTACTAAGACTTGTTGCTGTGCTGGACTCTTTGAATCCTCTCATTTGCATTCCCAGCTGCAAATCTGAATTTTCTGAAACTAACGGATCATAGCCCATTCTTAAAAGGGAAGCAATTCATTTTTGGAGAGCTCTGCCAAAAAAGAAATCCCCAAACAACAAGCATGCTGCCCTCCAATGGATTTCCAAGTCTGGCTCAGACTGCTCTTTCTAACCTGAAATATGTGCAATACAAGCATAGCCTCCTGCAACTGACGTTTGTTTAGTGAACTGCTGTGAGTACAGGCACAAGAGTATCAGTGAAAGTTCAGGCAAAGAACAGAAAAACACAACACTGTACATGCAGGCAGGACTTGATCTCTGTAACTTTTAGTGATGTTCAGAAGCTTTGTTATTCATGCCAATGATGTTGTAATTAGATTCAAAACTAAATATTTCATGATTAAGGAAGAAAAAAAAACCCACAACAATGCTAAACATGTTTGGGGTTTTTTTATGTTTGAGCTTTTTCATTTCAGATACAGGAACAGTGCAGCTGAATAAAAGGATTTATATGACAAATCTCTGCAATATTTAAGTAAGTCTTACAACTTTCAGTTTCCAAAAATCTGGTCTGGGAAAAGTTGGCCACCACCATTCTGGGAGTCAGAAAACTAGGCACAAACCACCCCGGCTGGTGAGGACAAGGGTAACAGATCTGATCTCTTTCAATTAAAAAAAAATTGAAATATTAAAAAATAAGTGGTGTCTTTGCAAGAGGACAAACGTCCAGGCACAGTCACAGATGTGAGCCAGGAGAGCAGGGACTCTGCGCTGGCGTGCCGCATCTCCAGGGATGCTCAGGAAGAGCGGCACCTCTAGGGCGGGACAGGGGCGGGAGGCTCCAGAGGCGGATCGGGGAAAGGAGGTCGGCTCCCGAGGCGGGAGAGGGCGGGCCTTGCGAGGCTCAGCGCCTTTCAGGAGTTTACAGAGGCTCCTTTTCCCTCAAAATTATCAGGGGGCGGTGAAGAGTGGGACACTCAGTATTTTCTGTGTATAAACGGGCCCCTTAAAGACGCTGTGCTGCGGAAATATTGGGGAAAAGGGGGTTGGTGCTCTCGGGAGGGACTTTTAAAGCTAAATAATTTTACAGAATCGTATCGTCACAGGCTGGGAGGAACCACAGTCATCTGGTCCAACCCCCCTGCTCAAACAGGGTCATCCCAGAGCACAGGGCACAGGACTGTGTCCAGACGGTTCTTGAATATTTCCAGTGAGGAAGACTCTACACTCTCTGTGGTCAACCTGTTCCAGTGCTTGGTCACCTGCACGATAAAGTTCTTACTCATATTTAGATTGAACTTGCAGTGCATCCAGTTTCTACCCATTGCCATTCGTCCTATTGCTTGGCACCGCCGAGAAGAGCCTGGTCCCACCTCGTCACACTCTCCCTTCACAAACTTAGAGACGTGGGTGAGGTTCTTTTCCACCCGTCTGTTTCCGAGGCTCAACAGGCCCAGCTCCCTCAGCCTTTCCTCGTACGAGAGATGCTCCAGTTCCTTAATCATCTTCATAGCCTTCCACTGGACCTTCTCCAGGAGCTCCGTGTCTCCCTGGTACCGAGGAGCCCGGAACCGGACAGTTTCCAGGGGGCTGCCTCCATCTCGTTGCCGGCGGAGACCGGGGCCCGTCCGCCCCAGCCCAGCATAAGGCGGTGCATCCCGCCCCACCACCGGCACGGCCCAAGTACCTGTTCGTAAGGAAATACTCCTCCCGGAGTCCCGCCAGCCTCTCCTGAAGCCGGGCCAGGGCGGCCATGCTCGCTCCCTCCTCCCGCCCGCACGACGCTGCCGCCATGGCAACGGGACCGGCCCAGTGCGCTCGAGCGCGGGGGTGTCGCTGCTCCCGGCGGCCCCGCAGCCCGGCACGGGCGGTGCTCCGGGGGCAGCGGCAGCTCCGCGGGGCTGCACCGAACCCGAGGCGGGGGTGCTGGAGGGGCAGCGGCGTCCCTGGGCAGCGGCCGGGAGAGGGAAGGGAAGAGGCGAGGTGGTCGCGTCCGGCTTCCTCCGGTGCCGCCGCTGCTTCCGGGCTCTCATCATGGGGGACTGAGGAGCAGCGCCGGCCGCCCGCGCCCTCCCCGCCCGGCCCGAGCCCTCCCGCCCTCGGCCCCCGCCCGCCTCCCCTCGCTCAGTCTCTGCGAAGCGGCGCCAGCCTCCTCGGGGAGCGGCCGGGGGAGGCGCCGGGTTCATGTTCCGGGTCGCTGAACCTACCCCGACCCGAGCTCAGGCGGCGAGGAAGAGCTGGTAAGTCCGGGGGGACACACGTGTCCGCCGCCCCTGCCCGGCCGCGGGGCCGCTCTCTGCGGGAGGGGGTCCCGACGCCGTCTCCGCGCCGCGGGCGGGGCGTGGGAACGTGGAGCGAGTAGTGGCCCCGGTCGGGCCGGGCCTCCCCTCCCCGCCCCGCTGCTGCCCCTCTCGCCGGGGGAAGGTGATGGAGCCCGGCCCAAGCCCCCGGGGGACGAGGCGCTGCAGGTCCGAGAAGTGCCACTGCCGTGTCTCGGCGGCTGGACGTGTTTGTGAGCGAGCAGTGGGCTGGAGGAAGATACTTGCACGCCTTGTTGAAAAAAGGGACAGCGGGCGAAAGATAAATCAAAACTTTTGTCCCAAGCTTAGTTAGGTTTTCCTGTCTGTTTGTGTTTTTCCAGTAGTGGTAGAGTCTCTAAGGCCTAAAGCCCTCGCAGCGTGTGCAGCTGAGCATCCAGGGCGGTGTGTGTTTCCTCCTCTAAAGCTTTTCTGCTGCAAACCAGGAATCAACAAGTGCTGCTATAGCCATCGAGCAGGGAAAGTATGGGTAGTTCTCCTGCAAAAGAAGTTCATAGATTTACTGTTTTATGTAATTCCTTATGCTAGCATAGTGACCTCAAAAATCATAACTTTTTTTTTTTATTGTAGCACTGTAAGGAAGGAGTAACAAAATAGAAAAGCTCAGTTCTGTTCGTAGGCCGTGCAGATATAAAGACTGGTAGTGGAGAGACTTGATGGAAGCAAGATGTTCCAAGCAACCAGCTGGGAAGCCTTTCATTTTCTTCCGGAAATCTTTGGTATCTTGTGATATGTTTGGTATCAACTGGTGTATGCAGCTTCTCTCTTGTTTCACTTATTAATGGAAGCAAGGAGGATTGTGATGGGGTTTTGTTTGTGGGTTTTTTCCCAAAGGTTGATAACATCTTTTAGCGGCTATGTTACATATACAATACCTGCTGGTAGATTTCCCAGCTGAAATAGACTTGAAATAAACTTGAAATAGATTTCCTTTCATCTTTTTTGTGTTCTTTTCTGGGGATGGGGAGGAAGGGGGAAGGAAAGGTTTAATGCTTCTTTTCTCCTCCACTTTTGCTGATATTACCATTTTTTTTCCCTGTGGGTATTTTTTCTCTGTGCTTTTCTAAATGAGAAAACTTTCAAAGAGAGATTTTATTTGGTAATTATTTGCTAGAACAAGTTTTCTGGTGTTGCTAAGCATTCGAATTTGCCTGGTGTAAGTATAACAACTTCTGTTGGTGAAATTCAGAATGTTTCAGAGAACAAGGTATACTCCAGTGGCACAAGTATTTTTATTAAAGTATTAATGCTGCATACAGTGGAAGCAGTGCCCAAGACATTCCAAACACATATCTGTGTTCTGTCAAAGTTTTCACTATTTATTTGACCTGTCGTTTGTCTTCAAATTTTATTATTTTGTGTCTACATAAAGTAATTTAGTTCCAGAGGCTTCTAGAGTAGCCCTCAGCAGCATGAGGTGTAAGCATATTTTTCTGTAATTGTCATCATACAGTAATGATATTACTTATGATAGTACACTGCTCAGAGGAATTCAATACAGAGGAAAATATTGAAATTTTGTCCATTAAAAATCTGACCACTCCTCAGAACTGCTCTCTTATTTTTCTACACAAGTTATTTCAGAAGCTGTCTGTTAAAGGAGGCCTGTTTGGGATGCCGGAAAATACTTTTTACGGTGTCTGATACTTGATGTAGAAAATTAAGAACTTGTGCTTTCTGAAGATCCTAAAGTGCATTAAGATCCTAAAGAGGTGAGTAGGTTCAGAACAGCCACAGAGGAAAATTTTTCACTTTGAGTGGTAAAGCTCCTCCAAAGCAGAATGTTTTTTAAATTGTGAGTTCACGTGACAATTTAAGAATAATTTGCAGTTTGGATACCTGCTGGGCACTCTGATCCTTTTGATAATGACTGTGTTGCTTTAGCATATTACCATGATTTGACAGGTCATGTGATTTGGCACCTTGGCAATTAATTAATGAAGTCATACTTCTGAAAAGGGCAGGCATATCAGTAAATGGCAGCAATGGGATTGCAAGAATTGCTCCCTCTCATGATAAATTGCTCCAAATCTCATTTCTGGCTGACCAATTCATTTGTGTTAGAGCCTTGTTAAATGTAGTTCATGTCAGCATCTTTCTGACTGTATGCTATTGCTCTGTACTGAACACTTTTTCACTGTTTAATATGGGTAGACTGATAATATTTATTGTCGTGCCTTCTGAGATAAGCAGCAGTTTCAGAAGAGTCAGATGTACTTACTGCAAGTTAGCCTGGTCTTAATTTTTAGGGGGATCAGCAGTATAATAGGTGGTAAAATTACATCATTCCTGAAATACTTTGTATTGTATAGGACAGAATTACAGAAGTGGTCAGGCTGGAAGGGACCACAGTGGGTCATCTGGTCCAGCCTCTCTGCTCAAGCAGGGTCATCCCAGAGTACAGGGCACAGGATTGCATCCAGATGGTTCTTCAGTATCCTCGGTGAGGGAGACTCCACACTCTCTCTGATCAGTCTGTTCCAGTGCTTGGTGCCCTGCACAGCAAGGAGGTTCTTGCTCGTGTCAGGAAAATCCACAAATGTCAGAGGCTTATGTCCAAAAAAGAGACAGAGGAGTCCTGCAACTTTATTTGAATAAAGGGAGAGAGAAAAAAAAAAGTGTCCACCGGGGCACACACCCATGGTGTTTTCTTCAGGTTTTGGAGGGTGCAGCCTCCTTTTATCCTCAACTCCCTTGCCCCCTTCCTTTCCCCATTATCTGAGGCACTAGGAAGGTACAGCCTTCCCAAACTGCCGACCATATATTCCCCCCTTGAACCTATTATTTTACGCCAAAGTTCAGAAACTCAGGCTTGTGCAGACCCCCACTTATTTGTTTGAGAGCCAAGCTGTCTGTGCTCTGCAAGGAACCTGCTCCCCTACAGTTACAGAGACATTAAGCCCCTTTTCAAAGATCTTAACACCCACACATTCACCCATGAAACTGTTTGTAAAGACATTAGCTTTCCTCTCAATCCCTCCTCTTCTTATTTCTCGGTTTGTCTTCACAAACTCTAGTTATTAACTTAACCCTTTCTAACAATCAGGAACCTTTGAAACTCACCCTCCAACTTTTCCACGTCTTGTTTCTGCACCAGCTGTGACAAGTAAATACAGGTAGCTCTTATGCCCTGCAGTGGTGGTTGATATAGGATGGAAAGGATGGCTTTGCATACCTGGTGGTCCAGCAGATAATGCCAAAGGATATAACTAGGTGTGGATGTGGAACTGGATGCTTTGTCCTCTTCTTAGTGATGGCTTTTTAATGACAGGGAGTTTAAATAGTCTAGGCACAGCTTCAGTTACTGCAGCACTGCCACATTCACCACTAAACCGTGTCTCCAGGAGCCACATCCACATGGTTTTTGAACACTTTCACCAGTGCTTCCACCACTTCTCTGGGCAGTTTGGTTCAGTACCTGACCATTCTTCCCTAATATTTTTTCTTTGTAATGAAAAAATTTTTCCTAATATAAATTTTTTCTAAACTTCCCCTGGTGCAACTTGAGGCAATTTCCTCATCTTGTTACCTAGGAAGAAAGGAAACAAACTTCTGTGTAACAGAGGTTTATCAGTGATTTCATAATCTACCATAGTCTCTTGCCAGCTTTTTAATTTTTACTTAATTGTGTTGCTTTGTTTTGCTTCCCCCTGTGTGTCCCAAGAACCATGATAGTTCTCTTTTTTAAATCTGTCAATTCTTCAAGTAAAGCAGTGAGATTTACCATTGCTGCTCTCTCCCAAATACTTGCACCTCTTCAATCCAAATTTCAGTCATGCTCATTAATAAAGCAGAGCTCTCAAAATCAGTGCTTCTAGGGCTTTGTGAAAGTAACTTCTGAGGTGGAGAAAGGGGATTCAAATTAGTACCTATCTGAAGATAAAGGTACTCCGTGGGTACAGCTGAGACATCAGAGAATCTGTATGGAAAAAGATTGGAAATCAGGTTTTTTAATCCCAAAATTGAAGGAACTATTTGATTTCTCTTGTGCTTTTAGCTTGTGATCAAGGTGGTTTGTGAAGGAAGCAAAACTCCTGGTTCTTTTTGGAATTGATGAAGCACAGGTGCAGTATGAATTTAGCTGCAAGTAGCCCCAGTCCTGTTTAACAGGAAAAGGTATAGAACTAGAATGTAAATGTAAATGCACTTGTTGGTTTGGCAAGATGTAATGCCTCTTAAGAGTTGTGCAACTAAATTAACTTTTCTACCACTGTGTGTTTGTTAAATATTTTGTGAGCAATCAGAGCTCTCCACTGTTATGTGCTTTAGGTGTAAGGTGAACACAAATTATTCTTAATTTTCACTGAAGAAGTGAGTGCCCATTATTTCCATTGGGATTTTCAGTTTGAGTATTTATACTGAGCAGAAGCTGTGTGATCTGTTTTGGAGCAGGTGAAAGCAGTTATGCTGTTCCCTGCAAACAGGACTTAAATGGTCTGTTCTAGTAAGGGTTGGAGAGGAAATGTGTCAGCCTTTGGTGAACTACATTAAAATTGCTTCAGATAAATGTAAAGGTCACTGTAGGCAAACTAGATTTTCTTGTAGTAAAGTAGGATCCTCTCCTAGTGAGGACATTACAGTTTATTGCTAGCTGTGGGCTGTTGCTGTAACAGCATTTTTATAGCCTATGTGAGTCGTGCTAAACTGTGGCTCATCTTAATATTTTATGTACCTCAATATGTTGTTCTACATTCATTGTTACAACCTTTGAAATTTCTTATCTTACTGAACGCTGCTGATACTCACTGGTTATGTCCTCAATACGTCTTGTAGTTATTTTTCAACTTGTTTCAAATGCAAATATTTTTGTTACAGTCCCATCTGCAGCAATGGTTAAAATTCCTTCACAGGCTTGACAGCTGGTTGTGAACAATAGAGAAAGTTTCAAAACTGAGTTTGTCTGATAAATAATGCTATAATAGAAATGTGCTCCTGAATTTTTGGAGATAGAACAGTTAATCTGAAATCTATCTGGCTGCTGCTATTTTTGGGTTTGGTTTTTTTTTTTTTCAATTATAGCAGGAGAAATGAGAGTGCCAATAAAATGAAGCAAAAGAGATTTTTTGGGTTTTCAGGAGAAGGAGATTTAATGTGGACCACTGGCATGTTGAAAGTGGAATGTGAATAGAAAGCTGAAGTGATTTGTATTTGCATTCTCAATCTATTGCAAAGAAACTTGCACTGTCCCAAAATGATCCAGTAATTATTGTAATCGTCCTAAGGAAGCATGTTGAAATAATTAAAATATTAATTTGTCTGATCTGTTTAGGAGGTGATGCAGTTATGATACAGTTATATTATACATTGGACCATGGCTGCAGTTTTTAGGGCAAATAAGGTCACTGCTCTGTACAAATCTTAATTCAGGAGTTTCAATGAAGAGACTTGATATTCAGTAGAAAAGATTAATTGCAGGAATGCATAATATTCAAAGTCATAGTCTGCTGGAAGTTAAGTCCCCTTACTGCTCAGAGTCATTTAAGAATCTTGTTATCCCTTAACTTGAAAACACTTGAGAATGTTCACTTATTCTTGAGTTTCGTCTTTTGATCTGAAACCATCTGTATTGCAGTATTTTGGGAGGAATTCAGGGCAAGTTTCATTCAGGTATAAAACTCAGAGCTGGATATATTGTGTTTGATCTTGAAGTATTTTGGAACTAAGGCAATTTTACCACTGTACTTGTGCCATTATCTGGAGTAAATTGGTATGTCCGTTCTAGGAGCTACATTGATTTTAGTGACATAGTTATCCATACAGATTAGGGATACTGAATTGAAGGAATTAATCATAAATTATGGTGCAAGGCATTAGTGTCCCTGTCTTCTCTTTCCCTTTTGCTTTGTGCTGTAAGATCACTAAGAGAATAGCTGCAAGAGATTTATATAAGCTAGTTCATATTCTGGCAGGTTAGCAGAAGTCTGTTCATTTGGAGAGCTAAATCTGGGTTTAAGCCTACAGGTTCACGTTTTAGTGCACCTCCACTTATATCAGTTTGCCATAGATGCAAAAGTGTGTAGCAGGAAGGGCTGGGCAGGTGTTTGAGGGAATTGGTGTCTCAAATTAACCCAAATCTGCTGCTGTTTGTCTGTTGAGGTGTTATGGCTTCTTTAAAATGAGTGCAGAAAAGCCCCTTACACATCTCTAGGGCATGTCACTTCTGATACGTGCGCCTCTGGGGATTGCCTGTCCTCGAGGGGATCTAACAGGAGGGCTGAAGGGGTGAGTGCCCTCCCACTGCAGCTACAGACATGGAGGAACATGGGGTGGTGCCTCTGTTTAAGCATCTTGTGAACCAAATGGATTAAGGAGAAAATGTCACACTTTTCCAGAGCTGTCTCACCATTTACAAGACTATATAATTCTGCTGTACTAAGAGCCAAAGAAACCATTAAGAGGGAGTAATATGACTAGGGGTAACATCAGGACAGGAAAAGAGGTATGGGAAATAATGCAAGTGACACAGCAGTTTCGAGAATTTAAAATAAACTTTTATTTCTACCACTTTCTCTGCTTTTATTGTTCCTGCAATTGAAATGTTTAAAGTATTTCTGAAAATGGCTTAAAAGGAGAATATATTACTTCTTTAGGTAAGAGATTTCACGAGCATTTGGATTTCTTCTTAAAAATGTTCTTAATTTCCTCCATTAATATTTAAGACTGCGCATTCAGCCATCACCAATAGTACCTTTGATGATGGAGTTTGTGCTAAGTGGCAGAGGGAAGCTGTCTGTGATCTGTCTAGGTTTTTTCCACAGCAACACATTATGTGTAGAAAACTTGTTACTTTAGGTTCCTCCAGCCATTTATATTGTAAAATGAAGTGAAGACTCTTGATTTTAAATGTCCTCTGCATAATTTACTAAATGTACAATGTCTTCCATATATATCAGTTTGTGCGATGTAGTAGCAAGCATGAAAATTATTCTTTGCTTTACCTCAAGGAAAGGGGTTTTCTGATGTTTTGATATGAGAGTCTGATTGCTGTGTATATGGAGAAGGCTCTCATCCTTCAGAGAAGGATTAGAGTTCAGCAGCAATCATTTAATGTTTTGTAATAACATTCATGTAATGCATGGGTGAACTTACTGAAGCATACTGAGTTAAAGACATGCTAAATGCTAGTGAAATTTGAAGAGGAAGAAGCAAAACATTAAGGCCTTAATTTCACACTGTGTGTTTAGGAATTTTTTTCCTTATGCAAGCATGGGATTCTATGGATGCAAGTGCCTTCATGTGATAGGAAACTTTGCATTCAATACTCTAGCATTATCTGTAGTTGGGTATTCTCTCAACCCAACATAACTTCATTTAATTGCTATTTTTAAAAAATCAAACAGATGTCAGCCATTTGGAAAGACAGACTTATTTGCTAGTAGGAAAAAAGTCATATTATCCAAGAATTGCTATCTTAACTTCATTTTAACATTTAGGCAGCATTAAGAGATAATCATCCTTAAAAGTATTTTATCATAATGCAAGTCTTAAGCAGAACTCATTAATATACATCACAGGGGAGAATATTATGTATTCCATTTCCCATTCTTAAATTTAAAATGTGCTCCTTACCTGCAGTTATAGTGAATGCTCACTGTTGATGCTCTTGCCATGTAGAATCCCTGACAGTCATATAAGTGTGATGAAATTAATTAAAACCAAACAATAACAGTGAAGCCACAAACCAATGGGGGAATCCCCTGGCTGCCTCTTCTTTCTTAGACAGAAGTTTGGGAACATACCTTTTAAAAGGAGCTTATGCTGGTGTGCTTCAAATACTGTAGGACTGGTTGGCAACGTTTTGTCTCTTGGCAGAAAGAGTCAATGGCCATCCTGTAAAGATTATTCTTTATAACTTGCCTGAAGTGTCTAAATTTTTTTTGCCCTATGAAGTTGCTGTAGTTTATGCTTAGCACTTTTAATTCATTTGTTGTTTTCTTGTGTGGTTTTTTCCTTTGAAATCTATAGGCATTTCAGTAGGACTATGGAGGAGCTGGTTCATGATCTGGTCTCGGCACTGGAAGAAAGTTCAGAGCAAGCCAGAGGAGGTTTTGCTGATACTGGAGATCATTCTAGAAGCGTGTCTTGTCTTCTAAAGAGACAGGCAAGGAAAAGGAGGGGACGGAAAAGACGTTCATTTACCACCCATCACCCCTGGGAGACTGGTCACTGCCTAAGTGAAGGCTCCGATTCCAGTTTGGAGGAATCAAACAAAGACTACAGGGAGAATCATGCTACCAAGAAAGACCACAGTGATTCTGATGACCAGCTGCTGGTTGCTAAACGTAGGCCTTCCTCAAACTTAAATAACATTAGAGGCAAAAGACCTCTGTGGCACGAACCAGATTTGGCTGTGGACAGTTTGGGAAACAGAACTTTGCGCAGGAGGAGAAAGGTAAAACGCATGGCAATAGATCTGCCATCAGAAGTCTCTAATGCACTTACAATAACTCAACAGCAGGATAACAGCAGAGATCAAGAAATGGACAATAACAATAAATCATACCAGCACCAGGAGTTTTCAAAGAGCAAAGTGAAAAAAAGAAAAGTATCTGCAGCTCGACAAGGTCCAGAAATCTTGGATGAAGGAGTAGTTATAGAAAATGAAGAAGTGAATCAAGCAAATAAGGACAAAATGGAATATGAGGAGCAAAAAGGCTCAGATGAGAACATGAGTGACAGGTTATTCTTCCTTTTTCTTTTTACCAAAACTTTGGATAATATTTGTTTGCATTTATTACTGTTGCTTGTATTGAGAATCTTGAGATTTTTTTGTTGATTCCAGAGTTTAAATTCTAGCATCAATAGTATCTGTTTTAGCAAGTTACTCTTTTTTTTATATCTACTATTTTTTATGTATTAGTTGATCAAGTTAAGGTATTTAGCATAAAATAGAGGAATAACCAAGAAAAACAGTTTTGTGAAATAATACATTCTTGTAATTGTTTCAAGATCAAGAATGACAAAATACACATATGAATGACAGAGGTTTTTCTGGATATTTCGCCTGGTAACAGTTGTCAGATAAGAATTTAGTATTTTTCCAATTTCTAGACATTGGTGCTTTGATTGTTATTTCTATTTGTCAGAAGGGTTGTCAGTGTTTAGAGTCACCATTTAGACAGTATGTTCTGGTGTGTCATGGGCATAAAAAGTCTGCAGGTTGCCAAGGATATACATCATTTACGAAATGCAAAAACCAATTTACAGTTCAGGAACACCTGAGCTTGCCATTAGAAAAATGGAGGAATGATGACCCTTTGGCAGTACACCTCATCCATCCATTCCAGACAACAGTCATACTACAGTGGTAATTGTTTCCAAAGTACTATTTTGACGACGCAGTAAGGTGTAAGTCATTTTTCCGCTGTACACAGGGGACGTTAGCTGCAGGGCCTGGTAAGGCTGGTTTTGTTCATTCCATGTGCCAGGCTCTGAATGCAGAAGTATCAGCAAGACAGACACGTGTTGAAAGATGTAATTTTGATCAGTTCCTTGATGGCACTGCTGTCCCTGTTTTTTTTGTAGGCATTTTATCTAAAAACTGCTCAGCCTTTTCCTTAGTGGACAGGTGGAACTGAGGTGCAGAGAGTGGTTTTGACCAGAGTAGTCAGATAGGTTACTCTAAGAACAGCAGCATTGGTAAATGACTAACTCCAGTTATGGTCAGAAAAGTCCTAAGTCTTTTTGTTATGTACTAGCTCTGTCCCTCACCTGTGAACAAGAAGCAGCTGGAAGAGCTGAATAAATCCCAAACCTTAAACATTTTTCCTTACATGTTAATTACTAGAGCAGAACTCATCCTTCAGGGCAGCCAGTGTAGACATCCCCCTTTGACATGCAAGTTAGGAGTCTGTGCTGTCAGGAAGCCTTTAGAAAACTTGTCCTGTCTTTGACAATACTTGGAGTCTGTTCCTCCAAGTCTGGGACAGATGTTTAAAAATTTCCCTCACACTAGGAACCATTGCATAGTTTTTCATATCTCCATAGTCTTGTTGCATTTTTCATTTATGA
This sequence comes from Fringilla coelebs, assembly GCF_963513975.1. NCBI lineage: Eukaryota > Metazoa > Chordata > Aves > Passeriformes > Fringillidae > Fringilla > Fringilla coelebs. The sequence goes on along the minus strand of NC_140030.1, from coordinate 94,774,657 downwards.
AAGACTTTCTATTATGCTACAAGGGTAACAGTTCTTCAACTCGAAAGTTCAGTAGCTAATTTTTGGGTGGAGGGAAGAGTAATCACTAAGGATATTCTCTTGTAGACTCCCAGAACTGAACGAATCAGGTCAGTCTGAATCTTCTTTCTCAAAAGAAATATTATTGTTTTAAAAGTAGATCTTCTTCAAAATGTTTGATGTTTTGTTACCCCAAATGCTGCTTTTGCTCAAGTCATATTCCAAATGCTTGTATATGGCCACCATAAATAGTCTTTAAAACCATTCCCATCTTCATAGGATTTTCTGCTCATGCACACAGTTGAGATGGTCTGTCATTCTACTGAATTTCTTTCAATGGTCAGCTGTACCAGAAAGCTTTGAAATCACTGAATTAGAAAACATTGCATTTCATAGTGTGGTTAAAAATCTGCCATATCTAAGGCTCTCAGGTGATACAGTATTGGAATATTTTGTATGTGCATAATTTTAACTTGTATTAATCTAACTTTACTTAGATGCAATGGTGCCTTTATTAGAGATCATTTAGCTAGAAGAATTTGAAAGAACCAGCAAACTCTTAAGAAAAGTCTGTTCTGAAAGTGAAAGCTTAGATTTTAAAAGGGAAGAGGGCATTGTACAAGATACAAAGAGCTGACAAAGCATCTTGGATAACGCTTGCACTTCAGCAGCACTTGCTGGAAGAGGAAGAATAAAAAGTATACAAAGTTGCTTTTGTTTTGTATGCAATAATGTGTGCAGAAGTATTCAGTGCAATAGTTAAGTAATTATTAAAAATAGGACTAATTTTTTAGAAGCTTGTTTTTTAGAAACAAAACAAAGCTGATAATTTTTAATGGGATTTAAATTGCTCGGCTCTAAAACCAGTCAGCCAGTTTTCAGTGTATACATGGCATTATTTGAAAATAACGTTTTTTGGAAGTGCACATTAAAAATGTTAAATGACACTTCTTTGGCAGTCTTTTATCTCTGTATGTGAGTGTTCAAACACCAAACACCAATAACCAGGTTTTAAGCGCATGACTCCGAAATTGGAGGAGGAGTCTTCAAACTCTTGAAATGTCAGCATCTAAATGATCCCAAAGATAAATTCCTGGAAGGATTGTTTTAAGCACTGGAAATGAGATTTTTGTGATCAGAGCTTATCCATCCTTATCCCCAATGTACAGCTTTTGGTCAGTTTCAGCCAAATTCAGCAGTGTGTGATGTTCTGGGTGCTATTTAATTCTCACAAGCTTTAGCACTTGTTTGTGTTTGAAGTGACTAAAGAGAGGTGAGATCTCAATTGCCTGTTTTGAAAGAGAAGCAGCAGGGAAGCTCGGAGGCACCACCCACTGTGGCTGGGGGAAAACAGGAGCTGGTCAGGTCCTGGGGACAGCACGAAGCTCCCATGTCTCATATAAAACCAAGGCACCAGACAGCTCGTTAGTCATAGGAGCTGCAAATGACAAGTATTTCTTCTTTGTTTCCAGAAACATAGAAATAAGGATGCGAAAGCTTTTTGGATAGCTTAGCTGTTCTTCCAAATTTTTGCTTGCACACACTATTTTATAGGACTAAAAGGAGTCTGTGGGTTTTTTCCATTTTCATTGAAGTCTTACTGGGAGTGGAATTCTCATTACAAAGCAAAGGAATAAGCGGTATACACTGCAAAATTATATTAAAACTGGAAATATATTCCATCATAGCAGTCTCATGTAGCTATTAATGTATTAATTCCAGAGGTTTTGGATTTATTCAGTGAAATGACTGCTACGTAGCAATTATCTCAACTGTAATCCCTACCCAGTGTGACTGTGGTCTGAGGAGAGTGAACACTGTGGCTGCCATGGATATGCTAGCATTAGTTTGAATTCTTAATTTTTTTTAGAATTTTTTCAAAAATTTCAAGTGGTTCTGTTTTTATGTGCTGACTAGTCCTTCAGTGAGAATTATTTCACAATTTAAATATCTTACTTAAAAAAGGGATGGAGACTGTTCTCAAAATTGGAAATTTTGGTTGGGAAATTTTCTGAAATATCAGGGTCGAAAGGATTTCCTGACTTTATTTTAAAACATGCAATTAAGCAATAAGTGCACCAGAAGAATCTGTGAAGAAGGGATGTTGTTTCCTTTTAAATGGATGATGTAAAATTGTGCACCATGAAATATATGGACAGTAAAGCCATCTGTGTTATAATTAAAGTGAGGATGGGATGTTTGCTAAAAGGGAATTACTAGGACTTGCAGTATTAGAAAGTTCAAGTCTTGGTGTCCCTCACACAAGATGGTTCCATTCTCCTTGCATGCATATCACCTTACTTCTACTTAGGGCAATTGTGCAGGTGCTTAAGTCTGTTCTGATTCTTTAATGTATAAGATACACTGTGAGTGTTGCTTATACATCAAGAATTTGGATAAGCCTAAGATACAGCAAAGATTAAGGCAACTTAATCTTAAAATACAGAGCTATGTCTATACACATATATATATATGTGTGTGTGTGTATATATATATGTATGTATGTATAGATAGATATATATACGCTTTAAAAAACCCAAACACTGCTTTGTGTCACCTGCAACCATATTGTGTTTCAAATCCTGTTAAGATGCCTCCCAAAGGAAGATACTAAAAACAAATATAAATGCTTATAATTAAATATGAATTAGATTAATTTTGTATAGTTAATATAGTCATATGAATAATTAATATAATAAAAAACCCAATACTTGTTTTTGTAAGAAATTAGAATTTAAAAGGAAATCATTTCCTCAAGTGTACTAGTTATTTGATAGAAAAATAAAAATAATTTATTATTAAAAAATAAAAATAATTGGAAACAGTTGATTTCAAGTATGGTATAGCATGCAAATTGTAATATGAATGAGTATACAAAGGGAAACAGACATAAAGTTCTTGTGAGTGACTTGTATGGGCACATCAAGAGTAGCCATAGTATTTATAAAATGTACTTGAATTTGTGTGCTGAAGTGTTTGGGTATTTTTTTTTCAAGTTGTTCTACATCTCAAACTAAGTAAAATATGATAACAATTTTTGTGGGAATATTACCTCCATAACATAGCTACTCCTCACTTGATAAAAAGTGAAATAAAGGGTTTACAGAAAAGTCCTTTCACATGAAACTCAACGAAGTTGCTATCTGTGTCGTTAAAAGACCAGTCTGATTTACTGTTTAGGGACACGTGGGTTATTGTATGTAGCAATGTGCATACAGCAAAGAACTAAATACCTGCTCATGTCTTTAAATATAGAGATTTGTGTGCCTGTTGTATACACATATTCTAATTTTAAGGCCATGCTGGAAGTCATAACAAAGTAAACTGTGCCTTGGTTTTTTTTTGTTGTTGTTGTTGTTGTGATCATGAATCATACTTACTTTCTTCAGGGTGACCTTTATTTTGATTTAATTGGCTACCTTTGTTATAAACTTTTTCTGTTCTTCCCAAGTAGTACGTCATGAAATCTTAAGCAGTATCTTTTCCAGAATATTTGCAAATGATGTTCAGAAAGGTAATTTGATTTTTAGACTCTTATATTTCATGTGCTGAAGGAAGGCTTAGGCTGCTTTTGATTGAGACTTTTCCTATTTTATTGAGCAGTGGTGTTCCAGGATCAAGCTGAATTGCACAGTGTAAGAAGGGAGCAGTGAGCATTTGATGGAAGGAGATAATAAAATGCATCAATTGTGTCAGCACCTCGTTGCAGTCACATCTGGCTTACTGTCAGGGTACCATTAGATTCCTATGGTTTTATGTGCCAAAAATAATACGCTTTGTAGTTAATGGAACTGGGATATTTGCAGTTTGATTAAAAAAAATCATCCTATTTTCTCTCCGATCTCTGTTGGGCTTAAGTTCAATCTGAGCACAGCCTTGTCTCCTTAAAATTTTACGACTGAAAGATCAATTGTTCTTTTGATCTGTTTCTCTCTTTCTCTTATTACAGTGAATCCAGCAGTCTGAGCAGCAGTGATGCTGGTTTGTTTACCAATGATGAGGGAAGACAAGGTATTGAAACAATCTTTCCCTTCTCCACCCCTCAAACCACATCAGTTGAAATTCTGTAAGCGTTACAAGTTATTTCATAGGTTAATTACTGTATTTCAGTTTCTATTACTGTTTTACTGAGTGGAAGTATAGCTTGCTTTCTGTTTTGGTTTTAATGTTAACAGAGGGTGTCTTGACTACATGATAGTCAAAAGCTGTGTTGAGAAACAGCCTCTGTAATATGATAAAGTTACTAAAAACTTGGGCATCTCCTAAAAATCATCTATATTAATTGCTTAGTTCCTCCAATTTTCTGACAGGACTCTGATTGTAGTACCACTTCTTATGCTACTCTTGAGATGGCTTTTTTCTTTCTTTCCCTCCAAACTAATAGGGTTTTTTAATAGTTCTTTTTCATTCACTAGTTTGTTTGAAAAGTAATTTCTAAGTAATTTCAAACAAGCTACTTTTTCTGCCATCTAAGACTGAGATTCAAGTTGTTTAACATCTTCCCTCTGAAAAAAATTTCTTTAATCTGAAATGCAGTGAAGATTGAAACTTTTCTGTTAGTACATGTGATGTTTTCACATGTTTTTCTGTGATAAAATTATTAAGGATTGAAGTAAAAGTTTGGTATTTTTATCAGCTTTAGTCTTTATTGCAATACATTTACCTATATTATGCTATGATGGAGTAGGAACTTGCTGTCTTTGACAGGATACAAAAATGAGACAAAAAATAGTCTCTCAAGTATTTGAGACTTGCTTTTCTGTTGGAAATTTTAAGTTAGTGGTAACAGAGGGTATTTTCTTACACAGTTTGTCAAAAACTACTTGAGTGTGTGCAAGAAATGAAATCCTGACCCATTCCACAAAACTAGGTTAAAGGAACGTTTTTTAGGGTTTTTTTTTTCTTTTTTTTTAAATTTCTAATTCCATCTGGTTTTGCGGGGGTTGGGGTTATCTTCAGTAGGGAGAGGATTTTTCATACTTAAAACAGAGGTGTTCCTTGTTCAGTGGTAACTTGTGCTATACAAACTGTACCTCCCAGCCTCGGTATCTGATTTTGGTTGAGCTAACTCATGTTTTTCTAAGAGTTTTAAGTTCTCTTTGAAAATTTAGATTGATTTATGTTCAGTGCTACAATGCATTAAGTCTTTAAGTATAAGATGAGTCAAACAGATTTTTTTTTATTTCTCTATTTGAATTTCTATTCTGACTTGGATTTTTTAAAGCATTTGTTGTCTACATTTATATATAAGATGACCTATCACACTTCCTAATTGCATATGTTTTCCAGTACCTTTCTGATAGATTTCAATATATATTTTTATCCTTAAATCCTGAACTATATTGTTTAAATATTTGAATAATATGAATGAAAACATATTGCTTTCTGGTTTTCTTATATATTTTGTGGGAAGAGAAAACAGGAGGGATCAGTGACGAACTGTGTTTTTCCAGTGGTATGGCATTACCTTTTTTAGCGTTGGTTTGTTAAAGTTGTAGTTCTTCATTTTGTCTGATATTTGAATCTTGTTTCAGTTTTCAATTTTCAAGCAGAAAGCATTAGACCTGAAAATTTATTCTGAAACATAAATAAAAAGAAAAAAAAAAGATAAACCTGAAAAGGATATTGTCATGACAAAGCATTATTTTTTCAATCTCTCCTTTGAACTAATAATTTTGTGGGTATGATCAGAAGACTGTTAGCGCCACAGTGGAACTCAGACACTTTTAAATCTGCATTATAGCTTTGGTTTCGTGAGACTTTTCTGTGAAACTATTATCAGAGATCCTACTTCAAAAGTAAAGTTGTTGATTTTCTAATAATGCTTATTCCCCCCAATAGTAAATACTAGTAATTTGTACTTTCCTTAATTGAGGTGAGGTTATTTTATCTCTGTGAGTTAATTGGTAGCTGAACTGAGACACATACAAAATTAACAAGAGTGAAGGAAGGAGAAAGTCAACCTGATAGAAGCAAAGCTGGAAGAGGACAGGATGAAAATGTATTCAGGGAAGAACTTGCTGGTTTTATTTTGTAGTTTTAAAGCTAGATCTAATTTCTGTCTAACCAGCATCCCTCCTCCAAGATTATCTATATCTATATATAATCTATATCTAATCTTTAACATCTCTATATATCTATATCTATGTTCAGAGCATCAGCATCTTGACCTCATTTGTAGTTCAAATTTTCTGCATTTCTGACTTCAGGTTTCTGCTAAGTCAAGTGGAGAACCAGAGATTGATTCATGTTGCCTGGTGGAATACTTGGTTTAAATGATGTACCTGCCATCACTTAGAAGTTTGGGTAGCAAAGGACTAGAGGTTCCTTTTCTTCTGGGCAACATTTGTTTGTTTTGTGTTTCTGAGATGAAGAACCACATCTCATTTATTGCAGACAAATAATATCTATAAAACTTTAATTCCCAAATTCATCCTTTGGGACACACATTCTAGGAAAGTGACTAAAGCAGGCAATTTCTCAGTGCATTTGACCAGTTAAATAAATAGTTGAGTGTTTAGTTAGGAACTTTAGAGTGCCTGATCTTGTGACCTTTAATATTTTCCAAAATTTTTCAGAAAGGATATGGAAATAAATTTTGTTACAGTACCTAATCTTCTGTGGACAGAATCTCAGAATAATTTCAATTTTTATAATTTGATTAAAGAAAACCAGATGTAGCTTTAATTGGGATAGTTCTAGATACATTTTAATTCTCATCAATTGCTCTGATAAGAGAAAATTGTTGAGACTTGAAAATCCTCTCTTCAACTCCTAATATGTGCTGTACCATCTAGCATTTTTTAAGACTTCTGTACTCTTTTCCTTTCTCTGTTCCAGTCTTCCAGCTTTGTTTGATTTGTTTGGTTCCCATGAAGTCTTCATCTCAGCCCAGCCTTGTTTGCCCTCCTTTTCCAAGTTACCCAAGTACTTACATTAGGTCGTGTGAGAGGGCACAAGCAGCTCTCTTGCTGTGCTCTGTCCACTGTGGTAATTCCTTCTGGCAGAAGTAATTGATGCTCAGTTTTGGCAGGCCCAATGCGGCAAATGTTTTTATTCTGTGAAACATTGCAAACCCTGAAGAGTTAGTCAGCAAAAGCTTAAAGATAATGGAAAATGTTTTGTGATGGTACTGTCAGGGAAGAAGGTAGCTGCTGAACTATTAACAAACCTCAAGTGACATTTTATGGGTTGTATTTTCTTCAGAGGTTTTCCAATTGGGCATTTTAGGGGTAAGATTTAATAGATAGGAAAAATACCGTGATTCTATCAAGCTCTTAAGTATGGAGGTAGAAGAATCTGCCAACAAATTAATTGAAAGACCTAAGCAGCAGCTTAAGCTTATGTATGAGAAATCCTCATGACTTCCCTTTTTTTTCCTCTTTTTCCTTTTTTTCCAGGTTGTATTTTCTTGGCTGTTTTGCAATTATTAAAAACTTTTACAATAAGCAGTGTTATGCCTGGTGTGGGAAAATTTTACAAGAATCTTCAACCAAAATATTTAGTTATGCATTGCAGCATAAAATAGCAACTCTGTGATAGACCTAGCTAGTAGGATCTCCTGCAGTTTCAAGGCACTGCACAGGTCAAAGGCACTTTACAAGTTAAGCTTTCAATACAATGTTAACAAAACTATTGTTATTCAGACACTAGTGGTTGATACCCTGTTTTGGGCGAAGAAACAGTTAAATTGCAAGGATGTTCTTTAATGAGCTTTATAGCTTGGGTATAACAAAGAAAACATACTGTGTGTTCCTGGTTCATCTGTACTTGTACACTTGGGGAAATTCAAAGTTGACTTAAGACTTCTTAAATCATGGCATGCAGCACTTGAAATGTCCTTTAAGATCTAAGCAAGTAGGAAGGAATATTATGTTAATAAAGTGTTAAACAGTTAAAATTGGAGAAGGTCAGAGAATGTCAGAGTTCCGCTGTGGATGTGGCTAAGCGTTTAAAGATAGCTGTTCATTATTTTACCATTAAACATATATTCATTACTATGTCCTTTATGAAGATGACCCAGTACTGATTCAGTAGAAGAATTCTAGTGAGGAACTAATTTGGACCTTGTACAGCATGTCACTAGCTGCGGGTGACAGGCAGGGTGTGTTTCTCCATATAGAAAAGAATTGGGGTGTGCAATGCAAAGTGAAATCACATCAGGTTTGAACTGTTGTGGCAAATATGTTTGTAGTCTTTGCAGATGGAAAAGAAATAAGATGAAGTTGTTGCATATGACCTAAGTAGTTGAAATCCTAAATATTTATATAGCATATCTTTTGTATGTATATCTTTTGTCAAGGTAGCTCTGTAAAGCACAAAGAGCAAGATGCACTGTTCCTCTGTGAATGGGTAACTTCAACTTCTGCTTTCCTGAAACTCCTGGGATGTGTTGTAGTGAATATCCTGATATTTCCAAATGACTGTTACAGCTGTTAGCAGTGGTTTTTTTTTACCTAGAAAGAGATACACTAGTCCTGGAAATGACCCTGAAATCCCAGGGTAATCACAGACCTTGTGCTCTTATTCTCTGTGTATGGGTTGGTGGATAACAGAGCAGCACAGTATCATGTGGTGTTTGTAGGACACTGATGCTAAACTTTTCACAGTAACCTCTCAAAGTATGTTGTGATTGTTCTAGGCGAGCAGATATATTGGCTGCTGGTGAGCCTGTTCTTGCCATTTTGTAATAAAACAGAAAGGGAGGTAGGGCTCTCTCTTAATGCGGTGGGAAGTTTGTTGTAAAACTGCACTGCTTTAGCTAAAGTAAGATTCAGGTCTAGTTTTTCTGAACATGAAAGTGATAGTGATGCAGAAGGTTTCTTCATCCATAGAAAAACTACCAGAAGCTACATAAAATAATTTTCTAAACTTCTTAAAGAAGAAGGCAAGGAATTTAACATGGGAGCAGTAGTTAGGTAAATATGTAGACATAATAATACAAAGTGAACTTTAGGGAAACAGTAATTGGAGGGAGGGGATGGCCTAAAAATAACTAAAAAAAATGTATTAAGCCACAAACTGGCCTGGAAATTTTAGGATTGAAGTTGACATTTCCGAGCCTCAAATTGACTTTATTGTACTGATCAGTGCAGCTATAATTCAATGTAAATTACTTTGAAGTAATTCCTTGAAGCATTAACCTTACACATAAACAAGTTTGATGTATTTAAAAAATGTGTTTAGGAGGATGCATGGGCTCTATTTTTGGAGATATGGTGGTTTTTCTACCTTTCCTGTTCCTTGGAAAAATATTGTAATTTGCTGTAGTCCTGTGCTGAATCAGCATCATAGGAGAAAAGGAAAGGACAGTGTAGTGAGTCTTTGGAAGTCAAAAATATTGTTTTCAGCTTTTAGTATTCCTAAGATCACATTTGCTATGAATGCATGCTGCCTTTTGAGAGCTGCAAATTAAAGTAGGATAAAATCCGAGTATTTGGTTACTAAAGTCTTGAGTGGAGAGGCCTCTGTGTTTTATTGCCTGTATGTATGAGGTAAGGAATGAATTAAATGCAGTGGTCTTCCCTGGCTCTGAAAGTGGCATCCCTTCAAGGTGGAGCAACTGGTAAGCAAAATACATGTGAGTGGTGTCACCTGGATAAGAATAGTAATAATAGGCTTACGCTTGCCTCAAGGTGATAGTATGATTTAAAATATTCAGGGGATTCAGAGTTAATTTCACAGACAAGGAAGCTAAAAACCAAGTATATCTGGATGCTGCTGTCATGTGGAAAAGACTGCGAGGTTCAGATCTGAAGTCTGCCTTTGGCTGTAAGCAACAGAAGTGCTTAGGGAAGTGTATAATAGCATAAAAATTAAAGTATCTTAACAGAAGATTGCTTGACATACTAATATTCCCATTGCACAAAAAGGAAAAGTTTTTTGGTTTTTTTTTCTGCCAAGAACTGCTACTGTGTGTATAGCAAAAATATCAGTTTCCTTCCATAGCTGCTCTTTGCCTTATTGCACATTCCACCAACCCAGTCTGAAATTGTAGCTTTCTTCCAAGCTAGACTGCCTGCCTCTTACAGCTTCTGTCCCTGAACTCATCATGGAACCCCCATTTCAGATTTCTGTGCTTACCTCCATGGATGAATTATGTGTAAGAAGATGACTTTTGAGCTCCTGATAGTATTTCTTGTTAGTGAAGGCATCTGGAGGTCTCATGACAAAATATAGAGACGAAGTTTAACAAACAAAAGTTTGGAAAGTGTTTCCAAACATAAAGGTTTGGAAAATCTAAACAAAGGATTTCAACCTTAGCTCTGAACCACAGACCAATCTAATTAAAAGCTGTGGTTCTCATTCCACCACCACCAGTGTCCCTATTAAGTATTCTTAGGGTTCCTCCAAAAAGCCCATACCTGGCTGTAACAAAATGAGGATGGAATTAATGGTGAATGTCTCTGTGAACTGTCATGGCTGTAAATGAGGATTAGAGTGAATAGGGAGAGCAGGCAGAAATGCTTCAGGAATGCAAAGAAATTTAAATCTTATTTTGAACTATTTATCTCTTCTCACCTTTGTTTTCCCCTTCCTCCATCTATAAGTTCCTGTTCTGTAGCCTCTGCTAGTTTTGCTTTTAGTAGTGATCATTAAAGGTGCAAGGATCACATTTCACCTGCAAGTGACCAGAGAAGGGCTTTAATTATTCTATATTTTCTAGAAGTACTCATTCTGATTGAATGTTTACAGACATTTTCACTTGTGCTTGATCTCAAATATTATTTACATTGCAACAGTTTATTTGGAGAAAGTGTGTTGGATTTTATTTTTCTTGAAATTTTGGCTTTGGTTTTCATCATTTGTGTTTCCCCACTATGGCATTGAGTTATAACTAAACTTTGCACAAATGTGTTTTTATTATTGAAATCTGTGTCTCACAAATCTTACATTTGTATCTTGCTTAATTTATTTCCAAATAAAAATGGAAATGTCAAACAATTTATGTGCAGAAATAATGAAACATGGTTTGGATAGTTTGCAGTAGAATAAAATGTATAGCACATACTTAATCTAAGTTTTGGGCAGAGGAAAGGAAATGTCCCATGTCTTTTGAAGCTGCTTTCTGTTCTTCTGAAACTAGATGGTGTATATGAAAGAACATGTTTTAAAACAAACATAAACATTTATTTTTAGTTGCTAGTGTGGTTATGAGCTAATTTTAAGATCAGATTTTAAGTCTTGTATTTTCAGTCCTGTCTTATTTCTTAATTTAAATCCAGGTATTTAAATTCTACATAGATAAATATTGTCAGTAAGAATTATCAACTTTGTGTTATAATGCAGTATAATTCTCAATCATGTGATACTGTCAGTTTTCATTTAAAATCAACTTTTTCAAAACTTATTTCTAAATGAACTTAATCAGATTAACTTCATTTACTCGCATCTGTTCATGATTGTTTTCCCTTTTTACTAGCCATACAAATCATGAAATTAAGCTAATTATATATCATTATCAGCTGCAAAGAACCAGTTTCAGTTTTATACCTTTTAATTCCCTGCAGGAGATTAAGGCTTGTTTTTTTGTTAATATGTAAAGTGCAGTAACTTAAATGGATTTCCCCACAGTTATTGCCAAAAGGATTAACTAGTTTATTATTGTTTTCACTATTGTAAATTGGTTTTAAAGCATTACATTTTATGATGTTTCATTGATGGCGATGTTTGTCATGCTATTGAGAAACATTTTCCAAATAAAATTGCTATATAGGAGTAATTGTTATACAGCTATAAAGTGAAAGAAATAATAATCCTGTCAGAGTATTTATTGATAGTAACATCTGATTTTTATCTTCTCTGCTCCTCCCTCTTTTCTGGGGATTTGGGGACCCTGCCCTCACACAGGTGATGATGAGCAGAGTGATTGGTTTCATGAAAACGAATCAGGTGGAGCATGTGGAATTACAGGGGTCATTCCATGGTGGGAACAAGAAGACTCCACAGAACTGGAGAGAGAATTGCCTGACCCAGTTTTTGAAAGTATCTTAACTGGTACTTTCCCTCTTATGTCCCGCTCAGGAAGGAGAGGTAAGTAGCAAATCAAGCAAATGCAAGCTGTAGAATCACTTGGGTGCAAAAGAAGGATATCTGTATATTATATTAAATATGTAAAATGTGGACAAGTCTTGGAGTTACCTGTTTGTTTCCTTGAACTGTTAAATTTTTAAGATATCATTAGAGAGAAATAACTCAAAGTCAATTATTAGAAAAGTCAGAAGTTGTAAAATGGCTCATTTTGATGGCCTGCTGTTTTTATTTCCCTCAATGTTTGCATTGAGAATTTTTCAAAATTATTTGAAATGAAACTTGATGCTCCGTTTTGCTTCTGGCTTCTACTGTAACGTGTAGAATTCTATAGGAGTTCATTAATTTAAAATCTGGAAGGACTAATGCGACTGTCTGCTTTGCTTTATGGCCACGTTGTTTGTATAGAAGAGGGAGGGGTTCTTCTAGAGCATGGATTGAGATTTTAACTTAGAAAATAACCTTTTTCTTTATTTCTAAAATACTTCCAACCACTGTGCATCCAGTGTAACCAATGGTAAGCTCTACCAGTGTTGGATTGCATTTACAGCTAGGAACCCATTCTTGTCCACAGATTGAAGTTGTCAGACCTCAGCTTGCTGCCAAAGAATTTTGTTGTACCTTCCTCTGCCACAAGGATCTTCTTTCCCATTCAAATACAAATCTGAGCAGTGGTCAAATCACTTTTAAACTACTATGCTGAATGTATTGAATCCTTCTGTGAGGATTATTGTCTGGACACTTGGATTACTTTGTGGGGCTTGGTCTCTGCAGATTAGCCAGATGTAATGTGATAAGGAAGTTTTAAGTGATGCAAAAATCACTTTTCCACTGTTCTGCTTGTGCTGCCAGCTGTGCATAGATCCAGGAGGGCAGTAAGAATAGCTGCAGAATTTTCAATTTTTATGACACTTTATTCTTTTTCTTACTTTTCCCTTTCTGTGCTCTGTGTTTCCACCAGTAAAATGTTTGCCAATAAGATGATTTTGTTTAACAGAGCTCATATTGATAGATTGGTGTGTAATGGTGAATTTTATTGGTTCTATGGTAGAGAAATTATTCTTAAACAAACTTGTATTTTTTGTAGGTTTCCAGAGTAGATGTAGTCATCTTCATGGAATGCCAGCAAGAAACATAAAAAAGGCTTCAGGAAACCAGAATGCACTGGTAGGTGTTTTCATTTTTGTAAGCTCATGTGCACTGTTCTTGGAGGTTTTTAGAAAAGCATATTGTTCTTATGCTTGTTCCCTGACATTATGGATGGATAATGGAACTGGAAGACTTGGTGCCACTGCTCCCTGAGCGTATGTTTACTCTTTTTAAATATTGTGACATCCCACTGCAGAAGAGTCTGGTACTGTTTCTCAGTACTTGTTTTGAACTAAGCAAAGGGAAAAGTTTTCAGTGCAGGTATGTGTGTATAAGTTACTATTTTCGGTGTATGTCTTATGTCTATATGAAAACATGTTTCACTTTTATGATGAAAATCAAATCAATTTCTTTTCTGATAATAAAAAAACTTTCACCATGCATTGTGGTACAATTCAGGTCATTTTTTATCCCAAAAATCTGTTCTGAAAAATATGTCCATGTTTTCTTTTGTTTGGTTTACGCCTGCGTGGTCAGGTGAAAAGGGTATATACAAAAAAAAATTAAAACAGGCTATCCAAGTGCCTGCCATAGAGATCATGCATTTCTTTGTACTGAGCCTGTTCTAAAGCTGGCATAAAAATGGGGTGTTTGGGGGTTTTTAGTACCTACAGCCCTAGGAGCAGTGTTTATAAGTGGAGGAAAAAATTTGCCTGTCTTTGCATTTCTGTGCAATCTAATACTTGGATTTTTCTAGAGCTTTTGTCTAAAATAAGTTTCTAATATTTTTTTTTAATTTTTCTTTGGAGAAGGGCATGATGAGAAGAGAAATTTGGCTTTCTAAATTTAAATGCTAAATATATTAATTATGGCCCAGTCTATTTCTTTCTTATAAGAAAAATATTTGGAAGAGGATGTGGGAGATCCTTTATCAGGTGTAATAAACATAGGCCAGGACAATAAATACTGCAACATGGATATTCTTTATTATTTGACAACATTAAATGTTTTCAGATTTAAGTTGCCTAAATAACATGAGTTGTTTCTGAGAAATGTAAGAAGTGTTATATGTGGAGAGAATAGAAAGGAACTGCTAGAAATTTAATTCATTTTGAAGAGGCAAGGTCTTTGTAATTGAGTTCCTGTCCAATAATTGCCATTTGGAGCTGAATAAGATGCTTTAAAACCTTGGCCTGTGATCTCTGCTGTTAGTGGTCATGAATTAGATGAATGCTACCTAGATCTTGGTTTCCTATCTACCTATTTTTATTTTTGGTTCAGTGCTTGCTTGAGCATATCTGGGATTTGTAGCCCATTTTCTAGGCTTATTGCAATTTCACTCTGGTATTTTATAGTAGCTATTATAACTGATAGGTTAGCTTCATGGTACTGATGATACATGGCTTAACTACCCTAAAACCTTCCTTTTCCTCTAAATTGTAAAAAGGTGATTAAATTTCAATTGATGAAGATATACTGTGAATGCATATATATAATAAAAAATCCTAATGTTTATTTTCTGCTACGCTTTCTGGATTGTCCTTAGGAGTTGATTTTGTCTTCCAGTCATGATATCCCATATATAATGATGGCATTGTAGTTCCCTTTATAACAAAAATCCAAGCCAATCTACTAAAGACTGATAATTCAGTTACATCCAGTTATTAAATATGTCATTTGCATGATGTTGTGGAAGAAGGCTGGCATGTAAATGTGGTTTCTGAGTCATTATATTTAGGCAGGAGTCACAAATAGAGAGGATGTGCTGTTAGCTCTGCAGATGCAGCCTTCTGACCTCCTTAATGACTATTTATGTTTGTGGGCACATCTGCTGCATCTGTCTTTGCAAATATAAACCAGAGCTTGTGGGCTTCCTTTTGTCAGTGGTTGCTTCTTAAAGAAAATCTTCTTTAGATACTTAAATTCAATGACAAAAAAAAAGTCATTTAATACCTGTGACGTCTGATAACACAGAACAAGAAGTAATTACTGCTATTAGATGGTAACAGTGAAGAAGAGCAAGAATGCTTTAAGAAAGATTAATATCCTGAGAAAAGAACACTGCAGACTCGAGTTATTGAACGGATTTGTGGTGTGAATGAATTCTCTTCTTGCAGCAAGGAGTCTGATGTCTGTATCACTGCTTTTACACAGACCTGAAAGGGAGACAACGTTAAAAAAAATAGATACACTACCTAAAAGATACACATTATATCTTCTGTTCAGTCTAAGGGTTTGTAATTTGTATCCAAGGAATGTGAGCATACAGTTGGCCTTTTGCATGCTGTCAAGGCTTAAGCTTTTTTGGAAAGCTTGGTTGAAGGCTCACAATTATAGCAGCCAGCAAAGCCTGGGTGAGATCACAGGTTTGGGGAAGGGAGAGTGAAGAGCGATGATAATGGCTGGATATACCCTCATCCTCTCTCAGAAAGTGTTTAATGCCCAACTGTTTGGGTGTTTTCTTGTAAGAGAAATGACAGGCCAAGAGTGGGGGTATTGCTTGCTGTGGCCTGCTCACATCATGTTTACAGCGCGGTGGGAGCTGAGGATCGAAGGAAGAATGCTGCTCTTGATGGACCAGGCAGTAAACTTGAACTTGAGGTAGCCACAGCTAGCACTTAGAGTCTCTCCAGAAGCTCTTCTTGTGTTTCATGGATAAGTTGCTTAATTTGAGCAAACTCATGAGTCTTTCTTTTATCAAGGGTACTTCCTTTGAGTCAAAACACTTTTTTAATAATCACACAACGCTGGACAAGAAAGAGAGAAGTAAAAAACTTAGCATGCACATACTTTGAAAATCCCTACCTACTCCAATGTCCAGGTTGAATGAGTTATACAGCAGATGACAACTGAAATGGCCGAGCAAGAAAATTAAAACAAAAAAAAAGAAAATATTCAATATATTCAATACAACTGGCTTACAGCCTTTCAATTGTCCAGTTCATTTAAGATAGGCCAGTTTTTAATAGAATCTGTAATTAAGTAATTTGTCATGCATATATTTTGAGTTGCAACTATAATGGTGGCTTTTTATGTCTTCATTGCTTGGTTTTGTGATAGCATCAAGTGTAACTATACTTGAAAAGAAATAGAAAAGTATGTGGTTTGTCTAATACCATGCTAAGTTGATAGTAGTAGCTTTGTAGTTAAAATGAGGAAAATTATACATTTGCTTTCATATTAAGTGTATTCTTTTCATAAGGTGTATATTGCATCAAATCTTACTGTGGTTGAGTTGAATTGGTTGAATTCTGAAGTTACATATGACCTGATGAAGTAGTCCCAAGCCTCACATTGCTCTATGTTAGGAAAAGACAGTAATCTTGCAATTTAGAGGTAGCGTTTAGAGGTAGTGAATGAAACAGTGATTTCTTAGAAGGAATGCATTTTCTTCTGGTCTTTATGTGTGTTTATATACTTGGCACTCATCTAGTTTATATACATGTCACTTTTCTAGTAATGTATCTGTGTTCATTCAAATTGCATGTGAAGCTTTGGTATTTCATAGAATAAAGTCTGAAATCTAACACTGTAGGTGTGTTGGAGGTGTAAAGGTTTGTTTCTATGATATAGAATACTAAATTACCTCTTTACCTAAAATGATTAAGGTTGTAATTTTTTTCTCAGACAGATTCCTAGGGAGAGCATAAAACCCTTCTTAAAGAAAATAAGAGTTAATTATAGATAGCAAAAACATAACCTATTTTCTCATTTTCTTCAAAATGTTTTGCCCAACTTATTATTCGAATGAAAATTTTGACTTTCATTCAAAACTCCTCCATTCCATAAATGGAAATACTTTTAATAAGTTTTAAAAATGAGTGCTGTTGTTTTAGCTGCTCCTTGTGTGGTTCTAGGCACTGTTTCTTCTCTGACACATAGAGAAACATTGCAGGGTTTTGTTTAAGAACTCTTGTGTGTCACCTCTTCCTGCCTGTATTCCCTGTCTGGGCTGGAAGCTGGTAAGTGATTTCACTGAGCTGAAGTGCAAAAAACATGACCAATAAAAAAAGATGCTTTCTTTTGACTCTGCCAGTTTTTCCATCCATCACCTTTGTGTCGTGGGGATTGGTTTCATTATATTAAAGACAGCTTGTATTAAGTCTTGCACTCCTGGATTGATTTATTTTTTTGCACAGCTGTGCTACTGAGCTTGACTATACACAGTTGTAATTATTCAAAATGTGTTTGAAGGATGAAAGCTGCATTTCCAGGAACTGTTATCTGAAGGTGTCTGGGTATTTCTGTCAAATCCTGTGACTTTTTTTTTTAAAGTTCAAAGATAAAAGCTTTTCTCAAAAAAATTGTTGACAGATTAACAGTCTATTGACATTAGGAGAAAAGATGCATTGAGCACTCGTGCTATTTTAAACAGCTTTCAAAATGTAAAATCAAATCAAACATTTCTGCTTCTAAGTTCTCTCTAACTGAAGAAACAGCCAGGTGTTTTCAGGAGCTTTTTCTTGTCAAAATATTTTGGAAATAAAGTGAAATATTACTGGGTAAGAAACCTTGCTATAGATCCAAAGAATATTTCCTTAAAGAATAATTTGGGCACTGTTTTTACAATATTGGTCATAAGCCTCTTTGTGGGTACTCCGCAACTTTTGGAAGAACACTGCTTCTCAAGTTGAAGTGTATTTGGTGGTGTGGAGAATTTGTTTATGTTGGATGAGTGGTATACAGTCAGATAAAACAATACCATATCAGCGAGGTGCACAGAAGAATTTATCTGTGGTGTATTAGTTATTTTCTTCAGTTAATGATTTTCTGTCATTGGGAGCAATAGACTCTATATCACATTCTGTGGAAATGTGATGGTATTAGATTATAACAAAACTAAACTCTTGTTGAATTTCGCACTTTGATTCATTCATGATGAGGAATATTAGGCCTCTGCCTGAGGGTAACATTTTGAAACCTTATGCTACTAAAACTGCAAATGAAACAAGTAGGAGGGTAGGGATATTTTGGTTTTGTAGTGGTTTTATTAGCATTTCCTGTCATCAAAAATACTCTCAGCTACTGAAAGCATTTTTTGGTATGCTTTTCCCTTTTTTTAATTTGTAATTACCTTAAATTGATACCCACTCATGCAAAAATTTAGTCAATGTCATGCTCTTTTAATCCTCTGTTTAACTCAATACCTTAGTTTTACAATGTGGAGGGATAAAACTTCCTTAAGGAGTGAGTGTTTTCCTGCACCTATGTGCTTCCTTGCAGATATGTTTTTTTCAGGCAGAAAAAATCAGATTGTTAGAAGAGGAGATGCTGCTGTGATGTCAGTGTAAGCCCCACCTTCAATTCTTCTAGTGTTCAGTAACTATCGGCAAAAATGCTACAGTTTTCCTGAGGAATGAGTCAAGTGGCACACTTCTAGGTTTCAAAACTTAGTCATGTTGAAATAGCGTTATTTTATGAGAAAACAATAGTTTCATACCTAGCAGAAGGCGTCCCTTCCCTTGGCAGGGGGGTGGCACTAGATGATCTTTCCCTTCCAACCCAAATCTATGAACCAAAGGGAAAAAAAACCATCAGTCAGATTTCAAAACCTTATCATAAACAATGTGGGTTTCAAACTGGAAATGTAAATATTGTGGAAAATGTTGAGGTACCTGTGATGTTTTTTACTTCATGTATCTATACATTTTTTGAGGAGCTACTTACTGTTCTTACGCCTTTTAATCCTCACCATGTATTCCACATAGAGCTTTTTTTTTTCCACAAATAAATTTTCTAATGCATTTTGCTAAAGCTTTCACTTACACCACTGCAAGCCTAATGTAACTTCCATCTGCTATGGGAAGCACCTGATGGAGGACTAAAGCTGCTTAGTGACTTTCATAATGGCTTAGTGCACTTCCTCATTGAAAGGATCCTAATTACACCTGTATCATTTTTCATGGTAGGTCAGTTCTCAAAGGGGTTCTCATCACTAATAGCACCAGCAGTGGTATCTGTATGTAAGGTACAGTTGGTTTGTATGTGATTGTTCAAGGCACAGCATTGCAATTAATAGGTCAGGTTTGTCAGTGTTGATGTCATTGTTATGAAGGGTTGTGATTTCTGCCTATCACTTACGAGATTTGTGGTTAAATAAAGTCTGCCTCACAAGCTGTTTGCGTTAAGTGACAGTGATTTTTGTGTCACCTGAAATTGTCTAATGAAAATCTTCAATTATCGCGGTGTCATCAAATCAGTAAAGAGGCACAAATAATACCACAGCATTTGTCTCACTTGAAGCTGCAGTTCATTAGCCAGAAAAGAGTTACTGGTGAAGGTGAGCCATGTGGTTTTTTATTCATTCTTCTGTACCACTTACCTTGTAAATTAGTGTAGTTCTTGAGTTGTGTCTTGCCTTGATTCTTACAAAATCTACAACTATCAAGAAAAAAAAATAGTTTAGATGCATCAACCAATTAATAGCTTGTGGAGATAACAATTGTACTTTATCAACAAAATGTAAGTATCTTTTAGGTATAACCGTGAAAAGAGATACTCTGTATCACAAAGCTCACAATGTTTTTTTATTGGTATTGTTGACCTACAGTGACAATCAAAGCATACCCTTAAACTATCAGAGATTAACTTCTGTCTAGCTGAAGTGAATGTGGTGACTTAGTCTCTTCTTGGACTCTCAAGTATACTGTCAAAACCAGCATCCCACTTCAGCAAAGCAGTTGCCCTCCAGCATTAGTCTCAGAAATGCCAAATGTGCTGCTTAGTTTTTTAGATGCATTCTGTGGTTTATTCATGGTGACAAGTGCTATGAACTGTTAGGCTAAGCAGTATTTCCTGTAATTCACCTCAACCCAACCGTTCCAATGATTGTCATCTACAATTTCACTTAAGTTTATTTTTAAGAAGGACAAATAGCATTATGATATCCCTTTCATTCCTCAGTTAGTGTCTGTCTTGAAAACACATTTAATACAGTTTTACAGCAGTCTTTACAGATAATAATGATTTTTAAAACCTTTGACCTCAAAATACGAAGCAACGTGATTATTCCTCTTGTTTTCTGCAGCTTTAAAGAAATCCCACTTTCTGGTGTGTGGCTGCATAAAATGTTTCTTCTCTAGACATTCTTCTCTAGAATTTGCTTATTTTGACTTCCCAAGTGCCTATGGGTTCTTTGATGTTTTATGTTTTTGTGCAATTCTAATGGGAAAAGAAATCCTTTAAATGTAATTATACTTAGTATCTTTTCTGCAAGAATTTCACTGTTGTATCTCTTTTAGAAACTTCTTAATGCCTCAAGAGCAGCATTTTGAACAATTAATGGTGGAACATCATCTTGTATCCAGAGTCAAGTTAGGAGTTGGATTTCCTTGTGTTGAGCTTGATGGGAGGAGTTGATCCTTTAATGCTGAGAATAGATAGTAAAACATGTGTAATAGGCAAGGAACACCTGTACAGATACTATGGTTTACCTGATAAGCAGCATCTCATTTATGTTGTAATAACATCATAAACATGAAGTAAATCATGAAAATCATGCCAGTGATTTCAGCTAACAGGTTTTTGAACATTCTTTAACTGAAAACAAGTATAGTTCCTAAACACTTGGAAGTTTCTTGCTGATTCAACCCATAGTAACTCGTTCACATGAATAGGTTTTTCGTTCAGGGCTGCTGATAGAGGGAACAACTTGAATTTTTTTTTTTTTATGTTGCTTTTCATATGTAATGAATACAGTCACTTTAGATGTCTAGAGGTAAACAGAGTATTTCCATTAGATATCTAGATTAAGCCTATTAAGTGACCACCTAGATTTGTTCTAAGATGAGCAGTTTCTATTCAGATGCACTCATTTATTTTGTGCACTGGTTCTGTTAGAATTAGTTCATGTAATACATATTCTAAAAAATCTTGTGTGAAGTGATGGATAGCATTAGCAGCTTATCTTTCTAATCATTACTATAAGGCAATAATGAGAATATTTTAATGTTGTTTGATTTTTAATAAAAGTAAAAATACAAACCCCAATTTAAGCTGGGGCGGGTGGAGGTTATATCTTCAACTTGAGTTCATGTGGCTTGTACCCAGAGTAAGAAGTGCTGCAAAAATAGTGAATTAAACTGGATCTGTAGTATTCTCTCCAGCAATTCATCATGGCAGTGCATGTATCTAATTACTTCAAAATACAGGACAGAAAATAAAGTAGGAAACATACATGATGTATTGTATTGAAGTTGAGTCGACCAAGAAAATTATTTGTCTTCTTTTCTGCTGTGAGAGATTATACAGGAATGGAGAGGTCCTCCTCTGCCATTCTCTTCAATTGCTCTGGCTTTAGTTGGATGTAAAGACAGTGTTCTGTAGCCTGTTAAACACAACCAGAAAGGGCAGGAGCAAACCACCACAGTTCTTGTACCTACCTTACTTCTGACTCATCTGGAAAAGTGCTTGCTATTTGGTTTCATGAAATAAGAAAATCCAATGTGCGTATTGAGAGTGTAGTTTTGAGAAGGCAGAAATTACTCAAAATTCTTCCTACAGTTACCACATGGTATTTACAGCAAGTAAGCACATAACTGAATGCAGAACCTTTTCTTTTCTTACAGAAATGTAGGCTTTGTTTATGTTTCTGCAACATGTTCAATTCGAAGACCTGTTGGAAGTGAGCACTTTTATAAAAGATGTTTATCTAGAATCATAAATAGCAGTGCTAACTTTAAATAAGATAGTGGTAAGCAATCCTAGATTGGAAAGGTCCCATTCCCCACAGATAATCAGTACCTTAACCTGTGAGTTGTGAGTCACAAAAAAACTCAAAGCTCCTAAGTTTCATGGGCTCTTGATGTTGTGGGAAACCCTACATAAAACACTGGTATGATGTTTTCAAAAGCATAGTAATTACTGGTTTTTGTGTACTCACACCATTTGTCCAGTTGCTGATAAACCAGAAGAAAAGGTTTATTAACTTTAGCAGTTGCAGCTGGAGTGGTTCAAGAGTGTATTAGTCCTTGCCTGTTAATTACTGTCCCTTCAACTGCAACATAGCAGGTGCTTTTTTAGCTTGTTTTTGAAGTGAAATGTAAATGATTGTAACTGATCAAGTGAACACTTCCAGTTCAACAGTTTTGATAACAGCTCAAAATCTGTTCCACTCAGCCCCTTGCAATTAGACTCAGCAGACTCTTGTACTTGCTCCTGATCTGATTTTTTGCGGTGGATAGTTTTTCTTTTTCTCACTACAGACTTTGGATAGGTGATTTGACAGATGGTTTTAAACACCTGCATTCACAAACAGGAGACAAACTTTCTCAATTTGTTATTTCTCAGCTTTGACTTAGTATTCCTGCAGATCTTGGTTTTAAAGGTCAAGGAAGAAACTTCTCAATTCAGAGAACTGAAAGTTGTTTATGTGGGGAGTCATCTTTCCTTACTGTTAGCTGATGGGCAAACTCTGTTTCAACTGTCTTCCTTTAGATGTGTATTTCTTTAAACACTCATGTAGTTCACTTTAAAGAGCTTTTAAGAGAAAATGTGCCCCATTTTCCCTTTGCCCTGACCTGTTTGCTTTGGACAAGGCTTCTAAAAGCCTTTTTTTACAAAGACCTAAACAGATACATACAGTAGGTTCACAGTAGGTTGCATTTTTATTCCCCGAAGAATATGGTCAAACTGGAGAGAACCCTTTTTCCTGTTTTCTGTCACACTGTTATGCTATGGAAAAGAAGGCATTATACATGTCACAATCGAGATTTTGTTGCCATTCTGCACCTCTTGTTTGTGTTTTTTTTTTAAACCTGGGATCTACATTTTGGTATAGCTATAAGGCAATTTAAGACTATTTGCACTACGTAAAAGAATTCTAAGAATATTGCTTCTTAAAAGTTACTCTAAACTCACTTTTCCATGCAGCAAAATATAGCATTAAAGAAAACGTAGGCAATGACTGCATAAAAAAGAGGAGGGGGGCAGGGGTTTGCATAAATAGAAGCTACCATTTCAGTGTTAAGTTGGGCATAAATATTACAAAATATATTGTTACGCCTTGTTCAGGAGAACATTTAACTGTATTTTTTCTGATTGAGAGTAAGTATTGGATATTATGTGATTGTCAAGTTTAAAAACTCTGAAGGTTTTATTAAAGTTTTCTTTGTACCCAAAGCAGTATCATTATAAAATTAGTTCCCCTATATCAGTGATGCAGATGCATATTTTCTTTAGTATTTAATGTGGGCTATTTTTTGTTTCAGGAAAACAACTTCATTTATATAGGACATTTTACTGAATCTTATATTAAATATTACTAGAATGTGGAAAATATTTTTAAAATATTTGGAGGTTGATGGATTGGTTCTGTTCAAAGGGAAACAAAACACTAAATATTTCTAATCCTGCATTATTTACCGCATGGATGGTTAAATGCTACTTTAAGCCCCATAAAATTAAAAGGGAGAAATCTGCCAACTGTAGCAGGAATTGGATTTAGGAAGAGTGGTACAGAGCCAAAATATTGCTACAGAATTAAATGTCAAAAATCTTCTTTAATAGTAGATATATAGTTCACAGTGCCTGGTTATGATTAATACATTTAATCTAAATCACTGAAAGTTGCTCTCTCCTTTTCCATAAAATACAATAGGACACAAATCAGTTTTACTGTAGGTGGATAACAATTGGAAAATAATGCATCTTCCCGCCCAATAAATTGTCAGTTATACCTTTTAACTAAAATCGATTCATCTTTCCAAAATTTATTACGATTTCTAATAATAAATCTTTTCAAATGTTTATTCATTTGCTTTTTGATACATTTGTGCCACTTTTGCTATGGTCTAATGTTTTTTCTTTTGATTCATTGTAAATTAGAAAATCTATTTTGAGTCAATTTTCTAGTTAAGAAGTTAAAATCTATAACCCAGCCATTTTTTCATAGTCTCCTTTGCACATTTTAATACCCTTGAACTTAGATCCAATCCAGTAAATTCTGATCAGAAGGTGATTAAAAGACTTTTCACTGCAACTTCTTGACTGAGGGCCAGATTTGTAAAACAAGTACTTATGAGATTGTTAGCTGGGTTTTTCCTGCACATATCTCTGAGTCAAAGAGTAAAATTGAAACAATTATAGCAGATGAACAGACACATATATAGGTTTTGGTCAAAGGTTTTTAATATGGGCAGTCAGAATTGCCCTTGTGAGTGAGAGCCCAAAGATGGTGTGATAGAAGCCTCCTTTTGTTGTCCCTTTATGGCAGCAATACAATGGCAAAAGTTGTGGTTGCTAAAGCATATTCTGTGCCCCATCTTTTGGGGTGTCTGTAATTGTCCAGCTAACCTCTTCAAGTGTGGTCACTTGCCATGTAAGCAGTCACCTGCCAAGAAGTAACACTTTTTTTAAGAACATATTTTAAAATAAATTTCTCTAATGTTTGATATTCTAATCTGTGAAATTGTGTTCACTGTTCAGCAGTTTCCTGCTCTGTATATAATAAAATATGTCAGAGGGAGATACACTTATTGGGAGATTTGTAAAAAAATAAGACTGTTTCCTGGTATGATCCAGTTAAAAAATGTGATCTTAATCAGATTTCTGACAAGAATTATGAATGGGAAGGTTAATTTAGTATGTAGTCATCTCAAATTTCTTAAAGGCCCAAATATGTTTTGTTTATAATAGAAATGTGAACATTGGCAGAATAGAGAAAGAAGGCTAGAAAATGTTTGAAACATAACTATAAGAAAATTATAGTTGTAATTTGAACTTGATCTACAGTATCACTTTTTGGCAAATTTGTGTAGCTGAAGGCCTCTTGGGCTTAACAGTGATTGATTTCAAAGTTAAAAAAGTCATTGTCATCTTGAGTTTTTGAGATTTCTAGAAGGCCTTCTGATATTGACATTTTTTGTGAAGAACTTTCTCACACACTTGTCTGAAAACAACTTATTGTTTACATTTTTTATGGAAGAGGACACTGTTGATGGACTATTGGCTAAACCAGTGTCTGTGGAGAGGTGGCACTGTCACCCTCCAATCTACTGTTACTTTTGTAAAACTATAAATGATGGAGTCAGAAAATAAACGCTTTCTTTTCCTTCTTTCTTGGAGAGCGGTGTGTGCGTGTGTTCTTTTGTGTCCTACAGCGACAAATCATTTGTGCGGATGGATTGGAATTCATTAATTTTACTAATTATGCAGTGAAGAAAACAGATGTTTTCTTAGGCACAGATCAGGCTTTAATTACAGGTCTTACCTGCTTATCTAAAAATAGTGTCAATATGTTCATGTCTCTCTCTCAAATTAATTTCTTGTTTTTATAGGGAAATATGATTTTTTTGCCCATTTTAAGCCTTACTCTAATTATGTACAAATACAAATCTAATAGAGTACTTATTGAGGGATACATATGTCATAATCATGTATTAATGTTCTTCAAGAGTAAGTTGGGTGAAAAATGCCTCTTTAAATTGTCAAAATCAGAACCACCTAGTGCTACTCTATTTCTAATTGTAATAATGTGTTACAAAAAGAGTCAAAAACATTTGCAACAGCAGAGTTTCCAGCAGTGATAAAAATCTGCGTGACCTCCCCTTAGGACTTTTTATTCTGAGCTATGTAGTGGGTAAGACTACAAGCCTGCAAGAGAAAGTCAGAGAAAGCTGCCATAGAATTAAAAGAAACAACTTAACAGAGGGTTTGTGTATGCTTGTTTTGTGCTTTAGCCAATCACTATAAATGTTGTCTGTTTTAACTGCTTTAAATGTGTATTTGTCACTGCCTTGGAGAAGTGGAAATTACTTAACTAGGGCTAATAATTGGCAAGATCCAGAAAGACATGGTCTTTGAAAGGAACATTTGCATGCAACTAAAGATGCATGATCTATTACAATAATTATTTTTATGCCGCATTTTTCTGTGGTTGGAAGAAGCACATGAGCAAACAAGCATCAGTAAGTGTAACTGGTAGAATGAATAATAGTGTAAACTGTTGCAAGGCTGTAAACTAACTCTGATATGTAACAATTGTAAAATTAGAATAATGTGATCGTTTTAACTTTAATGTGATCGCTTTAACTTTAACTTGAAGCTCTTCAAGCTTCAAAACGTGATTTTCTCAGTACTACATTCATACTGTCATTTCTCAGAGTTTATAGTTGCCAAGACACTTTAGTTATTTCAGAAAGTGTGTATGTTGCATGGAAGAGAATTGTCATGTCCTTTCAGAAGAAATGTGTTTTCTTCTGGATTAGAGCAGTGAGCACAACTTTTAAAAATTAAAAAAATATTGAGATGTGTGTACTGTAAAGCAACACAAAGTAACAAAACATAAGCAGTATGAATAATAACCCATTAGTAGCAAACTCCGGTCATTGTCCAGGTGTTCCATGACAATCTTCTCTTCCTTATAGGTGTTATGGGGTGGGGAAAGGTACTTTCTTAAAAGCAATCTGCTTGGGTGTACTTACAAGATTTTAGTCAGGGGGATTATTTTTGGATTTTTAAATTATTTTTCTGTGGAGGGAGGTTTGTACCTCACTTATTTCAGGGGAGTTACTGATGCGGGTGGTATGATCAGAGCTCTTCAGCAGTCTTAGATGGCAGCAGGCCCAAAATCAGTCATGAGCATGGAAAATTTCATTATGACTACCAGTGTCTAGTCGTAGTGATGTATTGAGTGGCTGTGGGGCCTTGGAGAAGTAGGTCCTTAATTATTTGGTGATCTTTTAATTCTAGATTCATAGATATGAAACTGCTGTTCACAAATTTTGGTTGATTGCATCCATTGTATCTATAGTCTGCTAGTTTACCGTGTAGTGATGAGGGAGTAGAAAATATTTTCCAAGAGAGCCTTTAGTAAAATCATCCAATATTGTTGCTGACAATTGATACATTCTTTGTTGCTGGTTCTTTGAGAGAAATTAGTGGCCCTTCATTTAGTGTTATTGTGTGGTTTTTTCTGTTCAAAGTGTTTGGATTTCTTCTGGATGTATTTTTTCCTACAGTTTTTCCATTAAATTAGTAAAGAAAAGAAACTTAATCTCAAAATAATTGAAACAGGAACATAGCAATGTAGAGAATGTGCTTGAATGAATAGCCACAAATAGTATTTGTGGTAGCTAACTGTTTTGATGGGATACTGAATGTTGTTACACCAACCGCTTTTAAGTTTCACCTTGTTGCCATGGAGATCAACTGTACAAGTATTATTCTTGAAAGGAGATTAATTCTTGCCTCCTGTGCATAGAAGTGTTTAGGGAACAGGTGAATGTTTAGACACTCTTGTTTTGGAAGGTAAATAATATCCTTGAGGTATTGTACACCGCAGCTTTCAAAATGTGTTACCAAGCGCAACTATTTCTTTCGCCTTCAGAAGAAAATAAACAGGCTCTTGTGTCTACCTTAACCTAAAGGGAGACAGAAAAGTGCCTGGAGATTCAGGTACATCTGGTGTCCCCTTTTTTCTAGCTGTCTTGCTGGAGGAGCTGGAAGTGGCCAGCCGTGCTGTCAGCCTCCACATAGGCCAGAGGTCTCAAATGGCCTTGACTTGCGCAAAATAGATTATTCCAGTAGGGTGACAGAGCTGGTCGGCCGTTAAGAGAGCTAATCAAAGCAGACACAAACCCAAGTATAATACTGGTTATTAGAAACTCTGCTGGCATCAGACTAATTAAATGTAAACACCTAAAGCATTCATTTATTTCATTATCAAAATTATCAAACTGGTGAAGTGCCACAGCTGGGGAGAGGTGGGACTTTTTGACCT
This sequence comes from Fringilla coelebs, assembly GCF_963513975.1. Taxonomy (NCBI): domain Eukaryota; kingdom Metazoa; phylum Chordata; class Aves; order Passeriformes; family Fringillidae; genus Fringilla; species Fringilla coelebs. Next base: position 94,746,801 of record NC_140030.1, on the reverse strand, counting down.
CACTTAACCTCTCTAGTATAACTAAGAGGATTTGTCTTGGCAGCCCCCTCTCCAAGGGGAGATCATCAAAACCATTAATGATCTGTCCTTTGGCAAAATGCCTGGCACAAATTCTCTCAGAGCAGACTTTTTAAAGCTTTGTGTGCTTTCCTTAGCGTACATCTTCTAACTGAGCATTCTGAGGAAGCTGGTGGTACTTGTCCAGGTTTGTGCATCAATCTTATTAAATTTTTTGTGGTTGTATGCTTTACCGAGATCAGTCTTCTTGATCCATGTGTCCAGTGTTGTTTAGTATGATCTAGATGTTGTGTGGCCTGGAAAACTATATTGCTTGTTGTTTGAGCAGCTGCGTACATACACTTCAGAACTCGTCTGATGGGCAATTTGGGGAAGGCTGGCTAACCCCAGGCACTTTGATGTGTCTTTCTCTCATGAAAGTGATAACCCAAAGCAGCAATCCTCATTAACTAACCCAAAACAGGAATCCTCATCAGTTCTCCCAGTTCTGATTATTCCTGATCAAGGGTCTCCTGATGTTTGGCAGGGTGTCACCTACTGTGCAGAAATGGCTGATCTGAAAGGTGTCAAATAAAAGAGGTGAGATAAGGAGGGGGACTTGGCAGGCATTGCTATGAGTTTGTCTTGTGCAGCAGGATGGTAGATTGTGAAAAGTTGAGACTGGGGAGAACCTATTTGAGATTTTCCTGTGTCTTGGCATGTGCTTTCTTTATAACTTGTTCAGCCTCTTTCAAGTGGAGCAAGTTGACCCAAGAACTGTGGATTATAACAATCCTTGGCTTGTTGTGTTTGTGTTTCTTTCTCTTCCAAGAGGTGTTCTGGCCAGGTATTGTGTACTCTCCTGGGTGTGGATGTCTCTGAATTCCATATGTATTTTTTGTATTGATTGGGAAGCACTGGCTTGTTTTTGTGGGTTGGAGTGTTTACTGTGTTGGAGTGTTTTCTGCCATTTCACATGGCAGACTTTGAGCATACATTTTCCACAGGTTGAAGATGGAATTGAGTGCCGTATTTGCTTGTTGGCAATATACAAAATGCAGTTAGCAAATACAACTCTTCTTTACCATCTCAAAGAGCTTTAGTTTCTTAAGGATTTTTTTTGGCTGCCTTTTGACAAAATTTTTTAGCTGCAGGAGCTTTTACTCCCCCTTCCCTTTTTTATCTAATTCAGGTCTTTTTTCTGTTTCTGATGATACCCACAGCTGTCTTTTCATTGCTATTTAAGTGAAAATAGCATACATGCATACAACATAATAACTAAACTGCCTATTTGAAGAAGGGGAGTGTGTGACACGAATTGTTCCAGGCTCCACGTGTGAGTTGGCTGAGTTTGTGCTGATGTCTCCCAAAACACAGCTTCAAGTGCCTGATTCTCTGTGGACGTAGAGGGAGCAAAGTTCCTCCCACTCTAAAAGAGTAAAGAGCAAAGAGTAAAATCTGGATCACTTGGTGAAGCTGAACAGCCACAAGTGACCTGATGACACACATCCCAGGGATGGGGGAACTGACTGATGTTGTTGCCAACACACTCTCTATCATTTGAAAAGTCATGGCTGCCAGGCAAAGTCCCTAATGACTGGGAAAAGGGAAACATTGCTCCTGGTTTTAAAAAGGGGAGGAAGGAGGATCTGGGTAACTACAGACCAGTGGGTCTCACTCTTGCATCTCCTCTGTTTAACATTTGTCCCCTTCTGGCATCTCCTTTCTGCATCCTCTTGTGTGTGTCTCCTTTTGGATTTTGCCTCCCATTCCTAAATACTCTTTTCACAGAAGCAGCAGGGACTCCTGGTTCCATTCTGGTGTACGGTGAGTTGATTTTTTCCATCGCGGAGCCAAATGGTCACCAAATGTGACTGGCTCAGGCCAGTCCCTGACCACTACCTCCACTCTACTGAGACTTCTATTGAGATTCATAGAAGCTAATTTTTTTTCATCCAGTCAAAGCCTAGTATTGTCTAATAGTTAGGTATCTGTGAGTAGTTAATGCTAATTAAGTCTAAGGAACAGAGATTTGGGTGAGTTTACACTCGTTAAATCTGTATTTATCTGTATGTGGGTTTTTCATATATCTGTCTTAATAGCGAGTAACACCCTCCCTTCTGTTTGATAGGAATGCAAGAAGAAAATAATGTGCAATGCAAGTTGAAATTAATGTGTATTAGGGTATAGATTATAAATACGGAATTATGTAGCTTCTTTTAATAATTTCAACTATTTCTGTTGATTTCTAGTAGTATACTATAGGACCAACTTCTTAGTACCGTTTGCATGGATAGCAACAAGCTCTGCTGAAGTTCTTGATGAAATGTATCAGCTTTTAAGCTTTGATTTGCAGTAGTTTGTGAATTTACTAAAATGGATTCAAGCTGCATCTTGGAAAAAAAAGTATGATACTGGAATACTGTCAGAAGAACCTTGAAATTGAATTACAGCTTTAATATTCAAACTGGGGCATGTATTGTTATTTGTAGTATATGTAAAATGACTTTTATAGATGAAATTTAAAATCGGTGGCGCAGAATAGGGTTTATAGTGCATGGTCTTTAAGAAGAACAAGGAAGGATCTTTGATGTAGAGCATGTAGCAGAAAGATGCATATTTATTAAATAAAGGAATTTTTAAATGGGGGTATGGTAAAAGAAAAGGTTGTTCTTACCAATGTGCTAGTCAGATGATAGTATTCATTGCCAAAGATAAATGCTAAGTGTTTCTCTGTGCTTAAGTATTTATTAAATAACTATTATGTAGATTTATTTTAAAAATTAAAATTGTAAAAGATTTATTTTATAGGACAATGAGAAAGAGCTTTTTCATATCTTTATGCCTGAGACTCTCATTTCTAGGAGTCTGGTTCTTTGTGCTGTGCTGCCAGTATCATCTGTGTTTCTAGCAAGGTGCCACACTTTTCTTGTAGGCACACTGTTTATGGTCATTAGGAGTGGGGCTACTGCCGAGCCTCATCCCTACAGCTGTGAAAAGCATTGAGGGCAATGAGACAGGGAGTGCCCAGGTGCACTGACCAACCACCAAGGGGAACAGAGGGCACACAGGTGCAGTGCCTGAACATGAGGGGTATAAAAGGCTGTGCTAAAGAATAAGAAGGGCAGGTGCTTGCAGCCTTCTGAGGCAATGTTACTCTGTATGGGCAGATACCTGAAGCCTTCTGATGGAGTTTGGTGTTACTCTGCTTGGGGATGCTTAAAGCCTTCTGAAATTTTATGGTGATTCTGTGTGTATTGTGCCTGTCTCAACTGCAACATATGCTCTGACACTTTCTTGCCATCCTTGGCATTCTGTCTGAATTGCCAGACTTGGCCAGTTAGGCCCTTCTCTGACTTAGATGTATGAATTCCAGATACCACAGGAAATCTGTGTAGTATTCCCGAAGACTCAGGAGACACAGGTGTGAGTAGAAGCAAGTGTTGGCAGAGGCACTGCACAAAGTGGCAGCTTGCTGGCTCCACTGTGCTCTGTCTGGTTCCTGTCCTGTAACCCACTGCATGCATTGGTCACCCCAGACCATTAAACTTCATATATTTAATGAGAATGTTAGGAGTTCTGTGTTGTCCAAATATAAGCTAAATATGTCTTGTGTAATTGTCTTATTTAAGGCAAAAACTAAACCAGAACCTCCCTTCTCTCGTGTATCAGTCCCTGCCTGGGAATGCCACTTAGTGTCATTGCAAGGGCAGGTCTGGAAGAGGATACAGGGAAAACCACCTGCAGTATTATCATATATATTATTTCCTGGACTGTCATTTCCCAGAAATGTTTCATGGCATTTTCTCTTTGTGTTTTTTCCTTTGGCATTTTCATGGCATTTTTTCTTTGGGTCTTTTTGACAGTATTCTTTATTCATCAATTCCTTCCTTACCACATTGTTTGTACTGGTTTTGGTAGTCATTTTAAATAAATTTATTTGTCACAGTAGGCCTAATGCTTACTTCTGCCTTGCCATTGGAGAGTGGTGACAGCAGAGACTGAAAAGCAGTAACAGGCCTTCCCTGGCAGTGCATCAAAACAGCACCACAGCTGCTTAGGAGCATTATTAACTCTGGCCTTCCAGAGACTGATTCAAGGCAGTCATCTCAGCAGAAGAAATTTACTTGGATTGCAAGGGATAGAGTATTGTAACCAGTAACCCTCTCTCATTCAAAGGGGAAAATTCCTAATACTTTGATAAAAATCCTTGGCAGTTTTCCAGGAAAAGGCAAATTTTTTCCCCACTACTCAAATTACTTCAAAAACTTTGTTATGGGATGGGTATGTAGGCTGAGAGAGGAATGTGGTTTTGAAGATAGAACCCAAATAATTAGGAAAACAGTGCAGTTGTTTTCAATATACTTCTGATATTTTGTACTTTTCACTTCAAGTGGTAAGAAAAAGATAAATGTTCTTTCTGAATTATTTAATCCTCTATTCAACTTAAAATGTCATGAGAAACCTTTTTAAAGAACAATCATGATATATTAAATGCCCTTCTCACTGTCTTGCTCAGGGATATCAAACTGGCTTGCTGGGGAGTTATAACAATCTGAACTGCTATTACTTGACAAGTATGTTTGGGGGTTCTCATATTCCACTGAAATTAAGAGGTATTCTAAAAACACCTTTTCATTTTGTTATCCACAACCAATTCCCAGAAGCCATTTATGAATTTAGATTTTACCTTTTTATAGGGGTGAGCTATTGGACATTAATGTATTTCTGGTTGGTATTTATAGGAAATTGGAAGGAAGAGGAATGAGAAATATTTTCTCATTCTTTTTAAGATCCTAATTGTTGAAATACACTTTGAATGATTTGTGTTGGCTCTTGCCTCTAATGTTCTCTGACTGTAGTCACAAGTAAAATAATAATCAGTCTTTTACCATTCATCAAAAATCTAGCATATCACCATGGTGAATGAACAGTTGGCCTTATTAGCACTAATTTGTTATGATCAAAGTTGTAGTCCAATTTCAAATTACTAGCAACTTGATGAATTCATTTGCAGAAAAACTGAAACTTTGATTATATTCTAGGCTATAGCAAGCAGGGCAAACACAAAGAAGAGCAGTAGCACTGCCAAGAAAATTTTTAGTCTGAGTGTATGCGGTGACATCATTGTTTCTGATATATGCTATTATACCTTTATGAATTTAAGACTATTCTGAAATAATCTCTACAGTTTTTTCCTTTTTTTAAGACCAATTTGTCTGCCTTTATCACTATTACCTTCCCACCATAATGAACATAAAATTAGAATCATAAATAACTATTATGGAAGAAATTAATTAGCACTTCTTTAACTTGGGAAACTTGAGACTGTCCCAGCTTGCCTGTTCCTTCTCAAATAGTTACTCTGTCAATACATAGCTAATAGAATCCTACCTCTTCCCCTTTTAGTAAGGATTTCCTACCAAACTTTCGTTTTGAAATTTGCTAAAAGTATGTTTTGCAGACTTGAAAACAAACTCATATTTTTTGTAGTATTTTTTTAATAGTAATAATGGTTATAATAATAATAATACCTGGATATTTTTTCACCGTATGGCATACTTAGGTCCATGTTAAAATGTCAAATTGAGTTATGGGTTTTAGATTTGCATATTTTTATTGAAAGTTTTTTAAACTTAGTACATCTAAGAGACAATAATTAGGAAAGGTGGTGAGGCAATTTTGAAGTAGCATAAGGAGAATGTGTGGGGGCAGTATTATACCATAGGAAAGAAATAAGATGTCTTTATTTATATTTGAGACTTCTAGATTTTTTTTAAAATAATTATTCTTCTTTTCTCAATTCTGATACTCATTTTGCTGAGAGCTGCCTGTGTCTGAACCTTACGACAGTAACAGATAGTTGGAATATATTGCAAGAGAGAAAACTGAGAGTTTTTCTATGGTGTCTTTTCCTTGACTTCATTAGGTAAATTCAAGCCAATGGTAATAGAGTTCGTTTCAACATATTCCTACTTTTAGCTAGTATATTTTTCAAAATGTTTGTGATGTTACTTGCATCTGAGCTTTGCATACCATCTTGTCTTATCTTGTCAAAGGTACCCAACAAGCAAACCCCTCTGATTTGTATGTGCTAAGTGCATAGATTTACTGCTGCAGTTTGAACATTTTTAAATTAAAATATATTGCTTGTTCCAAATGTATTGATTTACACATCTCTTTGTCAATATTAAGTAGAGCAACTTTTCCAATAAGTTTAAAAAAATCTGGCAAGACAGGTTACATTTAGTGGATTGGTTGAAGTTTATATTTCTGCATTTTACTTGTTTGTGTGTTCTTGCTCTTTTGCCCTTTATTCTCAATCACTGTTACAGATATCTGTAATGTCCCTTAACTGAGAAGAGATACTGCCAGTTGCTCTCTGAATTCATACAAAGTGGCAGCCATTTAAATGCGACCCTTCTTAAGCTTTCAACTCCTAACAAGTGCTTAAATGCGAAGGTTCTACCTGAGGTTGGGGTTTTTTAAATGCCTAAAAGATCCTAACACAGGATCAAAGTTCTTAAGCTTAATGGTGGTGTAATAGTAGTGAATTGTCAGAATGATTCTTTTCACTCTAAGTGCTCTTCAGTGCGATGTTTGTTGTATCTTTTTTGAGAAGGCTATGTAATCACCTTTTTTATCTACTTCTAGTCATCAGCCAGCTGCTTGCGCAATAGTCATTTGTTTTTAGAATATATGTATGAGTTACCAATGGAAACAATCCTGCTGCTGCTCTCTCATCTCAGTTCTCTTGCACCTGAATGTGAAACTATTCATTTGTTCTAAGTAAGCAAATCAACAAGTGTGTAGTAGTTCATAGGCTATAGGAGCATTCTCTGACTTACTTTGTTAAAACTTCTGTCTGCTCAGCCTATCCTGCTGTTTGCTGATCTGAAAAGCAGCTGAGATGTAAAGATGGACAATAACATCTAGTGGGCATAAGCTTGCTAGTGGAACATCGGTCTGGTGCAGATTAAGGAAACATTGTAAATTTGCCTGTAGACTGAGGTCACCCTTAAGTTCATAAAAATCTTTCCCAATGCCAGGTAGATCCACCTGGAAACTGACCAGTTTCCTAAAAACTGTTGTGATGATTTTTGGTTTTAAGTACTGTCATTCCAGTTGCTTGAGCTCTAGAAAGTCACCGAGAGATTATTTTTGGGGGTGATGGGTGCTGAAAAAGAAATCAGAATTTTCTTCTCACTTACAAAAGGTGAAAATTCTCTCTGTGTGGTCTGGCTGGTGTGTATCTATTGGTATTAAACATGCATTTAATTCAGGAAGTAAATATCTATTTAAATCCAGTACTAATTTTTAATCTGAATACTTGCAGCAACTTGAAAGAATGGATTATGAGAGCAGATGGTTTACATGGAAATGGTAGGTTAGGGAAGAAAAGGAAAGTTGTAGAAACATTTTCAGGTACTGTTAAGAAAATCTTGATTTGGGTGACATAGGGCAGCCGTGTTGTAGAGACACTTAGGAAAATTGGGTATATAATTTCTGTGTTTAGGGCTAAGTTGAGAGTGATTGCCAGAGCCTCATATCAGTGGAACATGTGAGGTCCATGCTCTGAGGTCTGTAGTGCTTGCGCTGTACACAGGCAAAAAAATGTTTGTCCAGAGCAGCTGTATATAAGTAGAGCTAATATAACTTTGAAAAAAAAACTTCAACAACTTTCTTTGTCTCTCTAAATGACATTACTTTGAACTTCTGGCATCTTATCCTATATTTTCTCTAATACTTGAAATGTACATCTTGATTTGTATAACCTCTGTTGTTGATGATACATTCTGTGGAGTTGGTACCTCTGTTTTATCCAGTGTAATAAATCTGTTTTGTCAAGAAGAGGGAGAGAGGTGTGTTATCCATTGTCATTCTCTAGTGAAAAGCCAATTTTTTATTGCATTTTTTTACCTGGGTTTTCTATGGAACTGATGTGAGCTGTCATCACTTTTCTTTCTTCCTTCTTGCCTCATTCCAGATACCTTCAGGAAATTCCAAGTTAATTTGACAATCCACTTAAATGTGACAGTCATTCAGATGTAAATGATTATTAAATACCTCAAGTTTTGTGAAAGGATGTAGCTAGCTTAAGTGACAAACCTAAATTTATTAACTCCCTTGAGGAAAGGCTTTTGGCATAAACTTAGTTATTAGCATGAGAGAAACCCATATGGGAGTAACCTTATAAATGCTTCAACATTTGATCAGTGTTTGTGCCTTTGTTAGCCCTGAAAGTCACTTAAATGTCAGGTGTAAAGCTATAAGAAACCAGGCAGAATTGCTTGATTTTTTTTTCTTTTTTTTTTTCCCCCAGTTTGCTTTATCTCCCTTCAGAATGCATCATGAACAGGTAGAGATAGTTATAATAGAAACTTAAAAGCACTGATTTTATTGATTTGTTGGCCAGGTCATTTATGTTTAGTAATTAGTATCCTCTGTTACCCTTAATTATTTTAGACAATGTTATTTATATTTCAGTTAATTATACTCAAAGCTTTGCTCTGAACAGAAACCATGCTGATTTTTTTTTTTTAATGTCTTGTGCTATGGCTGTAGTGACCTCTAAGATTTACTTTAACTTTTGTCTGAATATTCTAAAAATGTTGTGTTTTCCTGTTTTAATAGTGTCTAAGGTTAAATTTCCCTGAGGTACTGATAAAAGATAATGCCAAGAAAATTCTTGGCAAATTTTCAAGAAGGGTAAGTCCCTTGAGTTCCAAGAATGATGGGTCAAGGTGGAAGCAGACATTTGCTTTCTGGTAGCCCAGAATAAGAATTGGATCTCTGCTAGGTTTAGTCATGTGAAGCACGAACAGAAATGACAGCAGACCGATTCTTTGAATTTGTATATAAAGCACATTTCCATCCAAGAGCACTAATAACTAATAAAATAAATAAATACTGTGCATGCATCTCCATGTTACCTATTTTTATGTGTCACTTGAAACTTTAATCTTCAGAAGTTTAGTGGTTTCATTCCTTCCAATTTCTTCTTCTTCTACTATGTCAGCTGCCAATCTTGATGTTTATTTGGACCAAATAAGCAAACTAATTATTAAAATGCTGAAAAGTTGCTTGAATATGCTAAGTTTCTCTCTTTGGTTTGTATAGAGACAGAGTTCATGGTTCAGTGCTTCTGATTGGGAAGGAAAACTATGTTATAGCAGTGTAATTCTGCAGGAATTTAACACTTTTGCTGGAAATAAGTACTTTTCATTATTTAAAAATAATGACATTCAGAGATAATAAGATGTTTACTCAAAAGAAAATTTGACACAATCTGAGGATTTTTTCCCCTATATTTTTCAGTGTTACTAGCATCTTCAGTAAGAATTGCAAACAGTTAAAATTTTTATTCCCTTCACACAGGTTTGTTCATTCACACTGATTGACTTATATCCTTTATATTACATTAAAAAATTGAGCGTTTGGGCAGTCTGGACCACAGGAACAAATTGTTTGCCAAGTTTCTGTGTAATATTTGTTCCATGTAAAAATACGCTCTTTACATGTGTGTCTGTGTTTAAAAAAATATTAATGGGGATTGTAGCCAATACTGAAGCCAAATTGCAGCCTGATAGGTGTATCGGCCAAAATAAGTGATCAGGACAGACTTGAAATTCTTACTTTCTCCCATTACTTGGAGTATTTAAAAAGATTTACAAAACAGCTATGAAGTTAGCTTCCTAAATGTCAGAAGTCCACTGACTTCATGAAGACTGCTTCATTTAACTGAGAAATTTTTATGGTTTCATTTATTACACTGAAACAGTTCTTAAGAACTACGAAAAATACCTCTAACATAATTTTATTGCATTTACTACGTGGCATTCAGATAATTGAGGTTGAAGTGAGTTGTCAAGTTAATGTCATGTCAAACTCATGCCTTAGTGGACTCCAATACTGGGTTTGGCCTGGTTTTGTGATTGGCTGGAAGGCTAATGTTTGTAACTGCTACTTCAGGACACGATCAGAGCTACAACACTGGATTCTGTATACTATATTCCTTTCCCATCTGAGGGTTTTTTAAGGAGGGGGGGGAAAAGCCAGAAGAGCAATGCTAGCTGTATGCTCTGTCATCTGCTTAATCCTTATCCCCTTCACATTGTCAATACTCATCTAATTCCACTTTAACAACAGTAATTGGCTGATGGAGTAGCAGATATAGATTTATTTTCCTGATGACTCCTTGACTTTTTTCCTCTGGTAATACTAATAGAATTCCAAATCCTTACTGGTGTGATCATGTCATGAGTAGGTCAACAGTCATGTCAAGGTCCTATTGGAAACTTCATAGCCAACATCTTAATTTAGACTTAGCTATCTTTTTCTCTTGTATGTGCAATTGTAAGCAATTCTTTCAAGTATCACACTCATTCCATTATAACACAGTTTGTTTGATGCAAAGGGAGGCAGTTCTGCATGTGAATTGTTTACTGAACGGTAGTGGGTCACACAAACTCAGTAAGCCGCTTCCAGGTGTGATACATTATCTGAATTATATGGGAAGCTTGAAGGAAACAAAATATTGCTTGTTCGTTTTCAAAGTTATTTCAGTCTTTCAGTTAAAGAGAATTGAAGTGGATACTGTGGCTTTCTAATATTTAAGGAAAACATGTCTGAAAATTTGAAATGTCAGGTTGCTGGGGTAGATGAGTTGATCTAGTGGTCTCCTGCCACTGGAAGGCAAAGGCTTGCTTAGTTTCTTGCTTTCTTTAATTCTATCCTAGCTCACAACCTACCTGCTCTAGGCTTTGTGATTCCTGTCCTACATTTTACCAGAGTTTTGAATTATAACTGACTTCTGAGTTGCCACCATAGCAAACAGTGAAAAACCACAGACTTTTCTTTTGAGGTTAATTTTGCCATCATCTTTGTGAGCTGGAAGTGATATGGAGAAGGGGAGAAACATCACCTTTGACACGTGAATGTGGAAGAGGGTATGCAGGACAGCCCATTTTAGCAGTAATCACTTATTTAGGACAAACTGTTTCCTGGTGGGATTTTACCTTTAGTCTTTGAGTAATGTAAAATTGAGAAATAAGACTATCAAGTTGTTTGGAAACCTGTCTAGGTTTGATGGACTAATGACCATCTTTCACATCACCATCCACTTTGTCTTTCCTATTTATCTGAACCTTTACATTTATTTTTGGCACCAGTGTGTGTCCAGTCTGGAAATGGGATGTATGCTGTGTTGTCTTTCTTGGACTTGAAGTAATACTGCAGAAGTTTTGGGGATTGACTTGAGTAAGAACAGAGTAGAGTACATGCACTCAAGCTGTCAGAAAAATCCGTAACAACTGATTTAACACCTTTTGTCTCTTAAAGCATGTCAGACTTAATTGAGTGGTTAAGAACCAGTTTTGGCAGAGACTTAATCTCACTTAGTCTTTTGGCTAACTGAATAGTACTCAATATTGAAAGGGTGCATGCAGCCTCTTGATAAAGATTTATGCACTTGACCAAGTGCTTAAATTTTACAGGGAAACATTTAAATTCAAGTGCTTTGGTACTCCTACATCAGAAGCAATGCCTATCTTGGGAATTACCACTATTAAATCAGCAAGGAATATTAACCACAGTCTACAGCCTGGCCTGACTGCCTTATCAAAGTTGCTCTTTTTATCCTCTGTCCAAAACCTTTATTCTCTAAAGCTGTTGACCAGTTACAGGGAGCTCATGTACTAACAGTGGCTCTGTCTAGTGTATTAGTTTGGCCTCTTAATGTTTCTGTATGAGTGATAGGTAGAAAGCAGGAAGGAACAAAGATGGGAAGAAATACCCCCAAACAGAGCATTTCCTGTTTAGTGGGGAAGTTACCTTCAGTATAAGGCTTCTTATTGCCAAGCCATGCAGGTGTTTGACTTCCACTGTAAAGTAAGGGAAGGTCCTAAAATGGTAACACTTTCTAAGAACCTGGTCTAGTATATTAAATGTGCTTATGGAAATATTCCTTTAGTCTAAAAAACAACAGGCTGCTTTTCTGTAGATAAAAATGCAAATTATTTTTTGAATTCTTGATTATATCAATTTGCTGCTTCTGGAAAAAAAGCCCAGAAAGCGTAAAAGTAGTAATCTACACTTAACTACCTGTTTTATTAAATTTTCCCCTGATGTGTAACTGAAGCAAAACCCAGTAGTTTAGGATGTTAATCTGTAGTTATAGAAACATGAATTGCATCAATATCTAAGCTCGTAATAACAGTGGTACTGTGTTATGCTAAATTCTTGTACTGAAATATTTTCATTTCATAATGTTGCATGTGTAATAACATATATTCTTAATGTTTGAGCAGGTGGAATTTCAAAATTTTTTGAAAGTACTGGCAAGTACCACATCCTTGCTCTGTACTCTTTTTAATATACATTAACTCCCTTGTTAAATTAATTTCATCCAGCCAGTTGTGAGATGGACAAGAGAATGTAACTGGGGCTTCAATAAAGTGACGAAATATGTCTTTCATGCATATAATTTATTTGTATTTCCTCATTGCAAGTGAGTCCAAAATTAATATTTTTTAAAGTTTAGCTTTGTTTTCCCTCAATACAACCATCTTTCTGTCAGTATATTCTATAAAACTATTTAATGTGCATGAGGTTCTTTAAAAATTTATTTTGAAATACAGTCTCAAATTAATAATGCCAATCGTGTAAAATAAATAAAAACTTTCACTATAATAATTCATCTGAACTGATCTATAATGTCATTCTTAAGGGAAATGTTTTGGTATCTATTAAGTTTTCTTGTGGTTAAGCTTATTGGCTTTTAGGTTTTATTTCCATCTTTTTTTGTTCAAGGTGGAATAGTAGGTAAAGTTAGCAGCATAGGATTTGTTGCATTAAAGAATTTGAAACATTCTTGTATTGTAATCTCCCCTGACCAGCACCCTGAGGGTTAACAATATATTCAGTATCCTAAGAAGTTAAATTGAACAGCCAAACTGGCTTCAAACAGCTTGCAGTCCCTAAAGGAGGGGGAGGGCAAGAGGATGCACATCCTTGGTTGATCCCGGTCTTTTCCACCTAATGAAGTAGTTGAGCATTTCACTGAAATTTCTCAGCTTGAATTTGTCCACTTGCTTGCACCATCCCATCCCACTTCTAAGCATTTGGGTGTGTTGAATCATTTCACTAAAAAAAAGAATTGAAAATGGCAAAGCTAGACCAAGCACAGTCTATAAAAGATAGTAAAAACTTTGGCAGATTTAATTTTTACTATTTTAATTGATGTTTTTAAGTCATTATAAACAACTGGAGATTTTTGTTCCTTGTGGATTTAAATCTCACATACTTATATTTGTTTTCTGTTATTCTCACAAAGTAATAGGTACTTTCCAAATGTAAAAAACACTGTTCCTGCCACAAGGAGATAAAAACATACATGCAAAGGAGATTGAGGGAAGTAGTATGGTGGGATATGTGACTGTTGGCTGGTAAATAAGAATAAGCTGTTCTGTTGGGGTTTTTAATTAACTTGTCAGTATAAATCAGCTGGATTTCCCATGGGCAGCACAGCAGATGAGGGTCTTCCAAAGGGAATTAACTGGAGGAAGGGTGAAAGCTGTACAGATGAGTTTGTGAAAAATGTTCTGTGCACAAGAGACAGGAAGAAGTCAGAGAACTGCTAATGATAGAAACATTTTAAAAAGGTGATAAAAAAATGTGGAATCTGGTTTCTCTAACGAGGGGGGAGGAGGAGATGGCATGAAATAAAATGGATAAAAATATCTGAGGGGCATGAAAAATGATGAAAGGCTTGAATTAGATTTCTAGATACTGGTGGTAGAATTCAACTAATACTGTAATCTTTGCATCTCCAATCTCTTGTCTAAGATGAAAATAGCAGGCAAGGAAGCAAGGCTGGGCCATCAATATCATTGCTAGTCACAGTTCTGTAGGGTGACTACAGAACTGAAAAGCTTTCTGAAACAGGAACAGGAAGCAGGTGATTTGGGGTTTGGGTTGTTCTTTTTGAACTCTATTAGTGTTAGACTGACACTGAGACATCAGCGTGAGGCTTCAGGAAAGGAGTTAGGATCTGAAAGCTGACAGCTGGAAGATGAGCACTCTTGAGAACCATCAGCCTGGATGCCCTGTGCTGCAGAACCTCAGCTTCCTCTGTTTCTCAGGCTGCAGAGCTAAACATCCTCCAGCGTGCAGGCCTAGCTTGAAGGGAAGCCAGCAAGTGTTTGGAGTACTTCTCCATTTTATTACACTGCAACAGAAAGTAGCTGAACAATGTTTGGAAGAATTTTTGTGTGTTGTTGAAATTACCTCCCATTTTAATCAGGCAGAGCACAGGACCAGTCATGGGAAGACCGTGTTTCTCCAAGACTTTCTGCCTTTGAAGAAGTTCAGAGACAGTGGGTGTTTGGAGCTCTCTGCCACAGTGAAGTCGAGATTGTGGTATGATGTGCACAACCAAGCTTTAACTGCATTGGAGATGGTGTCCACCAGTAGTGGAGGAGCTGGATCTGGGGAAGCTGTTTCATAGAGTCTAATTCTGAAGAATTCAACTCTGAAACCTCAATCCTTAAGCGCTTAGTAGGCAGTGGGATTCTAAGAGTGACCCACAGCACTGTATGTTTCAGCAATTTCCTTTCTGTGTCACCATTCTACACCAAACAAACTTGCCTCTCTCTGTTGGAAGGGGCTCTACATTTGCTATACAAGTCATGATACAAAGTACAGCCCTTGTGTTTTTGAAGCAATGCTATTTGGTTTACAATATTAAGATACCAGCATGAGCAGTTTGACTTTGCATGTATTTTTCAGTTATTCTGTTAAAAGAAGCTTAAATTTCTGTGAAACTGAGTCTTACAGTCAATTGAGTTTAGGAGCTCACTTATTTGCTTGCTTGAGCCTGAATTTGGTATTTCCTTCAGAAATCTCTTTATGGGTTATCATACTGTCACAACATTATTCTGATTCCAAGCCTGATTTTTATGGTGGTATAATTAACAGACAGAGTATGTTGATACAAAAAAAGACATCTACTGGTTTTGACACTGGGAATTAATTATGAAATAAAAGACAGATTTGTGCTCAGGCTAGCATTAGCCTAGCAGTTCAAAATATAAGCAGTCACCTTGGAATCATGTAACAAAAAGTGACACCCTTTCTTTTACTATAGGCTAAATATATCTTGTGAACTTTAGTTAGATAAATCATCTGTGTGTCAGTTCTATTTGTTATTCTATTTAATTAATTTGGAAAATAGTTGTTGCTTTCCTTTGACAAGCAGAAAGTACATGTTTGTTAAATACTTTAAAAAAAATGAGTATGCTTTTTGTATTGGTTTAGATTATTATCAGAGAGGTTGTTCATTCTTACTGGAAAAAGGTGACATTCAGCATATCATTGGTAGCCAATTTTAAATGAAGTTTGAAAAGACTACATATAATACAGTTTTTCAACCCCTTTAATTAGTTTTTGCATGGAATACGTTGCCTGAAGTGCTGGCATCATCTTTTACTCTTGTCCCTTGCAAGTGAATACAATTTGGATGCCTTTAATGGAACTTCCCTTATTTTATGGCAACAAAGACTTCTCCAAATATCTCGTGCTGGTTAATACAGAAGAAAACATTGTGTTGGTGTGTTAATCTTGAGCACACAAAGAACCACCGGAGGATAAGAGGAGGGCATCTGTTGGATAAGCTTTCAATATGATGGGAATGATAACAGACCTAAGACTAGTGCAAAAACCAGCTAATCTTTTACAGTATGTGATTAAAACCAGTGCATATCTTCCCAAAATTTTTTTATTGGTGCAGAGGGGAACAGTAGACAAAGAAGGACCTTACTTTTGAGAAACATGGCCATTCCAAGCTGCCACAGTTTGTACTGGCTGCAGTGACCATTTCAAGTTTTTAGGCCTGTATGTTCTGGGTGGGTTATTTTTGTGATGGATTGTCACTGTGATGGACGATCCTCTACTGCCTCCTCTATGTATTTGTCAGTACAATTGTAGTTGTAGTAGCTTTTAGGCTTTTATAGTAAGAATTCTTGGGAAGATCAAGAAGTTACAAATCATCTTAGAGTTTTGCGTAACTAATGAAAAAGCTCTTTTGTTACAATGAAGGCCTGGTTATGAGGAAGAAAATTAAGATGCTGAGAAATTTGCCTTAGAAATGTGTAATTAATTTCTTCATTTGCTTCTGAGTAACAGGACAGACAGTCCTTTGTGCATTTTCTAGTTCCAGTGTAATTGACATTCTGATGCAGATTGGACCTTTTTTTAAGATTTAGAAAAGACTTCAACCTATTCATGTTACTTTCAGAAAAGGGTTTAGCAATTGTGCCGCTTATAAAGATGATTAGCAATTGAAGTATTTACAAAATGGCACGTAGTAGTATGTAAACACCTTCCTAGGCCATGAAGTACGGCAATTTTCAGACGTTTATGCTACCTTCTGCTTACTTGGCAGTGAAGACACCAGCAGGTGATTGTTGATAATTCTCCAGACTTACAGAAACCATGTGTAGAGCTAACTGATTGCTGCCAGGAAGTGTGTTCTTAGGTTAGGTTTTGTACATAGTATGTGTGCTAAGGAGCTCTTGAGAGATATATTCAAATGGTATCTCTTCCTGTAGGTTGGCAATAATTAAGGTAAGTCTAGAAATTAAGTTAGTGCATATTCAACTTTGTGGGAAGTTAGTTCTGGCCCACAGTCCCTTCTTAAAAGCCAATTAAGAAGTTGCATGCATTAAAAAAAAATTATTGTGTGTACAGTAACTAAAGGTAGACATGGCAATCTGGATTGAAGTGTTTGGGTCTCAGTTTTGTGCACAAACTTCTTATATTTAATAATACTTCCATTTAGCAATGTGTAACATTTTAGCTACCAGTGCTGCTGAAGTTTCATTTGAACTTAACAGATGCATGTGAATTCACGTATTTTTCATAAAACAAAGGAAATTCATGCTTCTGGTGTCAACTACAGTAACAAAATGAACATGTGAAGGAATCAGGTCCTTGCTCATTAAATTCAAAAGGACCTGCTGTATTATTATTTGGCTGTAAACCAAAAAAAGAGTGGTTTAGTTAAGGCTGAGGGGAGGGGGGAAATCACTTAATCAAATTTATACAGCTTTCAGAAAGTTACTGGAACTCAAGTAGTTGGTGATGTAATGTATGAAGTCAAAGACTGTTTTGCTATGCTGGAGAAAACTAATGGAAACATTCACTTGGGGTAAGACAAATGGTATTAAATGAGAAAACACACCATGAATTGCAAATGGAGCTGAGTTAATTTGTTGCTACAGTAGTGTTGCCCTACTGTTAAATGAAGGCTGTGTAATTATCTTGCTGGCAGAGATAATGTCAAAACCTCATTTCTCCTTACATGCCTCATTTTTACATGAGGGCTAATTGAGCTGCAAGGTGACAACTGATTATATATAGCTATCATCAGGTCCTCTTGCTCAATTTGCAAATAATGTTATCTTTTTGAAGTGATGATTTTTATCACATGTCAAATTAAGGCATTAAAAAAACTTTTTAATGCTATTTTAGTAATTTGTAGCATTGCATTTCTGTCACCATTTTATTTATATTTTTCAGTATTACGTAATTCTTCTTTCAAGATTCTTGACATCCATTTACTTACTATCCCTTTATTTAAAGCAGAGAGACATGTGCTAGTCACTTTTTCATGCCTCCTCATCATCATGAATGAAAGAGCACCTCATAATTCCAAATAGATTAAGTCTTCCTGAACTTTTATGTTGTGTTTTCTTGTTCATTGGAAATGCTGCTGAATAATTTTTGTTAATAAATTTCAGACTTAACAAATATATTTTCTTAAGCCAAACAATAGTGTGTCAAATAGCAGCACCATTACCTGCCTTGACACGAAATTACAGAGTGCATCAGGTTGGGAGGGACCACAGTGGGTCATCTGGTTCAACCTCCCTGCTCAGGCAGGATCATCCCAGAGCACAGGGCACAGGATTGTGTCCAGATGGTTTGTGAATATCCTCAGTGAAGGAGACTCCACAGCCTCCCTGGGCAATCTGTTCCAGTGCTCAGTCACCCACTGTGAGGAAGTTCTTCATATTCAGGTGGAACTTCTGTGCATCAGTTTCTGCCCATTGCCTCTTGTCCTGGTGCTTGGAACAATCAACAAGAGCCTGGCTTCATCCTCTTGGTACCCTCCCTTCAGATACTGACAGACATTGATGAGATCCCCTCTCTGTCATCTCTTCCTAAGGCTGAACGGGCCCAGCTCCCTCATAAGAGAGATGCTCCAGTCCCTTAGTCATCTTCATGGCCCTCCACTGGACTCACTCCATGTTTGTCATGTACCAAGGAGCCCAGAACTGGTCACAGCATTCCAGGCCTCATCAGGGCTTAGCAGAGGGGCAGGATCACCTCCCTTGACCTCCTGGCAATGCTCTTCCTGATGCACCCCAGGACACCACTGGCCTTCTTGGAGACAGGCACTACTGGCTCAGGGATAGCTGTTGTCCTCCAGGTCCCCGAGGTCCCTCTCTGCAGAGCTGCTTCCCAGCAGGTCAGCTCCCAGCCTGTGCTGGTGCTGGGGTTATTCCTCCCCATGTGCAGGGCTCTAAGGATGATATGAGAGAGAATTTCAAAAGCCTTGAGGTCAAGGTAGACAATATCCGTTGCTCTTCCCTCATCCATCCAGGTAGTTTTCGTTATAGAAGGCAATCAAATTGGTCAAGCTTCATGCTGATCAAGGGGCCTCTTCACTTTGTCAGTGCAGAATCTAAGCCCCTGACATCATTTGCCCTGCAGTTTTTTCTTGATCTGTTCAGTCTCTGCTTTACCTGTAGGTGCAGTGCTGTCTCTCTCTGAGATCTTGAAGTTTTTTGACTCTAGCTACATTCAAAAGAGCTAAAAAAGAACAGTTAATTTTGCATTCCACAAATATAAAGAAACCAGACTGGATTTCCATGTTCTTGCCCAGCAGTGCTGAGCTACAGAAGCAATGTGTGAAATGAGCCTTAAGAACACGCTTGGAAAAAGAAAACTTAGAAAATCTGGCACTAGTGCTAAAAAATAAACAATTTTCACAACCCTTCACTAACTTCTTGCATTTTTTGGAAATGCTGTTCATAAAGTATTTATGGCATATCTGAAAAATAGGTGAGTCTGAAATCACCTTACGATATTTGCTCATTTTCACTTTGTACACACAACTTGTATTGAAGTGGGCCATGGAAAGTTTGGTATCCTTGTAATGACTGTCTTGTGTTTCAGAGTAGTCAGAATCTTAATAGTGGGTTGGTTGTAATCTAAATGGTATTTAAGCCCAAACTTAAAACAGGAAAATATTTTCATTTGTAAAATATAAAAATGGGCTCAGTTTCTGTTGCATTAAATAAATCTCAAAGATAAAGCATCATAACTTCTAACTGGTTAATAATGTGGGACTCTCTTATTTGCTAAGGCCCTGTACTTACTCAGGATTCTCAGATCTTTTATTAAACTTAAAGATGTGGGTTTATATTTTAAGTAGATATACTTCTTCATTGGACGTGAAGTACAGCCATGACTTGGCTTTTAAACAAATGACATAATTATGCAAAACTATCTAAAGTCTTTTATTTTACTGTATATTAGACAGTAAGAGAATAAAGCGTTGCTTTGACATGAAAAAAATATTTTCCTTTACTAACACTCTTTTCCAGATTATTTATATCTTGTCTGATAGGAAAGGTACCCTTCTTTGTTGGAAACCTCATGACTGAGACCTTAAATAATTTTACTTTATTAGATCATTCTGCATTTGAAAACTAAATGGTGCTGCTCAAAAAAAGAAATTACTCCAAGACAATTCTGTCTCTTACTTGTCTGACATCAGGGGAGAGGAGGAAAAAAAAATCAGAGAGCTTCTCCTGGATGAAAGGAGTTACTTGAAAGTGAAATGTGCAAATCCATCAGTGATATTTTAATAATGCTGGGTCATGTTGAGTTCTGAATAATTTAATCATTTGGTGTATGTTTGCACTGCTGTATGAGACTTTGTCAGAAAATACCTTTTTAATGACTGACTTGAATCCTGAACTATTTTTTTAATAACCTCAATGTTCATGTGATAGTTTTAGAAATCTGAGTGTATAGTAAATTTATACTTACTAAATTCTTCATAAATATAGCACAGTTCTCCCTCATCCAGTCTAGCTATCATAGGAACTGAAGGATACTGCTGGTCTAACAATACCAGAAAAGTTACAGTTTTATTGGGTGTTGGCAACATATGTAACCATTTACCAAGTCAAAATGACTTTTTTTTTTTTTTTGCAAGTTTCACTTTTTGAATGCCTTCTAGGTAGAAGCATTTCTGCTCTGTTTGTGTAGTACTTACTGTGAGGCTCTGGTTAACTCTCTTTACCGGTGACCTTCAGCCTAGTTTAAGCCTGAAAAGAATTTCTGCTTTTTTTCTTCATCAAGCCACTTGACTAAAAGCTTGAATTTTTTCCTCCTGCCCTAAATGACTGCCTGTATTGAACAGCAGAAGCATTACTCTTGGTTTCCATATATTGAATTCTAGGGGGTTTTAAATACTGTGAGCATCAGACAAATTGTCAGATTTTCTTAATAATATATTCATGATTGCCAATAGAAAATATATCCATGCTTCACAAAATTTTCACTTATGATAAAGGTAATTGTTTTAATAATGGAAAAGCCATATTGAGAGTATTATCATATAACTGGGAAATATTTTTAGACAGCATTTGTCTACTTGAATATTTACCAATACTGAAGAAAACATCAGCAGTGAGTAACCAGTTTCCCCTTTAAAAATATTTATGTAATAAAGAACCTGTGGTAAAAGTACATTATTCTTTGCGTGGCTTTATTTTCTTAAGCCACTTATTTTTTATTTGCTTTACGTTAGCACATTACTCATCATGTTCTTTTGTAGCCTGTCTGAAAGGTACACTCCCACTGTACTTAGGATAAAATTATTTCTTTACAGATACATAAAGTAAATATTAGTTTACAAATACAGATGAGTTCCAGCACTGACTTAATGGATTCTGAAGCAGGTGTAAAGTTTTGCTATGCTGTTAAAGAATTCGAACTTCAAGGATGCTCTGAGGCACAAGTATTCCATAACCAGAGACTAAGTCTGATGTTGCAAACCGTGCATCATAGTTCCTAATATACCAGGAGTAACATTGGTGGTATTCTCTGCAGGCGCTCATGGGGACCTGCAGAGCTCTGAGCATCTGAGGCTGCCCTCCCTGGTGACCTCATAATTTCCAGAAGCAGGTGGAGGTGGCAATTATAGCTATGGCCACTATCTTGAACCTTCTGTAGTAGGTGATGAATTGTAAATGGCTAGACCCAGTGCACAACAATAAACTCAAATAAATCTTCAATGTGTAATAATGACAAGACTGAAAGACTGGCAGTTATAACAAGGCTGCTGTTGTCACCCACTTTACTGTAGCCTTGATATCCATCATTATCAGCTGGAGCTAGCTCAAGAGTCGGACAAGAAGGTCTGAAGAAGGATGAGTTGTTTGCGCTGAAGCGTCCAGTAGGTCCCATCTGGCAGAGAGTAAATGGGATTTTTTTGCCTGTTCACTGGGCCAGAGCTGTCCATCATTTTGGGCAGATATCTGATCACTTCATGCTGTGGGACAATATGGCTTTGTGCTGTTTGGTACAGCAATGGCAATTAAAATAACTAAGTTTTTCATTTATTTCAAGCTTTTGTTTTATGTTAGCCAAAGGTGATCCTAAGAAGGGATATTTACATTAGAAGAGCTTTTTATTTCTTTGATTCAGGAAGTCAAGTGAGACCAGTCAATGCCAAGTTACTGGAAACTTTAGGGTGATAAAGCAAAAAGATTTATAAATACATACACAATGGCCCTTTTTGTCTTTGTTTTCCTAGTCACATGCTTTAGAGTCTCTGAAAATATCAAAATAGAACATAGAGACTGGCAGAAATGCAAAATCATCTTGAATGCTTGTACAGAAGTAGCAGGGTTGCTTAGCCCCTGGCAAGTTTCTTGTAATTACTATAAATCCTAATTGTCTTAATGCATCTTAACTTGCTACTTTTCTCTGCTAAGTACAACTCTGCTGGGTTTACATCACATGAGTAGCTTTCAAATGAATTTATCAGACAAGCATGAAGGATTATTCCCAAAAATGTCGTACACAAGAAATAAAATGTGAAAACTGAATACTGCTTAGTTTAACATGGCAGCTTATCTAATATTCATTTGATCTTTAGACTTTTCAATCAGATCATAGGATTAATCAACATAACATGTTAATCAGCAAATCCCAGATTGATTCACCCTGCCTTAGAGGTATAACACATCTTCAACATAAGACAACTTAGTTTATTGAATATTAATTTATGAAGTCAATATAATTGCACTTTGTAAATTTGTTTTGTACTTTTGTTTTAAGATACTTAGTTGCAAGGGAAAAAAACCCCATCAGATGTCATAATTTTAAAATGAAGGTGATTTTATTAGAGGTTAGAATTTTATAGTATCTAGATTGCAAGCTGCTTAACATCAGTTTGTTCTGTAAAGCTGTCTTATTTTGCATTCAGGGTAGTTCTTACACAGCTTAATCCGGGCTTTAAAAGATTCAGAGTTGTGAAGTGATGCATTATAGATATGTAGATCAGGTGTTCTTTTAATTTTAAAAGTATTAAGTGTGATGGGAAAGTGGTTTTCAAGCTTGTATGTTTTTTGTTTATATTTCATAAGTGTTAAATTTTATACAGCCTCAGCTGCATGATAGTTGTTATTTTACAAACATTTTAATGTCTGTGATGATTAAAAGTCTATAATGCACATTCAGTAACTGATGTCCAGGCCGACTGACATACCATCATTCATTTTTTTTCTTTATTTCGTAATAAATCTTGAAGCCTGAAGGCATTAGACCCATGCAGATTTCCCTGCATTTTAGTGTCTTGACAGAATAACAACTTCCAAATTTGAAGTAGTGGCATATTGCATTCCATCTCTGTAGACTTAGCTCAAAACAGCGGTGGCCACATGAAAATATATGTCAAGAACACTGTTTTCTCATATTGGAATTTAGGCAATTTGTTTTCAGTCAGAGAGCTGTTTCTAACCTATTTTTGGAGCCCCTCTGTGGCCTGACCATACGTTCTAACATAATTTATGGTGGCACTGTAACATATGGACTTTTCATCATTGTCCAGCTGAAATCCTCTGTTGGACACGGATGCAACTCTGTACACAGGCTCCCAAGGCGGGTATTTTAGAGTACTATTTAGTTTTGTGTAAGCTGAATTCATCAGTGTGTCCAGCATGCTGTCAGGGCTGTTTTGTGCTCTTTCTTTTTAACAGTAGTAAGAAAATTTCTTGTCTGTTTTTTATCTACAAATTGTCAATTAAATTTGGAATTTTTAGCAAATAAACTAATTCCTGATGAGCATAAGCATCATGAGACCCCAAAACTTAAGGTTCTTACTGGGTTGGGCAATACAGAAATAAAAAACAAAAGCAGTCCTAAACCCAGGGAGCTTTGCTGTTTTAAATACCCAGAACAGTAGAAGCGGGAAGCAAAAATGTTAACTCCAAATTCTGATACCTTGTGACTGAAACAGTATTGGGTTTGTAATGGTGGGGGGGGTTCTGTTCCTTTTTCGATGGGGGGGGTGCATAAATTAATGGAGGAGGAAAGGCAGTAAGGGACTGGTGTTGGAAAAAACAAAGGAAGGACAGTAAAATAGTAAAATAGAATGGCAAGAATTTGAAGACAGGCCACAGAATATAAATAAATTGAAAGACAGAAGGGAAGGTCTTAAGTGCTTTTTTTATTCTTGCATGTAGGAACTGGTATGGCTGATACTGAGATTTGACAGTAACTGGGAACTGTGAAATGATAAAAATGCTACTAATAAAGTAATACTTACTATTGTTATCTAAAAATTGTCTTTTAAAAATTGTTTAAAAGCGTTTCTCCATACGCTTGTGCTTCTTAAAGTCTCCTTAAAGTGTCCAACCAAATAGAAGAACCGAGATTAAAAATAACTTATATTTGCAGAAGGGTAGTTCTCTTAATTCAGGTTTTTTTCTTGGTGTCTTTGTTTTCCATATCTAGTAAAACTTAATGGTGCTAATTAGAAGATGAAGTATGGGTGGTTTTTATCAACAGTGTGTCTCAACAAGATGAGTTTATTTTTCTTTTAACTAAAGACAGACTTGTTTGCCAAGAGGTTATAAAGCCAAAGAGGTCAATACCTATGAAGTACACTTCAGTAAAAACTTAGCTGGCTTTTGCTTGCTACAGGAAAACTGATGTTGTGTTCTATTAAATAATTTTTTCTGTTCTCTAATGTCATATTCAGTGTGTGTTGGTCATTGGACATTTCAATGCCAGGTCAAAAAGAAGTTACATACAGAAATATACAGAATTAGCAAATTGTCAAGTATGCCTTAAACTCAATTTTTTGTACCGAGCTTAGACATTTCAGGATTGTAAGTAAGTTCTCTCTCTTGCTGTTGATGTGTCATTGAGCAGAATGGAAAGTAGGACCTGTGGGCAAGAACCAAAGCAAGGGAGGATGTAAACTTTAAACTCTTAGATTTCCTTTCTTTGAATACTTCAGGGTTTTTTTCCAATGACTCTCTATTGTAATGTGCACTGACCGTTTGTACAGTTATGTACATAAACTTGTACTGAATTTATCCTTTGGTGAAAGAAAAATGTTTTTATAAATATTGCTGGTTTACACACTAATTCAAGAACTGGAAAGGGTCTGTGTACCTGCAAAAGATCTAGCTTATAATCACGAGGGTGTGAAAATTTGTGATAGGAAGAAATTCCTAAGTTCTTTTCCAACCAGACTTTAAGCAGACTTTATATCAAATTTGAGAAATAAAAGTCTGGATTAATAACCTTAAAGGAGTTGTAGGGTTATCAGAGCACTTGCTATAGGAAAGCTTGCACATTTTTGTTATCTGGCTACGTTTTCTCATTTAAAAAAATGAATCAAAAAACCCCAAAAGCCTACAGAGAAAGTGCCTCTAAAATACTGTAATTAATTTGTCATCAGAGCACTGAACTGTAGTACTGTTTATTAATTGACTCAGTATTTAGTTTGTAGTGAAATTGTCATGTTAACTCAGTGGAGTTGAGGTACTGCAGTGATGGATTTGAGAACCTGTGTGTAAAGTGTCAGTGTTCTCAGGATCAGCCCAATACTGATGGTTATAGCAATGTGTTTATCACCTGTTGTACTAGAACAAAGTTTTTTCTCTCTTCTGCAGCTGCAGTTACCTGGCTTTTTACACAGCAGGTCTTTTATTGTGTAGAGAATTAGTACAAGAAAACCTGAAGAATTCATAATTTTGTTCATAGACACCTACTGTGTAGCAAAAGTTGCAGTGGGAGCAAAAGCCTTTTTAGTCTGTTCTTGGTTGTACAGGATACACACTTAAACACTTAAATACTGTAAAGCTTGCCTAAGTTTTTTTTCAACTGTTCCCTGCTTGATCATTATACTGTTAAAAAAAAACCCAAAAACCTCAGGATTTTGAAATGTGATAACGATCATACCGATCCAAGGAACTTCAAACAGATGTACTCTTGCTTTGTTTGTTTACTTTGTTCCAGTAGTGTCTTTGGAAAGATAATTCTAAACAAAGAAATATGGAAAGAGTTATGATAGTACCTCGTTTGGCCCAGTTCATACAGATGTATTGCAGCTCACCTTAGTTTTTATTTAATATGGTAGAGTAATATCTCTGCACTGGGAGCTGTCTTGTAAGTCTGAGCTAGTTTTATTATAAAGCTCCGACTCCTTACTCAGATATCATTGATGATATTTTAAATTCCATAATTGCTCTGCCATTTCTACTGTTTGCATTTGCAGACAGTTTATTCTAGAGAAAAACATTCCATCAATTAAATCTGTGATATGAGCTGATTATTTGGATGTAATCCACAAGATAAATTCTGAAAGACTCTGGAATCTCTTAAAATGGTCATTCATAATTTCGAGGAAAATTTTTAGAAAGCCTGTGTAATTATAGGATAATTGTATAATTGCACATCTTAATTATTATATTTCTTACTTAACAAGTTATATATATTTGCACTAATTTTGCTACCAAAATGTTTAATTACTAAATTATAGTTGCATGTGCGAGGGACTAATCTGCCACCTGAAAACAAGTTTGTAGCTTGTATTCTGCAAGCAAAGTTTTGTTAAAATTAAATGTATGTTGGAAAACAAGATTGTATACTATTGTGGTGTTCTCAGGTTGAACAGAAATAACAAATGACAGTCTGAGAGAAGTATTCCTAATTCTACAGCGGAAGACAGAATAGGGATATACCAGCAGATGGAATAATAGGAAGAATTTAGTATGCTGGTTTGGTGTTTAATTATTATAACAAAGAATAAAGAAAACCAGTTTTTACAACAAGTCGCTTGTAACTACTGTCAATACCCACATCACACAGTCCTTCACTCTCACCTCTAGTATTTCAGTATACCATCTGGACTGTCATTATTTTATTTTATTTTTTCTTAATATATATGGCACTCGCTCATTTAATCACTGTGGAGAATGCTCCCAGCCTTTGTCATATCAGTCAATAGTGAGTGTCAGCTTTGACTTAGCTTTCTTTCTAAATCTTGTTATTTGGCTGTCTTGCTAAAGAAACAACCTTTCTTTTTCTGTCTTTCTACACAATTTTAATCTTTTGCTCAGGCTCCCATTTTTCTGTATCTTCTGTTACAGTTTCTTGTCTAGCCTTGACAAAATTTTTGCCCATTTATATCTATTTAGAATGTGGTGACAAAGATGGTTTTCTTAGGTGAATGTCTTTCTGGTATTATCCTTCCACTGCTTTCCCTTTCCCAAATTTTTTTCTAAATTTAAGGTGCTTTTCTTTTTCATAAGATCTTTTCAGGTTGGTTTGTTGCAGACAACACTCCAGTATGGAAAGGTTTCTGAATTTAAAATGCAGGTTAAGATTCATACCTTGCTTTTAGGGCTTTTGTATGGGGTTTGTTTCTTTTGTTGTTTTCTTATCAATTGTGCCGTGTAGCTCAATATACAAGGTACTAAGATGATAATTTCATTTTCCTGTATTTTTTTTCATCAGGTCCCCTTAATAATGAATGTAGTCAAACTGACACCTTAAAGCAAAAGCAAAACCAGTTTCTCCAATATCATGATAAATCAGTCATACTTCCTTGTACTGTCCCTTTACCTTTCGTTTCAAAATAAAACAGTTCTTGGGTGTTTTTCTATAAAGCTGAAAAGCCTCCATCATTGCAGTGTCCCTATGCATTTTGCCACATGATCCATGATCTTACCCTAGGAAAGTTGTTTTTCATGTATCTGAATCTACCTTCTTGCAGTCCTGAATTTATTACATTATTAGTCAAAGATTAAAATTTACATGGTTTCTCACTGTCTCTGAAGGCCTATATGTCATTCTTTCCCTCTGTTTCTTTCACTCTGAGTCACCAATATGGTGTGTGAGGAAGTTGTGGTATGAGGAACCAAAGTCCTTTTACCACAGTTCAGTCAGTGTGCTCCCAGAGCACAGGATGGGTCAGGCTGGAAGGAACCACAGTGGGTCATCTGGTCCAACCTCCCTGCTCAAGGAGGGTCATCCAAGAATGATGCCCTCTTTGTGAATTTATCAGTTGTTCCATAGCACACAGCTTCCACTGCTTCTTATAAGAAACAATGGTGAAAGGCTGGAGAAAGCCCTCATGGGGGTAGTTTTACAAATGTCAGTCCATACCCTTGAACAGGGTTTTGATAAACCAGTATTCTGTCAGGAGGGGAGATGGGAGTTTAACAAAATAATTCAGAGTTGGCAAAACCCAGCAACCTCTTTCAAAAGGACAGCTTTAGAGCTGAGAAAGCTTGATTTGTCTGCACTTGCCAGAGTTAGATTGCCTATGTGCTAGTTGCTGTAACTTAATGAGGCTTTTTCAAAGCTTTGCATTCTTAGCTTTTTGCTCTTCAGTATCTTCATCAGGCTCTTTGTGGAGTGCTGCAAGGAATATGTCTATTGGAAAAAGATTCCCCATCTGTAATTATTTCTGAAGATGATCAGCTGTGATTTTAATCCATTATATATATTATGTGGTGTATTGATTTTTGACTAATGATAACTTTTAATAGACCTGTCATGGAGTATCAAGTCAGATTCTTTAGAGAATTCTTTAGGCTTAGCTGTACTTCATAACCTGTATACGATGCAGCAAGTGTAGTCACCTTAAAACAGTTGTGTTATCTCAGTTGATGAGACTTAAGAATTCGTCCAAGCATGTCAGGAGGATCACTGTCACAGCTCTGTTTGTTACCTAAGAGATGGGGTGTCACTCCAAAACCAAACAATAAGCCTCACTTTTTTTCCACAAACACCATTTATTTTCAGTAACACTGTGTCTGATGGTATGTTTGCTGCATTTGTTTAATAACACCTAAAAGAATTCAGAGTCAGATGAAGGAGAGTTTTGTTTTTTTCCTGAGAGATGTGTATGTCTTCTGTGAGAATAGGAGACTTCTGAGTAGGGGAAGTAAACAAATGATGAGTTTTATTTATCTCTCAGTTTCACTGAATGGATGTAGGCAAGTGATACGTGCTGATAGTGAGATCCTTGGTCACAGTTTCCATGGATGAAATCTTGGTCCGTCCTGTACAGTCATTGCTGAGAGCTGCTTAGTCTTAGTTTCTCTGAAAACGTATTCTTCCTTCAGTTCCTAAACTAGAGGCTATTTTCACTCTGCTACATGAGTGTATGTTTATGGAAGGTGTTCTCTGACACCGATTCTTAAATGTCTCAGTTCGTGGTAAAGGAAGATGTTTTTACGGCTTTATGTGGTTAGGTAGTTATCTGATTATTATCAAGAAAACATTAAGGGATTTGAGGAAAAAAAACCCTTTTGTTCTTAAGTATTTCCTCTTATGACTGCTGATATTTTAGTTTGTTTCTATGATTGCATGTTCCAGTTTTCAACTTAAATATTTTTGTCTAATAATAATCTTCTGTTCATAAGAAATATGACATACTTTACATCTAAATGCATACTTTCAGAAAAAGGAATCTTCCTTTTTAGAGAAAATATACCAAGACACATATACACACTTTATGCACAAACATCTTAATATCTTTTTTTTTAAACAGTTAACTGAGGTAACATCCTAGTATATGAAACAATAAAAATCTCAATATATGAGATTGTTGTTAAATTCACAAGTTTTTACCAAGGCCATGTTTTGTGGGGGATACAAATCTGAAACAGAATGTTAGAAAAACATTGGGAGACTCTTCAGATACATTGTGCTTTAATTTATAATGTATAATCTATACATACTGTATAAACTATATAAAGAATCAAGCAATCATGTCTTTCAGTGTTATCTATTGCCATCATTCCCCATGCATTGAGGCTCTCACTATAGCTATTACTATAAAACGTTCCCTAAGTACATAAAGGCTCTAATCGTTAAGATTTTTATTACCAGCCACACATACAGAGCTGCAAATTGCCTTGTTTCAGATTTATTATGTATTACTCTAGAAATTCTATAAAGATCAAAAGAACTGATTACAATGTTGACCTTTGCATTAACTCATCTGAATTTAAATTCAAGTGTTTGATTTGGGAAAATAAGTCCATTTATCATAGGTCTGCTACTGAGGGGATTGTGCAGCCCTGATTGGGAGTGCTGAGACCAAATTTATTTATTGAGCATGGGCTTGAAAATTGTTTGTAGGACAAGAGGAACGAAAGTTTGACCTGCCATTGTGTTGCACCCAGGGAACAATGTGGCAGCTGCCCTTTTCAAATATCTGTCAGTTTGTTTTCACTGAACAGCAAACAGATATTTATAGTTTAAATACATTTAACTGCTTCAGAAAAAGGAAGCCAATAAGCCTTTTCTCCTCATGAAAGAATTAACCGTTAAATACGAATACTGCAGCCTAACAATGTGGAAGGAGATGCGGCGTTCTAGATCTTGGCATTTCCTTTTTCAAGTCCTTTTGAAGTTTGCTGTCCTGGAAATACAAATATTTATGAGTGTACATTTTAGAATCGACTCCTCATCTAGTAGAAGGGTGGTAGCTTTATCAATTAATTAATTGTAGCTCATTTAATGTGCATATCTATATCAGCTGAAAGGCCAGTCCCTTCAGAAAAGTAAATAAGTGAAAGAAATTAGAACTAACAAAGCTGGAAATCTTGTATCCACACAGACTCTCTGTAGTAGTGTTCACTTTCTGAAGTGAACTGCTAAATGTGGGGATTTTGTCCAAGAACTGCAACTTGCACGTTAAAATGTTGGAGTTGGCAGTTTTGTGGGCTTAGTCCGAGGTATTCATGTGTGAGAAATGTAATTTACTACTTAAAGATGTCTCCCCTCTGGTTTGGAATAAACTTGTTCTATTTAATGTAAACTAGTAATTAAATTTTGATAAAATGCAAGTTCTTACTTGTTCATCAGGTAATGACAGCAGGTGAACAAACAGGGTGCCATGATGCACAAGGTTGTTTGTAAAACAGGACATTTGTTGTTTGCATGCTTGGATTTATACTCGAAAGCTGATAAATGCACTGATGCCGCAGTGATAATGCCAATACGTTTATTACTGTTTTATTTGGGTTTTTTTTAGTTTAATCTTAAGGAAAATATGTATTATAATCATTTAACCAGAAAATGCTTTAGTTGAAACTTTGGTATGTCAGGAATATGTTGAAGTCCCACCTTTTTCCTCAAACTATTCAGTTGAAAGGAAAGACAAGTGGAGATGAAATACCATTTCTGGTATGAAAAGGGGTGTCTTGACATGTGAGCTGTAACGCTTCAGACTAAAGTCACTACAGACAGCCAGCAGGAAGGGTAGGTTTGAGAAAATAAAGTTAATATTTGTTACCCTCCTAAAATGACACATCCAGATCTGTTTAAGATGCCTAACAAAGTCTGCGTTAGGAAATTACTGTTCAATGGAGGCATTTTTATTTATGGGTATGAGTCATATGGCTGAGAAATTAAATACACTTAGTGGAATTGCATTTTTTACCTATTAGGAACAATCCAGCATTTAAGATACGTATATCATACGTTAACTAAAAGTGACACTGCTGCTTAGGGTTCCTAGGGCTTTCCACTTCCAAGTACTTTAAAGATTACCCACCCTATAATTGTGTTGCTGCATGGCATCTTTAAAACTTCATGTTTTGAACTTCAGATTTTCACTTCTAAGAGCTGAATTTGAGTGATGGTCCAATAATAGATGAGGATTGCTTTAATGCATGCAAAGGGCTGTAAGTACATCCTGTCCTAACCAGCCTCAAGTTTATGGTTTCTGAAGTCAGCAAACTTTAAAAACAATTGTGAGGGGTATTGTCTCATCTCCAGTGTTTATTCTCTTTTAGACACCTAGTGAAAACCTGAGTGCTCTATTAAAATAAATGGCTGCAGCCTTGGGGAAATTAGTGGGGTTTTTGTTTGGGATTTATTTTACTAGATCTTTTTAGTCTACTGCACTGCGTGTTATCTGCACCATGGGTCTGCAGGTTTACATTTTTGTATTTGAGGAAATGTATTCCAAAGTTGAAAGGAAAGCACTCCATTGTATTAAGGGTAAGATTTCATTCTGCTCTAAAGTTGATAGACATTTATTTAATAAGGATTCCTGAAGAACTGTGCAGACTTGAACTTTTAGGAACTTCTTTTCCAGAATTGTTTAACTAAGAGGCAATGGGAAACTAACTTATCCCAGGTATCCAGTTTCTTTACTGAGGCCCCATATTTGTAATGTTTTACTTAATTTCATCAGTAGGAATTTTGTAACTCAGCCATAGATCTCTCACAGTATTTTACCTAGTTTTAAAAAATAAGTATCTTTTAATAGAAACCAAAGCCTTTTGAGAGGATGTGGAAAAGGGCATTTATTTCTGTATTGATCAAGATCCTAAAGCACTTCCAGGTGAAAATATTGTTCATACAGAGAAGAGTATTCTTTTGTCATGAAGGCATTCATTGGTTGACTCTGTCAGATGGAGGAGAACACTAAAATGTTTGGCTTTTAAAAGTAGCTCCTTCATTTAAACTGCAGTGATTTCCAAGCATAGTTTGAAAAACTGTATTACTGCAAATATACCTATGGAGTCAAAACGGAACCCCTTGGTCCTCCCCACCCTTGGTCTTTTAAACTGTGAAACGGTAAGCCTGTTGGCATGATAAAGAAAACATACTCCAATTGCCTGAGGATGTTCTGGAAGGATGTCATGTGTCAGTCTTAATGTAATCAAGGGGTTTTTCCCCTGCTAGTCTCCGTTTCTGGGTTTACCATTAGACTTCAAACACTAAACCTTGAAGATAGAATTCTTCCTAAATATTTTTATATGGCAGAAATACAACAAATATTCAGGTTTAACAAACCACAATGCTACAGAATTATTGAGTCAGTCCAGAGCACTGCATTGTGTTGTTTATTTATTATGGCTTTCAGGAGATATGTTTTTCACAAAGTGAGCTACAATTTTACCTAAAGATGAATGAAGCCTATTTGAAGAATTCGAGGGGCATGGAAGAAGCCCACTATAAAAAAGAGGAGTTTTTAATCACAGTAAAATGGTGCTATAATGATGGATCACACAAAATTATAGGAAATAATATCAGAGATTTTAAGGTAGGATAAAAATGGAAAATGTATGCTTGCTAATTTAACCACAGAATATCCCTTGAATAGTTTTATATGAAAGCTTCTGTAGCTGATAGGCTTTCACTTTGAATCAAAGAAAACAGTAGTACAATCCATATCTTATGATAGAAGTAAGTAGGTATTTGGTTAGAGTAGAAGCTTCCAGAGGTGGTCTCTCAGATCTGCAAGTAAAAGCAGGAAATAACTCTGAATTCCGACTGAAGGCAAATACATTTCTGGAAAGGTTTCATGGTAATAGTAATTTACCCTGTACCAGAGATAAACTATTTAGCTGCATAAGGAGATGAGGCCTATATTTTTAATAGTGTCTTTAAAAAGAAAACAGAGGATTTCTTTATGTACTGAGTTAGATGAATATGAAATTTTCAGGGTTCAGGATACTTCATCATGTCTGAACCTCATTTAGTTGATGTTATGGATGATAAGCTAGGCAAATGATGTATATCTGCATCCCTCAATTTAAGAATTGGAAAGATTGTTTAATTTTTTTTTTTCCCCTAAAGATTGGTGTGTGTGAATGTTGCTTTTCCAGGAAGGTGCCTTTAACCATGTAACTAATGCCATAGTTTCCCCCACCCCACGGAACAGGCACTACCTCACTATGCACCATCTTTTGATGGGCAGATGACCTCTAATTTAGTTGTAAGGTGTTTGATTCCTTATGAATATGAACAGCTTTGATAACTTTCCTAGAATTTTCTGTAAGCTTTCTTTTTTTTTCATTCAGTATTTTCCTCAGGACGTGGCTATATGCTGGAAGAACTTGAAAATGTTCCCAAATACTTCATGGCACTTATGGCACCTTTTCAGTGAACATCTATTTCTTGCCAACAGCATTCCGCTTAATTAATATAACACTGTATTTTTATCATTTTTAAAATAGTTTATGAAATGTCAAAGTTTATTTTGTGTTGTGCTGCTTAAATATTTGTGGGTCATACTGCCAAATTCAAATTACTGTTTCCCTAAATTTTTCTTCTTGGCAGCCTACACAATTTAATGCTATCGGGCATATGATACATACAACAGGGTTTTCTGCCAATATGTACAATTTATTGAATGCTACCATCAAATGTAATTTCATAAGAGATTCTGCCAAAGTCGTGGATGTGCCTGGGTTTTTTCCCTTGAATTGAGCTGTTTATAAATTCTTCTTAAACTCGGAGTTCTTCTAACTCTTTGTAACTGTTTCCAGTTAGCTTTGTGAAATGCAGTATTTATACGGTTGGTGTCCAGTTAGTGAGTGAATAGGCGAGCTTTATCTTGACCATCAATTTTGATTTTTATTATTTGGAGAAATCTGAGCATCATATCAATAGCTCAGAGTGTACCATGTTTTCTAGTGTTAAGCCTGCCTGCAAACTAAACCAGGCTTAATAATGTGCCCAGTCACCTCGATTCAGCCTCTATTCTGCTGTGTAAACTTTTAGGTGTTTGGTAAGAAATGGAATAGTCTATCAACATAGTATTGCTTCATTAGCTAAATTAAAGGTACTGATGCTGAAAGTTGCATTTAGTAAGCAAACATCACAGGTATGCTTTGGCAGCAAATGAAATGAAAACTTAATAACTCACTTCAAAAATTTTGTACCACAACCAACTTGAACGGCAAGCAGTGGATTCAGCAAGGCTTTGTGCTGGTGCTGTTTACTCAGCCATCTTGGGGATGGTAGAGAACATGAATCTGGTTATAATGACCTGATGTCTGACCATTGAACAAAGCAGACAGATTCAAAGAATTCCTCAAGCACTATTTATAAAGAGATAGTTATTGTTGTCTTTAGACAGTATATTAGTTTTTATCTTACTGAAGATTTCTGTGTAGGTGTTCTTTTCCACATACTGTCATTTTTCATAGTAATATTTGTACATGAAGTTCATTCTGGCTAGTTTTTCTATTCCTCCCCTCCCAAACTAAAATCAAGTATGTATTCCAGCATCCCATAGGAGAATGCACATTTTTTTGTACTGATAGTAAAAATACTTCCCCTTGACTCAAAGTAAAGTTTGCATCATGGAGATAATCAGATTATACCATGAATAGTCTATGAAAGCCTCTGGACATGTATAAATTTTAAGCAGCAGGGCTGTCACTCATAAATAGCTGCTGAACACAATGTACTTCCATTTCCCTGTCTTGGATGTTGTTTTGGTGAGTCATGTCATACTGTTTTACAAGTTGTAAGTTTTAAGGACAATTTGTCTTTATTAGGGACTAAGTTAGCTCGAGGTGTTTCTGTAATAACATGCCCATAAAAACATCAAATGTTGGGGTTTGGTTCAAGATCTTCTCTGTGTAAAGACTCTCTCTTTGGTTTCTGTGATTTTTTTTTTCATCCCTTAACAATAGAAAATATAATCTTCTAACTCCTCAAGAGCAATTTAGGTTTTCCTAGGTTTTGCTAGGAGTTGCTCATAACCGAAGGCCAGAATTCTATGATGTATGATATCTGCCCTGAGGTGGGCAGAAAGGCAGCCCTCTCCAGGACTGGGCAAAATGTGCTTTACAGCTTTGTGTCTGAAAAATAGTGTTGTTCTCTGTGCCCTGCAACACATTAAACACTTGCAACAGAAAGAAAAATGTTCTTTACTTGATCCTCTATATGATCAGGACCCAACAAGCCGGGTACTCCTTTTATTCTTGTTTCTACAGTGATGCTTTGTAAGTAGAAGATATGGCTTTGGTTGGAAAATATTTCCTGTACATGGTCAGGAATTTCAGAAGCCTAAGGCAGCTAATGTGTTATGAGAGTTACCAAAACCTATTTTCATGGATCTGGCCGGAAAAGTAAAATTGATGCTGCCAGAGTCATTGAGGGAGAGAGAATTGTCTTTCCCCCATGTAATTTCCAGTAACAGAAACGCCTGTAAATGAGAACAGTGCCCTGATTTCTGTCCTGCAACAGAGGCAGCCACTGTCCTCACTCACATGGACACACATCTAGGGAGTACTTAAACTCTGTTTTCTGTACATTGTTTTAATTTTCTGGGAGAGCAAAAGTTTTTCACATACTGAACACAACTTTCTGACAGAAACACTCTAAAGCTCCATTTCCTTGATGGCACAAAACCAGCAATGCTGCTTCATCTTGCTGGAGGAAAGGATAGCAAATAGAAGCAGCTCTCTGCTCCTGGAACACAGACTTCCCTTCCTTTGTGAATTAATGTTTTGCAATAGTTATCACTGTAATGCATTACAAGTTTAAATTACTGTAAGGAACTCAGCTCTCTTAAGATCATACTGTGATGTTTTCCATCATACAGGGCTTGATACCATGCAAAGAGAACTTCAGAGCACTCTTACTGATAAGGAGGGATTTGAGATTAAGATAATACAATTTAGTCTCCAAATCAAAGTTGATGATGACTTTGCACAATCCATTCATGAGTTTAACAGTCAGTAAGATAGATCTTTGGGATCTGCATTATGTTAGAAATTAAGAAATGCAGTGCAACCTTATTCAAGTGTTGATATCCTAGTATGGCATTGCTATTAAACCTAAAAAGCTTGAGAGTTTATTTTAAAATGTGTGAGTGGAATTCCCACTTTTGATTTTTTTTTTCCTATTAGCACCTCCTTGTTTCCATTTCTTCTATAGTAGAAGTTAAGAATATTTATATTTGAAGACAAGGTAATGGAAAAGCTGGAGAATGTCTTGCTATGAAGAATGATATTTATTGTAACATGTTTTAAAATATGTTTTATTTCTGTGTCATTTTGCTTGGGGACAAAATTTAAAAATATATCTTAAACCTGAATTTAGCTTGACCTTAAAAATGCCCAGTGAAAAGTTGATTTCTGATCTTCTGCATGCTTCTCCTGTTCATCTCTACTGGTGTTTACAATCTGAAACGATGGTTATAGTTATATGTTAGAAGTACAAATGGCAGAAAAAGTGGCAAATACAGAAGGATTTTTAAAATCTGTTTGTCATGTAATCTTGTAGTGTGAAGCATTTATGTACAGATCAGTTCAAAATAATGAGAAATGTCATCCACATACAGCAGTGAAACTGTCCAAGTTTGTGACTGAGGCTCCCCTACAGCCTTTTTCCTGTTGTTTTACCGCTGTTGTGAGCCCTTTTGGTGAGAATTTCACTTGAAATGAAGAAAAATAGTTTTGTGGGCACTAATTATTTAAATGTCATCTAACTTGAAGGGCAAAAGGTCATGCTTTTATTTTTGCAGTTCAAACGTGTAAATTTCACAACATGTGTTATTGATCAAACTGTATGTATTTTGAAAGGTGTTTTATTCCAAATCTTAGCAAAGTGTAACCTTTAAATCCACAATCTTCTGAACTGCTTTCTTCACATGGGATATTTTTCACACTGCTATCAGCATTCTCATGTGCTCAGTTTTCTTATGTTCTTCTCCTGATAATAGTTCAGGTACTGCCTGGTTTTTGTTGTCCAGGCTGTAATACAGCTCATTGGGTGCCCTTTGCCAAAAACAAAATCATTAAGTTTTTCATGTAAATGAAACTTGAACAGTTCAAGACTTTTAAACTCATGCAGGACTGTAGGTGTTATGACAGGAAACCATTTGTTGGCTATGGGGAAGAGGAGAATTATCCTAGCAGATCTGTCAGGGGTTACTAATCGTCTCCTGTTTCCCAGTCAGTGGAAGTATAGTGGTGTGGAAAAGATGGAATCTCACTGTTCTTCTGTTTGCTACAAGTCCTTTTTTTGGAACACTGTGGGCTTCAGTGCAAAATAGGCAGTGAGGCATTCTGTTTAATTGCAGTGATTGGCCATTTGATTTTCATTTCATTCATAAGCTAAAATCTTTTGTCTTTTTTGTAAATAAAAAGGGATTACTTGCAGGCTGCATTCCCAGCAGTATTTTTCATCTGTTTTCTGATGATAGCATCTAACATTAATGCATCTATGTCTAAATATGTTCATGAGTGTATAGATTAATGGAACTTGTGTCAGCATGTTTAAAGTGAGTTTTAATGTGTAAGTAGAATGGAAAAACTTTAAAGCAAATTATTTGGCTCAAAGCTCCATTTATATGGTGTATGTTTCAAGCTAATAATCAGGGCTTACTGTGGGTCAGCATGTCATATCCCAGTGGTGTCTAGTGAGATGGAGGGTTATCTTCTATGTCAGCTAGATAACCCTGTGAACAATTTGGAGCAGTGGAGATAATGGGACTGAATTCTGAAATGAGGTGGAACTCTGAGATGGGGCACAATTCAGAACAGGAGCTGGAAATATCAGAAAATACAGGCCTGCGTGTGAGCACGGTGCAGCTGCTTGTGAAGGCAGTCACCTTTTGGCATCAGTACTCACTTGTGTTTGACAATAATCCTTGATAACCTGCAATTAAAATGTGGGAGAATGGCAAATCAGGTACATATTCCTAGGAAAAACAAAAGTGAGGTTAAAAAAACCCCTTGCTACTGGCTCTATCTTTATTTGTCTAATTTTCTTTTTTTAATTTTGATACAGACATTGCACAATAATCTAATAAGTATATTTGCCATGTTTTGGACTGCTTTTCTCCAAGCTGTGTTGTTCACAATTATTGTGGTTTTTTAAAAAGTTATAGTTTATTATCCTTTTTTTCTTCACAAAATATAATTTTTATGTACTTGGAGGAAATTGTAGGTCATCTTTGTGACAATAGACGCGCTTTCATCCTTCAGATTTTTAATTTTTTTTATTACTCTTTATTTACTGATTTTAATTTTATATATAAGGAAAAGGTCAAATCTGTTTCACATTTATGAAGAGAATGGTTATGTGGTCTCTGCTTTCATATGTCTCAGAAGATGCAGCAAGTTTTCTGTTTGTGCATCTAAATCAAACAGTTGAAACTGCAATTGAAATAGTACTCTCTTCATACAAAATATGTAATTTATATGAACAGATTATACACTACTTGACTTTCAAGTTTGTGTCCACCTTAAGAGCTAGCAAAGTACATCGTGCTGAATTCCATTGTCATTTTGGAAACTGGACTACTGCATGTGTCTATTTGCAGCATGTGTTGGGCAGATTTGGGAGCACTGGTATTAAAGTGCTCCCAAACTGTCTGTTGTATCACTCACCTTGTGTTTGCCATTCATTTTTAGCCCCAGCCTGAGTGAATGATGTAGCACTGACGAGCATATTCCTTCTGTTCCATTTCTCCCCACACTGGATAACCTCAGCTGTAACTCAGAGCAGAAGCTTGGTGACTCCTGTAGCCTTTGGTCAGCCAGTAGAGGCCACTCACAGCTTGCGACTGAAACCGGATGGCCGCTTGGACCTGGGGGTTTTGTTTTGTGCTTGGGGTTTGAATCCACACCCAGCCAGCTCAGGCTGCCATGAACTGGCTTTGTGCAACTGGTACCTGCAAAGGGCTCTGCTAGGAAGAATTCTGGTCAGATACAGAAATGCATTAAATATTGATGTTTTTCTGTTTCCTCTAATAAGTCCCACGGCAGCAGGAATAAAAATCACCTTCTGTACTTTGGGCAGACTCAAAGCAAATGCTTTGATGACATCCTTTGTTGTTGGTACCATCTTTACTGCCATTATATTATATTACTTTAACAAAGTAAGGAAATACTGTTACAGAACCCTTTTGGGGGAAGGGAAACGAGGGTCTTGTTTAAATGTTTTTCCTGTTTTTTGCAAATGTAGCCAGCATCTCCCAGATCGAGGCTCGTTGCCTAATTGCTACTCTGCTACTTCATCCTCCCTAATTTGCTGTTTGGGTAACTTACTTATTGATGATAATTTTACAAGGTAAAACATTATTTCAGCTTTGTAGAATATTCTCAACTAATAAAGGTACAGTACCTACACTACTGAAATCAAAATCCCCTGTTGATTTAGTGAAGATATCACCTAAGAATAAGTTTTATGTCTAAACAGACAGCTAGAATATCACCATAAAGATTTTAGATTTTATATATATATTTATGCAGCATATAATTGCAGCATTTAATTAGTGGCTCCATTTCCCAAATAAGGAAAATCTGGTTGACTTCAGATTAAATTTGTTAAATACTAGCTATTTACAGAGTACTGAGGTAACAAACTTCGGGCCATTGTTTTGTTTCACAGCTGCCCTGAGTATTTCCCCTTTCCTGATATAAAATATTGACATAATGGTGCTGTCTATTGTGTTTTTGCAGTCAGGAGAATCTTACATTTGCCTTCTTAGAAGGAGTTTAATTAATTTGAATATAAAAACTACAGATTTCTGGTTTATATTTTCTTCTTGAGACTTGTAAGTCAGTCCATTTTTTGCAGTGTTGTGAGCTGTTATTGGAGGCATAGTGCCACACAGTAATATTTCATATTAAATATTAAGAATCTCAGAAGAAACTCTCCTACTCACTTTCTTGCAGATGGGAAACTTAAAATTCTCAGTTTGCCATTGCCTGTCCCATAGACCAGGTTTTTTTTGTTACATTGTATATTAGTATTATTTCCTCTAATAGCTCCTCCAGTGTTACTGTATTACACACCTAAAGACAGCAAGAATGCACTAATATATATTATTACAGTGCACCATTAAGCTTACTCTGCCTATTCTATAGTGTGTAAAAACCGGTCTGTTTGACAAAGATTTAGGACAAAACATGGTGTGTGATATTTTATGTTAATGTTACAATTTAAAACAGACAGAAAATGTTACACCCAGGCCAGTCTATTTTCAAAAAAGTACTTTTTTTTGTTTTAAACTTACATTTATTTAACTTCAAATTCAGGTTTTGTCTTAAAAGTAGCAGAGAAAAACTGTGAAATAGCAAAAGTTTACAAAGAAATTCCATTCTTTCCTTTTATACATGTGATTTAAATTTCCCATTTTTCTCTGAGGTAGCTAGGTTCAATAGTAGAGTTTTCTTCTTTTAGTCTCTGATATTCTCATGGTATTCCTTTCCATCTGTTAATCATGCAGTTGAAAACTGTAATCAAGAGATAGAGGCAGTTTGATCAGTTGTGTGAAAAGAAATGTAGAGAAAACTCTTAACAGTCTGTGAAATCGCTGGAGAGGTTGGGGAGCTGGGACTTTTTCTGTCATGCCAAGAAACTTACTAATTCTTACTTTTTTTTCTTTTTTTTAAATGCCTTAAGAGAAAACAGTAAAACATGTACAGGGAGGTGCCTGTTTGCTTTAGGAGAAAAATCCATGTCTTTTGACCTATTTTTCTTTATCTTTTCTTTTTTTTTTTTTCTTTCCCTATCACTTGCCTGTATTTTGCAAGCAGAATGGCAATGATCCATTGATTTTTGCAACACTGTGTTAGTAAAAGGTTAATTTTAAAGAAATATGAGTGGAGCGGCAAGAAACTGGTATAGAACCCTTCTGCCAGTGAGCCGTGTCTTCATGGAGACTTTGTAGAGTTTGACTGAGCATCACTTAAAGGTAATCTGTACATTAAAGAGATGCCTCTCTGGAATGGTCAGTTTGGGCCCTTCAGCAAGAGTGTGTTTTCAGAGGGAATAAATTATAGCAATGTTCAGTAATGTATACTGTGAAAACTATTTTTGTTTTCATCATTTTCTATATTGCTCCCAGTCAAATGTGCATCTGGATTTTTTAAAGATCTATTTTAAATCCAAAATTTTGTTTAATGCATGTACTTTCTAAGGTTCCTAGTGGAGAAGAGGAAAAAAATTAGTAACTAAATAGGTACTGAAAATAGTAAGGTATTGCTTTTAATCAGTGCAATAAAATGTGGAGAATAGGTTTTACTCTATTTTTTCCCTTGATATAGTTTGATTTAATTTCCTGTAAAGTGACAGTTGCAGATCTGTGAATTATGAATTTGACATTGTCATGCTGTAATTTCCTGCAAAATCCCATTCTCTGGGATTTGATTTTAGTTGCATTTCATTTTGGAAAACAACTTCTGTGCAGAAAATCCCACCTGAGAAAATTGGGTTTGCTATGGAACTTTTTAAGCTGTAGTTGATCATAGCAGTTAATTTACAGAGCAGAAAAAGCAACCTGTTCTTTCATTTCGGAAAGCAGCTAGCTTATTTGTGTAATTAGTGTCCAGCAAAATTTTACTGACATTTTACTGGTTTTACCTGCTATGAATGTGACATATTGTGACAACTAAGCTAAGCTTTCAAGTCAAATACTTTCATAATTATTTATGTGGCTTTTTAAAGCACATCATAGACTCATTTAGATTAGAAAGGACCTGTAAGAAAGATCGAGTCCAGCCATCAAACCAGCACTGCCAAGTCCACCAAATCATGGCAAGGAAATAACATCCTGTAAAAAATGAGCTCAGTAGTATCTTTTCATTGCCCATGCTATGGAGTGCTTGGCATAAAATCTAATTCAAAAGGCAAAAGTACCACTTTCAGTGTTTAAAAACTACTTAATCTGTAAGAAACTTACTTTTTCAGTAATGGAAAATATATCTCAGGAACAATTATGAATAGGACATATTCTCTGTTTTTTTAAAAATATTATGTCCTAAAATAAGCATAAATTATGAACAGGGAATATGTTTTCTCACTTGATTGTGTGGTAGCATGGGAAAAAGTAAGGGACAAGAATGGATGAGCATGCCTATTAGGGTTTTTTATATTATTTAAAATATTAAGAAAATACTGAGTCTTGAACACATCCATACTTGGGAGCTTTGTATCATAGATATCTTTAAAAAATTATTCATTACTTTTCATGGGCTATTCAGTAACTGAACATTAAAATATACTTCAAATTAAAAGTAAGCAGAATTGTTAAGTGACACTATAACCTTTTTGTTGTGCATTAATGTGTTGTGGGTTTTTCTTGGTGCATGGTGGTAGCTTTTCTTTAAACTACAGCACATGTAAATTAAAATAGCACTTTCATATTTAATTAGGAGATGCATAAATTGATCCACTAAATTGATTCTTTTTTTATTTCTCCAATCTTGGACACCCCTTATCCTGTTCGTATGATGTAAGTGGTGGTGTTAAGCACCCTGTGACTGAGCTGTGGGCACTTAGCTCCCTGTCCCTCAGTGGTGTCAGTCACTCACAAGGGGGGGATGATCTCACAGAGTCCAGCACTGGTGCAGCCTCCCCTCCAGTGCCCAGTGCAGTTCTGGGCTCTACAGCTGAAGAAGGATGTGAAGGACCTTGAATGCGTCCAGAGGAGAGAACAAGGCTGTTGACAGCGCTGGAAGGCATGTTCTGGGAGCTGTGGCTGAGGGATCCAGGCTTGTCTGGATTGGAAGAAAGGGGACTGAGGGGTGACCTCTTACAGCTTCTTAAGGAGGGGAAGCCCTGATGGCCTGATCTCTTATCCCTGGGACCCAGTGATAAAATGTGTGGGAATGGGGCAGAGCTGCTCCAGGGGAGGTTCAGACTGGACATTAGGAAGCATTTCTTTACCAAGGGTGTGTTCAAACACTAAAGCAGGATTCTGAGAGATGTGGCTGATGCCCCGAACCGGTCGGTGTTTTTGGACAATGCCGTTAACAACGCACTCTAAATTGGTCAGCCTTGAATTGGTCAAGATGTTCACTGTAGGTTCCT
This sequence comes from Fringilla coelebs, assembly GCF_963513975.1. NCBI lineage: Eukaryota > Metazoa > Chordata > Aves > Passeriformes > Fringillidae > Fringilla > Fringilla coelebs. The sequence continues at coordinate 94,703,616 of NC_140030.1, read as the reverse complement.
TCCAGCCAAAATGCTCTATTCTCTATTACTGGCATTTTAAAATTACAGTTGAGGTGCTTAATATTATTTTAGTCAGAGTGAGGTCCTCTGACTTCCTTGTCCTTTTTCTCTTTAATCCCACCATCTTTCCTTACGTCACTTCTGAAGTTTGTCATGTGTAGTATCTTGCAGGGGAGGATCAGGTTGGATATTAGGAAAAATTTCCTCACTGATAGTGAAGAATTAGAGCAGGCTGCCCAGGAAAATGGTGGAATTGCCATCCTGGGAGGTGTTCAAAGAATGAACAAACGTGTCACTTCTTGATATAGCTTAGTGAGCATGGTGGTACACAGTTGAAGGTTGGACTTGAGGGTCCTGGGGGCCTTTTCCAACTGATTTTGGGCAGCAGTAGATGGTGTTGTGTATTCTGAGGCAGAACCCCTTAGTGTTGAATACTTTATCTTTTTTCTGTGTCCATTAGTTTAGGTCATAATTTCTCAGGCAAAGAAATCTTTGCAGATCAGGAGTACTTTGTCTCTGAGTTGGAGTACCTGTGTCTCAGAGGTTCTATGAACAGGATGCAGCCATCACCTTGTCATCTTATTCAAGCAGTGGTGAAAGGACTTGTAGCCAGAAGAGACTAAAAGTTTCAAAAATGACCCTGAACGTTATTAATATTGAAGATTTTTGTAACACTGAGGTAGCAGATGAAGGTGGGCAATGAGATTTGGTTTAGCTTTTTATACCCTCGGTAAGTTTTGCAAATGGGAATTAATTTGCATTAACATATTGGGAATCTTTAGAGTAATTAGCAGCAAGTTTTATGCAAAGGTGTGTATGTGTGTACCTTGTGAGTTTAGTTGAATAAACATTCTGTGGCTGTGTGGTAGCTGAAGCCATCTGGGGTGTGCAGGAGAAACCTGAACACTGTACTTGGTGATCACTTGTAACTGTGTTCCAAGCAAGTTCATATTCTCATATAAATTGGTGGAAAAACCTGCTTCTGTGGTTTCTGTATTATTTTAAAACTGGCAATTTATCAAGTGAATTTTCTTGAAATTTCCATGCTTATTAAATTTCAGATTATGTATTTTGAGTAAGCTGGAAACTTAAACTTGTTTCCATAAGTATGGCTGCAGGTAAACAACCAATTTTAGCCCAGAAAATAGCTTTTGCTTCTGTCAACATGTTGTTTATTTTCTCCCTGAGATAAAAAGTTCAGTTTTCTGATATTTGTACCAAGATAAAGTCTGTAAACAAGATTAATATAGTGTGGAAAAGGTTGTCAGCAGCCCTGGCAAAGGAAATAAGTTGCCTGTACACAGAACATACTGTAAACTGAATAAAAGTGTCAGGTCCACCATGAGATAATGTGATCATGAACCTCTAACAAAGCATGACATAGGCACAGTCTGCTTTTCTTATAGCCACAGTGTAGAAAATGGATTACTGTATTCCAGGGATACCCACTGGAATAGCATGAAAACCTCATTTTGAGATTAATGCAGGATATAACTCTCAAGAGCTGAGCTGCATGCTTACCTGTAGTTTTAAAGTAACAGTTTACTTATTAATCTTAAAATTTGGAAATTACGTATTAAAATACTGGCTTATATTTCCAGGTATGTCTTTGTGAATGGCCATTTCTCAGTTTTAGTATTAGATGAACTATGACATTGAAACAGTAGCGTTGGGTCAGTGTTTTATTATCATCCCGTGGCTGTGTAACGCTGTGATCAGTCTAGTAAAACAGTAAATTCCAAAGGGGAATAAAGCAGTAGGTGCTGCTCTCCTATGTAGCTGTCGTGATTTCCTCTACTGTGATTTGTACGTTTGCATAGATTTTTCAGAGGTAAGGTATTACCAATGCTTTTTTTATCCCCCTCAGCCAGAAAAGTGAAAGCACTTTATTGTTTCTCAGTTCAGCCCAGAGTGACATCATTCTTCAGGTCAAAGAAGCAGAGTTTGGTCAAATACTTTAATCATGTGGAACTCTCAAATTATTTCATGAGCATTCTTTGAAAGTCTTCCAGACTTGGAGCTCTGACTGGCCTGCCTTTTCTCCATTACACCAGATTAATAGGGAGGTTTTACTTTAGGAGTTGAGCACATTGTTCTTATAATAATGAGTGGGCTGCTTTTATCCATGAATCTCCAGCTTATGTACTTTTGGCAAGCCTGAGCCATATGAATGTATTACTAATGAGTTTTTGTGGTCTTCTGTCAAACCTGCAAGAACATGTGACTTCATTCCCTCCTCTGGTTATCTCCTGACTACAAAATTATCTCCAAGGAATGGAAAGTTTGCTCCTTCATTCTTTCCATCAGGAATAGTTTGCCTGCTACTCTACTTCCTTGAGCATGTGTATCATGAGTTGTCTCTTATTCTTCTGCTTTTACTTATCTACATATGTACATGACTTAAGCATTTTGCAAAAATAAAAGCAAAGCTGTTTGAATCCTTTCTTGAGCAATATCAGTATGTCATCACCTGCAAAGTCTGCTTGTACTCTTGAGCATTCTGAAGATCATTCTTCAATTGGGGATATCACTAATTTCATGTTACAGTATGTATAAAACACTAGACATGGACTGCAGTATAGTTTGGTAAAAATAATTTACCTTTGCTTTCTGTCCCATGTACACTTGAATTTCAAAAGCTTTGTGTTGGGAGGATTGTTTTTTTAATAAATGTATTCTGTATGAGCCATATTGCGTATGATTTTCAAAACATCTAACTTTCCTGTTTTGGAGGTAAAAGTACTTCATGGACTACAGAAAAGTAGCTTAGGTCCTTGAAACCTGTAAATGTCTTTATGTTTGATGTCCAATCAAAATTGTTCGTAAAGGATTTTCCTTAATCTCATATAGCACTTTCTGCACTCAGACTTTACTGAAAAATTGCAGATTTTGCTGAATTCATTTACCGTATCTAGTATCCTGTCTCTGTTTTGTATTTAATGTTTTTGATGTATTTTCTTAATAAGCAGTCATTTTGTGCATATGCTGCCCCACTACTCAAAGATTTCTTTTTTCCTTCATGCTTCCATTAGATAACTCCAGGACCAGGAGGTAGCAGGAAAACAGCTCACTTGTCCCAAGATTCTCTTCACCATGAGTGAGTATCAGTGATGGGAGTTATAATTTTTTTGTTATCATTAACTTTACAATGGTACCTCTGTCCCAAAGCCACATCGTACAACTGCACAAACATCTCTTGTGATGAGAGCCTCAGGTCAGTTATGTGATGTCTTTATTTAATAAGAGTACTTACAATCCTTTTTAGTTCATTTTTTATGCTTCTTAAGGAAACATGAAATTCAGTGCTTTGTAAGTATGTTTTATTAACTTTCTAAGTATCCTTTCCTAAAATGCAAACTTGTTTAAGGCTGGATAGCAAAAATGGGATGTATGAAAATACGTAAACGTCACATCTTCTAGTCTCATGTGAGGAAGAAGTTTATAATAATTTTCACAAAAAGATGTTGAATTCATTGTTTAAATACCTGTAAATAGGGAGTGTAATTAACTTTAGTTACTCTAGTGTGTCATTATTGTAAACTCTGATTCTCTTCAGCTGACAAACTTAACAGCATTATTTATTGGTTACATCTTTTGGATACTTTGAGGATTACATTTTCCTTTATTTTTCAAGTCAAAACTCTAAAACACAGACATACATGATGAGGAAATAGTATATTTGGAGATACATTTATGTGTTCTAACTGCTACTAAATACATCATCCACAGTTTAAAACAAAACTTGTCAAAGCAGAGATACTGCAGATATCAGCTCCTCAGTACCAACTGTTTTATATCCACCTCTGTTTCATCTCATAACTTGATAAAATGTGTGTAAATTCAATAGGTTCTGATTTCATCAGGTATTTCTACCATAACTTATTATGACCAAGTAGTAATTCAACTGGGATTTACTTTATGGGCTTTACTTTTGCTTTTTTTAAAAGAAACAAGCAGAGAAATAATATTGTAATTAAGGGAGTGGGCAAAAAGTTAAAAATTGGTGTGATGTATCACTTTCCCATTAAAAAAGGTCTTATTCTTTTTAAAGGGTTTTTAATATCTAAATGCAAGGTGTATTCCAATTACTTTGGTGTACTTTTTCACTAGAAATATCCTTTTACTGATCATTTAGTCTGTAATCAACTGGTTTGGCACAATCCACAAGAGTTTATGTGGAGGATATCCCAATTTGCTGCTCCTCCTTGAGCGTTTGCTGTTCACACTGGTCAGAGACAAGACAAATATCTATGAAGAATTTAAATCTAACCCAGTATATTTCTGATTTTCATCAGCCCCTGGACAATTGTGACCTTATTTGTTGAGTCACTTGCAAATGTGATGTTTTTACTTTCTATCCACTACCAGCATCGAAGTTGTGTGTATATAAAATCTCCCAGTTTTCACCAGATACTGAATTATTGAATGCAGTTGATGAAGGTTTTGTGTCCAAAATATATAGATGTCTACTTTGTCTCAAGGTGTACTTTTGACTTTATTGCTGTAATTCCTTTTTTATTTCCAACTCCTTTTTCTTAATCACCTTGAAAGTAGAAAAAGCAGTATGGATGTTCTGGTGACAGCTGGTCTTTTATGCAAGAATGAGAGGGTTGACTGCTCATTATCAAACTCTGAAAAGCGGAGTGACAAAAAGCCACAAAACTTTTAGATTTGTGACTTGAAAATAAAAGAGATTTAAACCAGACAATTCCATGGAATTGAAATCTTCTCAGTATACTAATTAAAGTAAAAATTTAAGTGTCATTATATGGCTGCTTAGAGGAGAAAATTGGACTAAATTATATTGAATGGAAGTGTTTCAGAAAAAGCATGGCTAGGTTAAGCTGTAATCTTTGGTTACACTTCCAGAGGAGCATGCAAGAGCAGATAGTGGGGATGTTCTTTTCTGTGCAATATTGTGATGGATGGAATTATTTCATCCTTTGACCAACACCTATTGCTTGCTTAACACAAATAAAATGTAGATGCTACATGTAACTTGAGATCCCCCTTGTTCTAGGTTTTTTTTTTCTGTCTTCTTTTCATTTTGCAAGTGTGCAGGTTTGTATGATGCTTGCTGCAGCTCCATTCAGATGGTAATTCAGTTCTTTGTGACCACTGTGTCTGTGAGCCAGTATTATGCTTTTACTGCTGTTGAGGGAAGAGGCACATTGTGACAGCCCTGTGTGTCAAAATCTTACTCTGAATTTCCATCTTTGTGAAACAAGGCTGCCAATAGTCACAGTTTTGCAGTTGGAAATACGAAGCCACTGGGTTTTCAGACTTGGCATTTCTCTTTAGATTCAATCTCAGACCTCAGTTTGTGAAATAATACATTAACAGGTAGCAGGTAGTCTAAACTACTTGAAAGTCTTTTCAGCTATAATCATTAATAAGTACCACTTCAGTACTAAATATGGAATTACTCTAATTTATGGCATGTGCATTGTAGTATATTAAAATACCATCATTTATGTATAATTTTAGCTTGTTTGACAAAATATAATTACCTACAAAGCCAGCAGCTACTCAGAAGTGAAATCTGTGATGCATTCTTTCAGAACTGTTACAAACTTAGGGAGTTCAATAAAAATAGCCCATTAAAATAAACCATTGCCAAAGGCTGTATTTTCCTGGCAGGCAATAAAATACCCAAAATCACGCACAGACTGGTCATATGACAGCATGTGCTTTGTTAGTTATATTGTTAAACCTGTCTTTTTTTTTTCTCCCACAGTCACTGGTTTAGCCCTGGGGCTAGGAAGGAACATAGCCAGGTAAGAACTGCTTTGATCAAGAACAGCTTACTTGAGATGTATAAAGACCTTTTAACTACCTCTACTCCAGAGGTAGTGGGCTAATATTTTAAGAAATGGTAAACAAAGGAGGTGTAATTTCGTATCTTCTTGTGAGCAAACATACAGCAGTGTATTTCCAAAGTTCTCTTAATTAAAACTCTTTAATTAGCCACTTAATTTCACTTAAGTATTCTTGAAGTTTTAACATTCAAGTGAAAATTCTGATTTTTTTTTTAAATAATTTTGTCAGTTGTGGTATCTCCAAATGTTACCTTTTTCAAAATGCTGGAAAGCAAACCATTTTGCTCCCAAAATCAAGAAATACAGAACCAGTTACACAAGGTATGAGGCTTCTACAGGAAGATCTTCAGTTCCATTTTTCTGCATTTCATTGGTTACAATGACTACAGCAGAAAAACAGGAGCTGTTAAATCTCCATTGTGGTGCAGATATTGGTGAAAATACCTTATTAGTTTGTCTGCTGAGCCCCTGCAGTGCAGTCCCTGGGAGATCCAAGCCTAGAGATGTAATTGCAGGAATGTGAAGCCATATTTAAAACTGGATTAGTAGCATAGCACTTAGTTCTTTAGCTTGTCTTCAGAGATGGAGGAATACCTGTGTTTAGGAATGGTGGAATGGTCTAAACAAAACTTACTGTCCAAACCTATAGAATGTGAAAATCAACCTGTTTTTTTTTTCATAAATGTGTAGTTAACTTCATCTATTCAGTAAAAGTAGCTGAATATATCATCAATGCATTGAAATTTAACACAAACGTTCCATTTCATAAGTTGGAAAAAATCTGTGTAACAGTTGATTTCCTTAGATCTGTCCCACTTTGCTGGTACTTTGGAAATGTAAATAGATGTGAAACTTCAAAAGGAAATAAAATCTGAACAGTCCTTGGAAGGTTCATTTTAGGATGATCCATCATGAATACTTATAGCTTCAGTAAGTCATAGTTTAAAACTTTCCTGTTCCCTCCCCTTTCTTTTGAACTCCAGAGCAAGCAATGCTGCTTACCCAAAGCTGCCAGAGTAGATAAAACATTGTAGTTTTAGCTGTAAATTGTGAGATTCCAGCATGTTACAATAAGTTGACTGACACTTAACCTCTAAGTAGACAGCTTTATATAATTCATATTTAGCAGTCATTATTTTGAAATAATTTTCCTAGTTGAAGAAACACCTAAAAAAGAATTAGATTACTATGAGCTTGAGTAATTTTTTAAATGTTGATCATCTCATGTAATGGGGTTAATTGAAGTTGTAGTGTTTACTTCCTTAGATGATCCTAAACTGAAAAATAAGGAAATTTCCACAATGAGAAGTACATTAATGTATATCATACATGCCAGCACTGACTTTCAGTCTAGAAGATGAGAAATGTCTGCTTAGCTGGTATAGAATGAATTAATCCATTTTTCTCAGATAATAGTAAATTTTAGGTAATTTTATGTTTTATGTGAGTTTTTTCATCTTTTCTAAGAGCTGTGTTGTCAGAGCTTATTGGAAGTTAACTGAATTTGTAACTTACAGAGTAATGAGGACTTGTGAACTAAGGCTGATGTCATGAGTTATAGATGTTACTGGTGCATAAGGCGTTTGAGCTTTTTTATAAGACAGGAGAAGAAAATAAATGGTGTAATGGTGGTATAATGTAATTTTGACCACCAATAAAATTCTCACTAAATTTATTTAAATAATAAACTATTTTACTGCATCTGAGAACTAGTTAGTTGAAATGACAAGAAGCACTCCTTGTACAAGAAGGAACCTGTAGAAGGTGGGGAAAAATTGTTCAGTTTTTCAGACTGGTAGCATTTTTTGGAGTCCGTGCTCATTTACAACATGAAGGTGTGGTTGGCTGAGTCTTAAAGTTGATAATTTCCTAACTTACAGGGGATTTTGAAGTGTCTTTGCTGTGAATATTAGGTCAATTTATCTCTACTTTGTTTCTCAACAGTCTTTCTATTTTTTCTTCAATATATGAGACATTTCAAACAACATTTGTGGAGGTTTTATACTGTCCAGTTTTAATTTATTTAGTATAATATTCTGATTTTTTTTTTTTACTTAGTGCATCTTGTCTAATCTGATGAACATCATAATGCTGGAAATAGACTTTTGAGTGTTGGAGATAATCTGAATGAAAAGTCTTACTTGTTTAAAAGTAAAAGACAGCTTGTTTCAGGAGCTTAGTCATCATTTCAGTTAAACAAATCCTTCACTACTCCTACTTCCTCACTATTACAGGAAGCTTTAATAGTGTGTTTTTGTTTATTCTGCAGCTTGCAAATTACTAAAGCTCCTGGGGCTCAGAACAATTTATAACTGTTTCATAACTGCTTAGACACAAGTGCTAACTTGATTAGTTTTTTTGTAAATTGTCTTCCAACACTTCTAATTATACAGCTTCAAAAATTTAAATTCAAATTGTGAAAATTATAAAATTTTACACATAAGTTAATTGTGAAATTGTGAATTTCATAACTTTCTATTATGCTTTGAAAATGCTTTGATTCTTACATTTTCAATTATTTAGGCATTTTAAAGTATTGGATATATATATTTATATATTAACTATTATTGTAAAATTCTATTCATATTCATCTCAAAAGTCCTGGGTGAAAGCTATTGACAGATTACTCAAGAAAGGAAATAATTGCATTGTCCAGAGAGAAATTCTAAAGAGCCTATAAAGGCATTGTTTGTGAGAGTCTTCTGAACATGTTGGTTTTTTTTAACAGCTTCAGCTCTTGCGAGACAACCGCTCAGAGAGGGGACACAAGAAGAACAGCTCTGTAAAAACAGCCAGCAGGTAACTTAATGTGGGATTTGCCTTTAGTACAGTTTAGGAATTTGTTGGTTCCTTAAATCTTTATGTAAAACTTACACTGTTCTTTTGGGGTATTTTCAAAGGTCTTCTGGGGCTTTTAGTGAATTACTTTCATGAATTTTTTTGCATGGCATAATCTTTGCCTTATATGTGAGTATTAGACCTTTTTTGTTGTCTATGCAACTGCACTTACCAAACGTAATCTCTTTAGAACATCAAAATCAAATGGATGCCAAAGTAAGGTTTGTGCTCCTGGCATGTAAGTTAAGCACTGGAAATATATAAATTCTATTATGCATATCTGAAATCAAGAAGATAACTTAAATAGTATAACACTTAAATTGTTCCTGTATTTTGACAATAAACATTTCATTGTGAAGACTTAATAAAAACAAATCTAATTCTATTCTCCATCTTCTTTCCTTCCTCTCAAAAGACAAAAAATTCAAGACTGAACTTACTGGTCTAGGAGTCTGTTTCTAGAGGGTTTTTTTATGTACAAGTCACCTGCTGAATCTATTCTACCAAATAATTATTTTAATTCCAGCTTTTTTCAAATGAGAAACTATAGAAATGCTTCTCTTGCTATGCACAACACCTTACAGAATTTTTGTTGTCCTGTAAAGATGGCAATGTGCTATCCAATCACTTTGTCAAAAAGTTGTAATAAATTTATATCAGCATGTAATTCTATGGTACCACTTGAGACAATTTTCTGTCAGACAGTTGAATTTTAGTATATATGTGGTCACCCAGATCAAAAATTTTAATATTCTTAGGTACTTACCTTGCTGATTACCTGGAAAAGGATACCAATATTTTCTTTTAATATATGTATTAAATAAGAACCTGTTTCATTGTATACTAGTTCTGGTTACATGCTCTCAAACAGGTTACAGAAGTGTCAGTCATGAATCTATAGAAATTTTGATATTTTTGTCTATCAAACCTTTTATATTAAAATTCTGAAAATTTCTGCATAGATTTTCTGGCAAGTTTACTTGTTAAATGATATTTTCCCTCTGAATTTTAGAATGGCTTAACTTTAGATAGAATTTTCACCATAAATGAAGTCTTACTATCAGACTGCTTACGCAAAACTGAGAGTTTAAAGTGGGTATAAAGTGAGCAGTAAGAAACAGATTATATTCAGAGTCATTTTAGGATCTTTTTTATGCTGTAAGAAAATAAAACAGAGTTTGAGGAATTCAGAATTATAACTTAGGTGCTTATTATCCTGACCAGTGAAGCTCTTGGGAACTGATGTTTACCAGCACAAGCAGTTAGAATAGAGATTTGTAAAATGGCCTTGAAAACCTGAAGTGATCTTCAACCTCTCTTCACATCCAATTAACAGTACCTTAATAGACTCTTATCCCAGTAAATATGTGGCAGGTTTGTGTACAAGTAATAGGTGGTAAACTCAAGACTGAAGATTAGCATTTTCTAAAAAATACCTGTATTGTTCAAGTAGAGCTTACATAAAAAACTAATATTACAATGTACATAAAGATTCATCCAAATGAGTCAAGTTATTTCAAAATAATTATTTGTGCTCTTTCAGAAAACCACAATTCTCTCTTGTCTGCCATAGAAACTTGAAGTGAGTTAAAAAAAATATTTCAAACTACAAAATCTTGTTTTTAATAGGCCATATGCTGTCTTAGAACCTCAAAGCATGTGGTCTTGTTTACAAGATATGTAATAAAAATATATGGACACCTCAAGCTAATTCAGATGAGTAATCCCCTTAAAAAGATGCATATGAAAAGCAGTGGCTGTGACCTTATATTGCCTTACTCTTTGTTGCTAAATGCAGTGAGAAACAGCAGCAGTGGAAAAGTTTTGGACATTCTGTAAAATTATTGTACTTATCCAGAATACAATCTAATCTGGCTTTTTAGCAAGACTGAATTTCTCTGGGTCTTTTTTGTATTTTTTTCAGGTATCTGTATTTCTTCTTTGTTTGCCATTCTGGAAGAGCTTGTTTCTGGTTTTCATATGTGTAGAGATACATACATACACACATTTTTCTATGCTTGCCTTGACTTTTCTTACCCCTTTTGGATGGCTGAACACAGTTCTTGTGTCAGCATGTACACAATGTTTAAATACCCCTATTAGATTAGATCAGTGACTTGTGGAATAATTTACTCTGTAAATACATCAGAAAGGTGCAGAGCTCGAAGCATGGCAGTGGTTTGCAGCTGTCTCGTTGTGGTGGAATCATACTGTCTGGATGAGCTTTACTGCACTGGCTTTAATGTCTTAGGTTTCTTCTGTCAACATTAATGATAATTGTCTAATCCTGTACAAACTAACGTGAACTTTTGCTAGTGGCAAGATAATCAGTTTGTAGAGAACTGTTGATATGGCTACCAATGGACCAGATGTTAAGGAGGGGGACAGTCCTGCACCACAAAACTTGAACCAGGATAGATTATATTACATTGATACAATTCAGTATATCTGTCTATTTATGCCACCTGCACAGATAGGATTTAATCTGTGAATACATTGTTTTCCCATTCATTATTTAAGTTATTAACAGTACCAAAAAATACTCTTTTAAAAGCTGCATTTCCTTCTCCTGTAGAGCCTTGGAAAAGTTCTCTGTTTACATTATCTCTCTACATTAGAATGGGAACAGTCTCCTCCCCAAAGCAGCTACACTGCTTAAAGGTGATACATAATTCTTGCAGCTGCTCTTTTTCACCCCCTATTCTTTTGCCCGTAAAGAAGGGGGTTTTTCTGATTTTTTTTAATATGCTTTGGGCAAAACCAGCCTGGTTAGCTCAACTCACCTATTTAAATCAAATTGGCTGGTTTTGTACAAACCATATTAAGGCCTGCTCACATGATTTTTTCCTCCAGCAGAGCTGTGGAGATGATAATCTCCAGCAGATGTGTGATAACAAATAGCTTGGGATAGTAATGTCTTCATCTGGCGCAGTTGTTAGCAGACCAAATGTCTGTCTGTAGCCCGAGGCAGTGGGCAAACAATTGCACATGATTGAGTTACAGGGAGTTAACAAGTTGCTGCTTGGCAGCTGAACTGCCAAAGCTGGTCACGGGCTCTTTGCCTGCTCCCCTCATGAGGTAAAATATGTTTTCTTAAGTCACTTCCTTAAAATTTGACAAAAAAAAAATTACCTAAAGGAGATTTTTCCTGAGAGTGGCTAAGAGATTCCTTTGATCAGCAGTGGGGACAGTGTTGAAGGATATTTTGCTGAACTGCTGTAACCTGATTTTGAATATGTGATTTCATTGTTTACTGTGGGGGTGGACCTCCATCACACAACTATCTCCCTGTCTTTAAATACATAGTGTACTTTTCCTCTACAATATCCTTATGAAGAGGGGAAGTACCTTTGTCCTCATTTGACAGAATAACCAGAATACTTAACCAGCTTTTGCCTTTGGTCATACAGTCACTGTGATAAGTAGGTAATTTATGCTGAAATCTGGAATCAAGAGAATTGCAGGTTGGGAAACCCACAGACTCTGAATAAGTTACTCTCATGTAATTATTTCCTTTACATAGAGGTCTTGTGTCACATTTCTTTTGCAGTGTGCTCCTGTTACATACCATGAGTTATTTCATCTACATATTTATTTTTTCTTACTGTATTGTAACTATAATTTGATACATGCTTGAATTGAGAAACTGAAAGGAGAATAGCACCCAGATTCTTACCACTTACTACTTTTTGGGGTTGATTCTTGATAATTCTGTATTGGCTTTCTCGTGCCAATGTCCCCCCAGAGACCTCTGAGAGAGGAAAAAAAAAAAAATCTACTTTTAGTTCCTATGCAGTTCAGTCCTGGCTTGAAAGAAGGCTAAGTCATACTCATGAAAGGTTTCAAGGTGGAGTAGAATTTTACATGCCAGGTTTCACCTACCTAACTGAGGCTATTTTAAGAATTTAATCAATGTGTGCCAGTCCTCCAGTGATCACCTGAGCTGGCCAGAAGTCTTTGAAGTCTTCCCCTGCCATGGTGAACAGCACAGCCTGAAATTCCCCATGTTTTTTGCAACCCTCGCTTTCCCTGGTTATTCTCAGTCCAGCTTAAATTTGTGCCTTGTGCTGATACAAGACGAAGACTCTCACGTGATTTCGCTTCTTAAAACTCTGTGAAATAGTATTTAAAGAAAGTTTGTAAGAGAAAGAATTACACCAAACCTGAGAAGAGCTTTTCAAAAGTGTCTTATTGTTTTGGTTAAAATTGCAACTTTCTGTCTTTCCTGGTTTTAGAGGCTAAACCCTGTTTGTGCATTTGTACAGCACTTGTTCATCTCCATCTGATGATACAGAACATGGTACTTTTTTACACAGATGTGACAAATAACATTACAGCTGCTCTTTATTTGATCTTCTAAAGAGACAAAGATGTGCACGGATTCTGCCTGCTCCCTCTTTCCCATCGTGTCATCTGTTGTTTGGGAAAGAGTCCTAATTTGCAACAGATACAAAACTATTTGTCGAGGCGCAGGTTTGCCAAAAATAAATGAAACCATTAATTACTATGTTTTTTGAGCAGCTGTTAATGGATTGGGATAAGAAAACTGTACATTAGACTACTGGTTAATTACAAGAACTGTAATTGTTTAATGTGGCTTTTGCGGAATGAAATTACAATACCGGAGGAGTTAAATTCAGCCAGTTTTTGGAAATTATACACCAAGATGTGCACATACTTACACTGCAGAAAAGCAAAGGAATGCATAGCTGTTTTATTAGGTGATTTGCTTCTGCCATTACAGGAATATTATGCCATCATATTCTCAACAAAAATACTTTAAAATAAAGTCATATTTAAACATGCCTTTTAATTCAAGTGTAAAATTATTAAAGGTAGTAAGTTAATGTCTTATAACCCCAGAGCTAATAATGCAGGAGATTCAGATACAACATTAAAATCCAAATGTGTTTACATCATTAGAAATTAACAACTAAGCAGTTTTATCTCCTCTTTGGAGTGCCATGAAGCAGTAACTGTGCTGTTATGATTGCTGCTTAATAATATTTGCAGTTCCAGATTAAATTATGTGAATGTTTGAGGACACATTGCTTCCCTCCCTTGCTGTCACCCTCAGGGACAACATTATTCCATCAGTTTGGTATTTTTCTTCCCTGGAAAGGATAAAAGATGGTGCTGTTTTGGGAGAGGGCAATTCCTGATTGAGTTTTCTCTACCATGGCCTTATTTCTACGGTGCTGAAAAGATTTTCATTTGGGAGGAGGACAGGGCCATGACAGTTTAATTGTTATTTCAAAATGTAGTCAGTGTGTGATGCTTTAATTTTATGGAAATCTTCAAGCCTCAGTAGTGGTTCATGGATAGATTTAAGGTGTCTATTGAATAAATGCTGAGTAGTCATCTAACATCTTGAAAGTATCACTTTTTAACTCACATAATGAGAACTTTTGTAAAAATAGCAGAGATTTTGAACTGTACTCTTGTTTTGCAAATACATTTTTTCATATGATCTGAGCAGATTTTTTTCCATCTTTAACATAAAACTACTAGCTGAATTCTGTTGTTCTTGCACGAAAATCTAATATACTTTATAATAAGGTACATAAACAAGCTGTTAAATGGTACTGAAGATTTGTCATTTAAAATGGAGTCCCAGGTATATGAGTATGTTAACTAACAGGAAGTTATGTTTCCTGATTTTAAAAGCATGTAAATTAAAAAGAAAAATCAGATAACCTCTAGAAATTATGTACCTCTGGATCCTCCTGATGTACTATCTGAATTGAATTTTTCACCTGAATGAACTGGTAGCACATCTCTCACTTTGAAGTGACCAAATTTTAGCACATGGTGGGCTTGTTTCTCATGTTCAGCTGCATTAGATGCTGTGTCTTGCTCTCCTTGCACAACTTTGTGCTCCAGAGTTCAAACTTTGTTTGTCTCATTTTACCTGTTAAAATATTACTGGCATAAGGATAAAGTTAATTTGTGCTTCAGATGTCTGAAGACCCTTCCTGCTGCATAAGGTCTGAGGAGGAGCTGTGCACAGGGGCTTGCACTGCCATCCCACAAACTGTTTAAGCTGTGGTTAAGCAGCTCTGCAGTGAAGGAGGTTGTTTTGCACTCTGGTTTTCCATTACCCCTTTGTCCCATCATCTCCCCCACCGCAAGAAATTTGGTTTTGTCTCTCTGCATTTCTCCACAAAGGCACATGGAAGCTGGATATTGTAAGGATGAACATGAATAGCCATGCATGAAGGACGGGTGGGTTTCCCTCTTTCTGGTTTTATTGCACATTAAATTCTGCAACTTTTACATCAGGTTCCTACTAATCTCGAAAGGATCCTTGAATATCATATGTGTAAATCCATATCCCCTGGTGCATCTTAACTAAAATTCTGAGGCATAAGCACACTGACTTCTGTTCAGACTGTGATTTTGTGTAGTGAAAGAGTTTAGAAGAAAATTTAGATACTTTGCTTCAAATTACATAAAAGTCATTTTTGTCTTCCATTTTTTTGCTACTGTATTACATACTTGAATTTTTAGTGTTGCTTCTTATTCCTTACCTATTTTAAAAGATGTTGAACACAACACCTATGCTTGCAATAATTAAACCTAACTCTATATGACTGTAATGCAGAACTTTAAAATGTATTTCAAATTTTTCCGGAAAAATACATTTGTTCCATACTTAGCTTATTTAGTGAATTTCATTCTTGGTAAAAAAATACGTATCCAGAAATATCTGGAAGAAATAGTGTAGCTGAGTACATTAGCAAGTCCTTCTGTTAAAGTATCTGTTCAGATCCATGTTTACTGCTCAAGTCATAAAGATATTTTCTAAATCACTTCAGAGATGGACTGAGGCCCATATCTCTCAAATAGCAACGATGTTGTTGCAAGATGAAGAAGAAACTAAAGAATATTTGCTTTAGAATTTGTGAAACAATAATGTCCTGTAACAGGTTGGCATTCTATTACTGCGACCTATTTTCAAACTACATTTTGCCATTGTATGAATATGAGCATTATTGTTATCATGTGTTTCTTCACACAAAACAATAATGGCACTTGTCATCAAAAATATTTAGAAATACTCTAAATTTATAGGAAATTTATATTCTGAGCTAGTGTAACTATTAATTTCCTTATTGAAAATGTGAAATCATGTCATTTGTTGAAGAAAACAGAAAGTTTTTGCTATCTAATTCTTGACAGAAGTATATTTTTTGGGGTTATTCCCTCAGTGCTCCTTGGTGACTTGTTTGTACACCAAGATATTGGTTTGGATTTGCCTTTGTGTAATTCATATACTTTTGATCAATTCCAACTCATGCCCAATTATATTACACTAAATTAACATAATTCAACAGATGTTGATATTTAAATGTTTTCTGGCATTCACATCTTGGACAGCTGTCTTAGAGCTTGGGGAAAAGGCAAACATTTAGAGTTAAATGCTGAACATATGCTTAAATTACTAATTAGAACCAAGAAAAAACAATGCATTATCCTTTCTGAGGGCAGTAGGCCTCTACTACTGAACTATTTTTTAGGGTCTCTTTTCACAAATAAAGTGCTTAAGTGACTTGAGTATGGGTGTCAAATCATATGGAGTGATGCAGGTTTTTATTTTCCATCATGTGCGCTAAAATTATGCCAGTGTGGAGTTGAATCTGTTGATTTGTAGTGTTCAGAGAAATTTTGGACAGCTACTGTGTGTGAATGACAAAAGTGCTGCTAAAGATAACAGCAAGGATTGTGTTAGGATATAGTATTTATTAAGCAATGAGGTAATCTCATGGGCTGGGGGAAGATTGTATTCTAGTCATAATGGGATTGCACCAGGACCCTCAATAATACAGGTATGTCACCCTTATGCTTGAAGTTATGTTGTGAACAGATTGGCGTTGTATGAAAGGAGTTTGATAGAGTTGCGTGGTCTCATCACATCTTTTTAAGATGTAATAAAAGGGAAATAAAGTGCTTAGCTCTCCTGGTTAATGTGATGGTTTTCACTCTTGCAGAAGTAGGTGAAACAATCTATTGTGTAGAGGATGTCATTCTTTAGACAAATTTGAGGAAAAGCTTTATTGTTTGTAAAGGGTAAGGAGGAATCAAGCATGGAACTGATTTCACCTGAATGTTGTCTGAGAAAAGTGAAAAGAAAGCAAAAGAAGGCAGGTGGACAAGGAACCATCCTTCTCTAACTGTCCATGGGACACATGCATTACTGCACATGCCACCCTTCTCTGGGTGTTCAGGTAGACACCAGGGACTGCATTCATGTTTTGACAAGCTGTGTACCACAAAGGAAAGAGGATATCTTTCCTTATAAATTTACTTGGCCATTGTTTTTCATATATTTTTCCTTAGAAACAAATATGCCTTGCATACTTCAGTGTAGTATTATGAAATCATCATGCATCTTTTCTGTGGCTATATTGGTACACATGCCAGAGGCAAAGATTAAGCATTCATTATACCTAGATAATACATAATAGTCTTCCCAAATTTACAGCCCCAGTTGCTCAGTACGTGTACTTGGAGTGATACATTTTAATTTAATCCATACTTCTGGAGACTCAATCAAAGGGAAATGTAGAATTTTATGTTAGTCTTAATTTAATTAGGTATTAGTGTTATGAGATGTTTAGAAAGACATATATAATAGGGTTTTAATGGTGTTTATCTCTAAACTTACCATAAATTGTTCCATTGACTCCAATGCTCTTGAAGGCATTGTCTGCCACTTGTGATAATTTAAGAATGATCAGTAAGAGTTAAAGTTCCTCCAGACTCCCTTATTTAAGCAGCACTAATGGATGTATTCCACTGGCCACCAGATACAGCAGTGTCTGTATTTTAAAGCATGTAAAAACAAGATAGGCTGTACTACAGATCCATCCTGTGTAAGGAGAATCATTTATGTGATAGTTTTGTGTAGAAGATACTTAAATAAGTGGAGGTTTGCTCAGGGTATTTTTGGATTTTTATAAAGTTGAGCTGTTCCACACATTCCATATTTTTAATCATTTTATTAGCGTGTTTCTCTGTGTACAATTGAGTTCTGTTTTCTCCATCCTTAACTGCTGCTGTGAACATTGCTTCACACTCTCCCTGCTCATTTCAGCTTGTAAGAAATTGTCAGGTAATCTCAAGCTTAAAGTGAGTTAAGTTGTCCCTACCACATTCTCTCTGCAATCATATGCATATGAATATCTATTTTTATCCATATTTTAAGACTGAAAACTGACAGTTTCAGTTAAATCTTTCTTTCAAAATAATTCTCTCAAGTCCCTTGTAAAATACAAACCATTTGACTTTTTCCTTTTTGTGATGTCTTGTGAAAAAGTTTGCTTAAAAACTTTGATCAAGCCTCTCCATTAGCTGAAGCATCCAGTGGTGATAAACTTGCAGAGTTCTACAGCCATCTGCAGGAATGCACTGATACTGTGGCAGAACGGATTGTCACTGTTTACTGTGAGTTTCTTCCTCGTGTGAGAGATGTTAATAGCATTATAATGGATAGGTATGTATTGATCTTTACCAATTCATCTCATTATGGAATAGAAATCAGTCTTCTTGAAAACATTACTGCATCATCATAATGTGCTGTATCAGATTTTCCAAGTTAGTGTACAGAAATTTGGTAAATGCTGTGAAATAAAAAACACTCTTCCACACCTGCCTTCATTAGTAAATTTTGTTTTGTTTTTTTTACACCTGAGATGATAGTGAGTACAGGAGCAGGTAATAAATCAGAGAACTAGAACACTTGTACAGGAGTATCTGCTGTCCTATAGCCATTTTATTCTGATGCTCTTAGTGACTGCTGAACTTCCAGCTCTGATAGTGGCAAGGGTGAAAACTACCAGTGAAGGAGTGAAGAACCCGTTGGGTCCTCAGTTGCTCAGTAGGTTTATTGCATTTAAAGCACCTTAGCTGTAGGCTCCCCACAGAACAATATGTTTATTTGGAGAACATAACCACATGGTCCATGGACTGCAGAGGTCAGGGTAGACAAAAATCTGACATGACCTGTTACAAATGTCTTGGAGAGGTGAATGTGTAGAACTGCTCAAAAGGCACTTGTCAAAAATATTTGCCTGTGGAGCTATGAAAATTATGGAAAAGGGGATTGTGTTGTGTTGGCACAGATATGTTTGGGGAGATTAAAGAGACAATTCTAGACATGTTACCATGGTAAGGGCAATTACCTTAATTACCTTGAGAGACTGCTGCTATTTAAGGAGGAAAAAGCAAAATTTCCATCAGAGGGAATGTTTCCCAAAAATGCATAGATGCTTGTGAATTTCTTTGCATGTCATTGCTTCTATAAAAGTGTTTGCTGTATCAAATCTGTGGGATTTATTTATGGGATTTACTAACTAAACTTTGTGAGGTTTATTTACTATTTCAATAGCTTTTTTCGCTTATTTTTGTTATTGCTGCCTTCCCAGTCTGTCTTCCTTTTTGAGACTCTTATTTACCATGTAGAAAGGAGAATCTAAACACTGTGTGCAAGATGAAAAATGAATAAAAATTGACAGCAGCTTTTCCAGTGTTTTGCTTAATACGTTGAGGCATGACACAAAAACAACAACAAGAATTCTTGGCATGCTAGTGTAAGTTCACACCAGCCTGGCTTTTGCAGCCCTCTTATTTCCCTCTGCCGCAACTTTGCCGCTGCTATGACACTTGCAGGCCTGCTCGGCCGTGGTGCAGCTGATGCCCTGTCCATGCTCATATTTTTCCTATTGACAGTGAGTGTTCTTGCCAAACGCCAGGGACCATAGTCACATCTGTTTGTCTCCTAAGCTTGTCTGAGGCTGCTTGGGAACACTTTTTATCCAGAGGGCAGCTTTAACTAGGCCTAATACTCTGAAAAGCCTCTATTTGTAAATGCATACAATGAGGCGACAAGTTCCTGTTGTCTTTCCTTAAAAATTATTCCATTTGACACTGCTTGCTCCAGTCCCTGTCACCAGCACGTCAAAAGCCAGGTTTTCAGGCAAGGTGGTCTTAACAAGTTTTATTTTTTTCCTAATAAAATGCCTAGCTTCCCTCCAGAGCACTATTTATAAATGATAGCTGGAAGCAAGCTAGGGGTAAGTAGAAAGAAGGCAGGCAAATAGCTTTCTTCCTTTCTGTAATCCACGCTCTTCTGATTTAATGCTAAGAAACATAATGCTGAACCTAGCCTGATTGAGGGTCAGAGTTCTCCCTACTTTATAATACCCCCATTACAGGCATTTCAAAATGTACTGTGCAGCTTCACAACTCTGCTTCTTTTTGTCTAACCTGCCAGTTCCAGAGCAGTAATAGTTCTTGTCTGATCCTCTCTAAATAAATTAATTAATAAATAAATATGAGCTTTTTGTTTTGCTGTGATTTACACTGGCAGAGCGTATCAAATGTTAAGCCCTGGTGAAGGCAACTGCAGCTTTACAATCTCAAGTTGGCTGAACATTTGATGGTAGTGGCCATCAAACTGGCTTTGACAAAGCTTAATTGGTGCTTCAGCATATTGTTATTTATTTGCGGTGTAGGGAATTTTTGACAACAACAAAGAAATACCCACGCTCACCTTGGCTGGTGATGGGGTTGTTGTGATCAGCAAAGGCAAATGATTCATTTATGCTGAAGGAACAAGGCTGCCTTTCAGATGTTCATTGATTTTAAATTAAAAAGTAACTGCTGTGTTCTACATGAGGGTGACAACAATAACAAAGTAGTCCTTACTTAGTGTTATTTGTTGCAACTCCATTCCCTGTGCCTGGAGGAAAAGTGGGGAGACCCCAGTACCATAATCTTACAGATCAATAATCTAGATATCTCAATGTAGTGTAACAGATAATCAATTCTGGTAAAATAACTCAAATGCTGCTCACTGTTACTGCGGTGGCTCAGGTCTTCAGGTTCAATTGCCTGACTTTATTAATTTTTATCTTTCATCCTATTTGTATTCCTGCAGACTTTCTGCGTTTTTCATTCAGAAAACAAGAGTTTCACACTGTAGAACATATAATTTACGACTATCACACAACTTATTCTGCATGTCTGATACCGTTGTTAAATACTGATCCACTGTGATCAAACATCTCAAATATATTTTCTTTAGTTACTGTTGCCCCATATTGTATTTTACTATTCATTTTCTTTATCATACAATCAGTTATGAAAAGGTTACACTTCTTGATTTCTTTCTAAATTCAGAACTGAAAATTATCCTGTTAGTCTACTAGTTCAACTGTGTTGAGTTTCTGGATATTAAAATAGGATACAATTTCATGTCAGAATTACCAAGAAAATGTGGCTTAAAACAAAGGGAAAAAAGTATTGAAAATAAGGGCTCACTAGGTGAAGCTAGAGTGTACTTCTCTGTGAAACATAAGTTCCTTGGAATATTTTATTTTTAAATACAAGCACTGTGCTACTTGTTCATCTACTGTATCTTCTTAGAAGAAATATGCAGAGCATTGTACATTGTCATCTTCCTCATCAAGGCATTGTTGTCATTCCTTTACATTATTTAGCAGATCTGAGGTCTCTCCACAGTATATGATCATTTGTTATTCATTTAGAAGTAGCCCAGCTTTAAAATGTTTATAAATGCCATAAAGGGTAAGTCATATATCCACACTGAAACCAGATCCCATGAGTGACAGTGTTACTATGCTGCTGTGGATTGTCAGATGCAATTTTCAGCTTTTAACTTTATCAAAATTCACTACGCTTATGTGGTAAGAAACACATTTCTCAGTAGCATTTATAGATACATATTAAAATTGTGCAGTTCAGAAATTACTGCATTCCCCCCCCCCCCCCCCCTTCTGTTCTGGTTCTTTAAAAAAGAAAAAATCAGCTACATATATTCAATTCTGCAGGCATTCTATATTACTTTAAGAAAAATAATAACTGTAATTGTCCTTTGAGATTCTATTCCAAAAGTCAACACTTGAAATTCCAAATTTACCATTTCCTGTGGTACTGACTTCTAATAGCTGGGTTTCATGCAATAGCATTTGCGTGTTTGCCATCCTCTGCATCTCCATCAATTTTCCAGCCTCCAAGTGCAAGCTCATAATTGTTTAAGAAGCCTAACAGATAGTGTGCTTCTGTGGTATTCTCACAACTTGCCAGTGAATTAGAAGAGGATAAATTGTTATGCTACAAGTTTATTTCATGTACCTTTGAAGAGTTTACTGTTTCATGTTTTCTCATTCATTCTTCATCTTACCTTAAAAAAATTGATAATATTTTCCATGTAATAAATGCTGCTCTGACAGTAAAGCATTACCAGCCAATTGATAACCTACAAACAGCATTGTGATCTCTTTAGATAATTAATCTTAGCTATTTTCCTGTCAGGAGCAACAGTGTTTTTGTTTTATGTTGAGCTAGACAGATTGCCAGTTTTGAAAATTAAAAAGCATTCCCTTTATATTTATATTTATTCATTCCAGTAACAATTTATGATGCTGCATTTAGATACTGAGCGCTTGTCAACAAACATAATTATCTTTCGATATAAACAAGATTGGTGGCTTGACTGTGAAGCTTCATCTTGGTTGAGAATGTTTTGATATAGGTTCAGATTATACAAGCTGAGTATTTATGTGGCAGTTTTCTTCCTTTGTTAATAGTTTTCTCCTATAATTACTTGCAGGCAAACCAGTGTACATTTAGGATCATTGTGCATGGGAGACATCAAGCGGAGAAGGAAAGCTGCTCCCCTGCCAGGACCCACAGGTAACCAATTTCCCTGGGACAGAGCACAAACCACAAAATGTTAAATCTCTAAACACAAAGCAGTAGGTCAGTGACCTGGGGAGAAGCTTGATAAATTCAATAACTTCCCATATAACTTCAGATATATTCTATTCTTATTTATTAATAAATATTAAGAAATAAATAGGCTCTCTCCACTCTCCTGCAATCATTGCCAATTTCCAGTCCTTTGTAGCACAGCACTTCTTTAAAGACAATAAATCCTTTTTCATATACTGAGACAGCAAAGATTACTGCTTATGCCCCTTCAAACATTACAAGAGAAGAGACCTGAGGCATCTTGTTTTCTGCATATGAATGCTCTAAATACCCTGCACAATAAAGTTAGGATGTGAATTCTTGGGTAAACAATCGAAAATGTGGTGATAAAGCTGTGAAACCACAGCTTTAAAATTAGTGCTGTAGATTAAACAGGAAGCACTTGCAAGCACATTTCTGAAAGATTTTTACAGATGCAAGGTCACAACCATTGGATGCATTTTGCTGATGTCACAACTGTGAAATGACTTTTTCAATACTTAGCAGTGATTTATAGGACTCTCGTCAGTTTGTTGTATTAATTATATATATTGCATACTGGAAAGATTCGGTTGTATGTGAGCCCATGTGAGCCTTTATATATATTTCTAATACAGAAATCTGGACTGCATGTCCTAATCATACATAAACTACAGCAGCAACATTTGCAACGCATAGAATTTTCAAATATATTTCAAGTAGATGTCTTTAGTGATGCCTAATACTTGTATTCTAACTGAATTCCCCCTCCTGAAACTTCTTTGTTTCAAACCTCAGTGGCAGAAACAGACCAGGAATAATATTAACAATGTTATAAAAGTACCTTAGTGGCAGCAGTATGAAAAAAAGAGAATCTATGGGTCAGCTTCTAAGACTCTGAACATATGTGAATCGAGAAAGAAAAATACTTAATGGCTGAAGAGAGAATAATGTAATTATTTCTACAAGGTGATTTTCACTTCACAACTTTCAAGTACTAGAGGATGTCATTTTGTACTGAGAGGTTATCAAGTATCGTGAAATTAATTTTATTATTCACTTTACTTTGGGCTTTCAGTGTTCAGAATTTTATTTTACAAGCTGGGTCCTCTGTGTAACTTTACAAAGCCAATATTTTGATACTAAGGCAAATATGTGGTCATTCAATGTTATGTGTCCATGAACTCACAGTTTTAGAAATTGTTTTGCCCCAAAGTTTGCCTTTATATGAAGAGCAACAGAGAATAATGGTGATAAAGGTATCATATGAGGTAATTTTTAACTAATGTGCCTTCTTTTCCTTTCAAGTTCAAGGTAATCTTTTCAATTTTCTTGTGATCAGGAGGATTGAGAATGTTTTTTTGTGGTCTTAGAAAAGTTGTTGTTTTTCTACACTCCATCCTTGTAAGTTTTTAAGCAAATAGAACCTTTGGTAAATAGTGAATAAGCTTGTACCTGTGTATAAGTAATGTATAGCATACTAGAGGTTATTACAGTTTTCTCAAAGGCTAACCTTTCTACAGCTAAATGATTGTTTATCTGTCACAGGCCTTGTTTTTTGTCAGTGTTCCATAAGATCTTATGAAAGAAACAGGGTTTTCTTTTAGAATGACTGCATGTTTGGAAATTGGGATTAAAATAGGAAATTGCTTATTTGATTATTCTTCTTTCAGTAGTTTTAGTTAGCTAAGATATGGGAATAGAAGGGCTTGATTTTATGTAGAAGAATTTGTGAGCTTCTTTATTGAAAGAAAAAAATACGGAAGTTGTTTACATGAGTAGAAGTTGGAAATGAAAAAAGCATTCTCCTAATAAGTGTTTGTATTTGATATCATAGTGAAACCTGAAAGGCTGTCTGTAAATGACTTCTTTACTGCAAGTGTTTTCTTTATATGGACTTGAAATTGGCCAAGTTTGGTCTGAGTCAATGTGTTGGTAAGAGTGTTTTCTAAATTCCCATTTGCATTTGGAAAAAAATACGTTGGTCAATTAACTCTTGTAAAAATCTGCACAGTGCTGAAAATGGTCATTTATGCCTTTAGGCCCAGTGACCTAAAGGCACTGGATGAGAATGATCCTAACAAGGTATTGGAACTCGTTCCCTGGGTTTGAGTCTCACAAGGGTAGCACCTGCTACTTTCAGACACCTCACCAAGGCACAGACTTCTGTAGCAAGCAGTGTGATTGGTTAAACATTTATTAATTGTGACAAGAACACCCAATTTATTTCAGTACTCCAGCTTATTTACTGCTCTTTCACCTTTGTATTTTGTATTGAAAAAGTAAAATGAATATTGATAGAGTTAGATATTGATTTCTAAATTTATAGCCCGTTCTCAGCCTGCAGTCAAAGTCACATACCAATAGGTTTGTGTGTATTAGTAACAAAGGATGTAGCTTTACTTGTACAGCATTGAGAAACTATTGAAGCAAGAAAGTTTGAGCAGCACAGAGCATTTTATCGTTTCAAAAATGTCATTTGTAAAGGTGAAGAAAAGATGTGTTGAATAGCAGTGAAGAAAATGGGAGATAATATAGGCATGGATGGTTAGGAACTGACAGTACTGATACAGGAGTATCATATTCTGTCTTTTTTCCTAGGATAAATTTTCTATTTTGTGGATGTTTCATATATCCCGTATGTGTATGGTTGAACCTAGATAGTAAATTAATCAACAAAAAACTGATACTAGTGAAAATTGATTACTTCCCACAACTGAAGTATGAGGTATTGTACCTTTTAAATACTCTTTTGGATGATTTCTTCCATGAAACCAATATTATTCCAGTGAATCTGTTCTCGTGTGAGAACAGGTCATTCTCAATGACCTTCTCTGCCCTCTGACTACCTAAGTGGTAGAGCTATTTCATGTGACACCTTGACATATTTCACTGCAGCGATACAGTGCTCTCAAGTTTGTAAAAGGACCTCTTAGACAAACTAATCCATTGTCATGGAAATAGTCCTTTTAATACTGGGACCAGTTTAATGAAAGTGATAATAAAATTAGCAACAACAACAACAAATTTTGCTAGAGAAAGAACATTCTTTGCAAGGTAGTGTTACTACTTGAAACACATGCACTGGGAATATTTGCAGCAATTTCAATCTTAGATTATCTAGTTTAAGTCTCATGTCAAACCAATAGGTGCGACAAAATTTTTGATACCATATACAGAATTTGCTTTTATCCCAGTTTCTTTGTAATTGACTCTTATGTACAAGATTTTTGATTTTTATCATCTCCTGTTCAATCTCTTGAGATATTTTAGATTTTCTTTTTAAATAACAAACGTCTAAGTCTTAAATGTTGGGGGGAAAAATCATCAAATTCTGCTTCACATCTCATATTTGTATGCCTTGTAAATAGTAATTTATTTCTATTTCAAAACAATCTTTTTACTCTGGTGTTGCATAGTGGGGTTTACAGTTTGGAGCAGCATTAAAAACCAGTTATAAGAGGAGAAAGCTATTTTTTATTTAAAATGCAGAAAATGTTTACATAAAATAGTTTAATTACTATGCATGTAAGGGGCACTTTAATACTTACCTTTTGCAAAAACAAATTTCAGATGTCATAGTCTTTATCTAGTTGGCATGTTGCATGCACATGCTACACTTCAGGCTGGTCCTGATTGAAATGACCAAGTTAAAAGTCTCATTTTAAAGAATGTGTTTTAATGAAAAATATGACAGTTTCTTAATTACAGCAGAAATACTGAGCACTGCTATAATGCCATCATGACTCACTTTAACAAGGTAATCAAAAGGGTACATGTTTTCATTCCTTTTTAAAAATTGCCAGTGGAACAGCTAAGCAAACTATTTTGCTGATGCTTAATATGTCAGTGATTAAAAATCAGACCTGAATATCTGCAGAACCAAAATGATGATTTGAAAAAGATTGTGATTACAGTGTGATAACAGAGGTGGCTGAGGCTGAGTTTGTGGTGAAGGTCAACTTAGTGGGATAGTTTCAGGGAAAAGGTAAACTTTGGGGTACTTGGATGAACTGACCATAAATTTCCAAAACTCTAGACAATAAGCTTATTTTATTTTAACTTGATTCACTGCTTTTCTGTCTACCAAATGTACAACTCTATAGACACTGCTATAAATCCCTTGAAGAAATCCTTGAAGAAATCCCTTGTCATAGGGCAATGCAACATTGGCATGTTGTGAATCCTTTCCCTTATTGCATTGCACCATTTCTTACCCTCAGTCTGCCAGAGTCCTTCCTGGCATGCACTTCATGCCTGCTTGGTTGTGCAGCCCATGGACTCTCGTTTTTCTTTCATTGGTATCTAACTTGGCAGCAAGTTAAATTTTAGGGACTTCTTTCTGTTTCTTTGTTTCTTCTACCATATTGTCTCACCAAACTAGAAGTTAAAAGATTGCAGAGTGCCGTCCAGTATTGGAAGCTGCAGTCCCTTCAGAGCAAAAGGCTTTCTGTGTTGAACTTGAGATGGCAAGTTCAGGCAAGGCATCTTACCTACAAACACCAGAGTTCAGAAAGTTCAGAAGACCTGCAATTCAACCAGGACAAGCTTATCCTGGACAATGGCTGATGGATTTCTTGTGATCTAGAGAGAAGACAAATGTTCTACAGGCTGTACACACAACCACTATGAAGTCAAGAGGAAATATTCAGATTGGTAGAAGATGACTGTACCTGTCTTTCTAAGTGTTGTTATCTTGTGAAATGTGGAAGCTTCAAGAATAATTCCCTGAATTACTGTGGCAGTCTTTCGTAAGATAGCTGTTTCTGGTTATGGAAACCATTCACATTGCCTCTACTGGAAGCTGAACTTTCTGGTCCTTATGGGTACCTTCCAAATTGAGATGTTCTGTGATTCCATGGATTTTTTTGCTTCACTTTCAGCAACCATAAACCAGCTTACTGGAGAAGATAACAAAAGAGAGTACCCTTAATATAGTGGAAATCTGGGGGAAAAAAAAGTCAAACCAGACATTATTTTACAGTTTCAAAGGTTTGTTCCATTAAGCAGTTGTACACTTGAGGACTGGCTTTAAGTGAAACAGAGATATCAGTAGGGAGACTCATCCTCAAGGGCAGTTATGTGCTCTGCAAGTTCTGCACATTCTCTGCCAATTAACATATTAAAGTGGTTCCCCACAGAGAGGAGCCACCTCCTTTTTATGTGCAGTTTGTTAGAACCATCACCTTCCTCAGATGGGCAAATGGATGTCCTGTAGTTTTCCTAGAACTCAACCAATAAAAGAAGTGCCTGATTTTTCTATCAGTCAGTTTTAGGTTGATAATTGCTAAGGATTTTTGTTAAAACACAGACAGTCGGGCAGTTAAAACATGCAGTTTTCCCTCAGTCAGCATCATTTCTTATGCCAGCTCTGCACAACAATCTCTCAGTTGCTGGTGACTAGTTTTTCTTTCTCCTGAGGGAATAGGGAGCACTGCTGCAAACAGTCCCTGGTAGAGATGATGCAAAACCCAGTTTTCTGCAAGTTTTTTCAGCATATGATTCACTCTTTGAATAAGGAAGGAGGTCTGTGCATAAACCTGGTAGCTTTATGCAGAAAGTTTTGACACTTCAGAGGAATAAAAATACCTGTTTACCATGTGAGGAAATAAAATTCATTGATCAGGTTTCCAGCTCAGGCAAGATTTCTGTCTTTTTGTAAAAGCCTTGCAATTGGTGGAAAAGTTCCTTATAAAATCTGTTGTACGTACTCTGGGTTTCCCAAAGAAAATTTTTGCTTTGGATTTCCAGTGGGTTTCATTGTAAGGTCACAAGTCTTTCTGTAAAAGCGAGGGAATGCTTATCAGATGGGATTCATTTTCCTGAATTTTTGGGGGGTTAAACAGAGCTTTGCCACGTCCCCCAGTGAGAATGCTTCTTCCAAAGTGCCATCCAGTGACAACGTTTCTGTCATCAAAGACAAGGTGTAAAACAAAGACCTGCTTTGGACTGAAGTGAAAAGAGAGTCCTGGGTATTCAAGAGATTCCCCTTACAGAGGGATAAACGGCAATCTAAAAATACCAACTCTTCCAACCAATTTTATAGCAGCAAAGACTGAATGGGCAAGAAGTTCTACTCCACGCACAGTGTAGCCCAGTAAAGAATGGAAGAAGAAGAGCACCTGCAAATCCAATTCCAAGTGATCTGTGTTTCTGGATAACCAGTTTAACCTAAAATTCAGTGTCACAATCTTCACTGGTGTGTGAATTTATGTTTATATTCAGGAGAGTTGAAAATAGATTTAAATCTAGAGTCTATGCTTCCAGGTAGGGTGTGTTTACCCAGGGCACATTTAATACCCCTTGAGACAGGGTAGTAGGAATGAAACTATGGCAGTGCTAACATCAGCAAAACTCTGCTGTGGATACGGGATAAATACAGAGATGTCCAGCACCTGCTGAAGTCATAGCTATGTCCTCTCTGCTATTCTTATCTCTCTGTTAGAATAAAATTCAATGCTAGCAGACTTACCTGAACATTATAATTCTGAAGTTATTCTTTAGATAGTCTTAGATAGCTCAGTGTGAGGGATATGTTAGTCTGGTGAACTAAAGCAGTCTCAAATATTAGCTAAACAATTTTCATAGCATTCTCATAGCTGAGTTGTTTTAGTTTTGGTTTGGTGTTTTGTGGGTTTTTTTAGTAGATACACAGCCATATGTACTGAATTTTGAAAATCGCTGCAGGTACTGAGTTTTAAAATCACCATGCAGCTGGTGGCTGTGCTTCTGAAGCTGTGTTTGTGCAATTACCCAAAACAATTTTAAGAGCATAAACATTTAGGCAGTCTGATTCTCATTTTGCTAGTTAGAGAGAGCTGGCATAAAAAGACAGACTACAGCTATGTATTTTTCTGATTGGTTTCCTTGTGTATCAGGATCAGTCCCTACTGGTCTGAGCTCATCTGTCTGGTGAGGAGTCAGAAAAGAAAAAGAATAGATGAAATATTAAATGCTTTCAGAAAATGAGGGGGAAAGTGCACCAGCTTTTAAAGAGAATCAGCATGTATCATTTCTGCTTCCATTGGCTGTTTATCCAACATCAATACAACACTTTAGGAGCCAAATTACTAAACAAGCTGCCAATTAGGCTTGCAGTCAGCTGGATAGATTAGTGGCTAAGAGAGGCAGATACAAGATTTTCATCTCTTGAGCCAATTACGCAAGTGAATTACCATCCGCAATGCTCCTTGGAAGATTTGAGGTAGAAAGACTGACTCTGCTGTGATAGACATAAGTGAGATCCAGGGTAGGGGGTAAGGGTTAGCAGGCCATGTATTGCAAAAATTACCCAAGCAAAAAGAGATCCTTCTAGGAAAGGATTTAAAGGATTTAAGGCTGCTGGGAGCGATAGAAGAGGAAATAATAGTTGTGGTATGCTCTGCAAAGGCATTGCTGTTGTGCTCACAAGTCTTAATCGTACAAAAGAAAGATGAAAGGGCAAGACTATATTTATGTACAGTGTCATTTTCTCAGAACTGTTTAAAACCCCGTTTTCTTAACAACAGAAATAGTGCTGTGGCCAGAGATGAAATTACTTCACTATGCCTTCATTTGGTTCTTACAGCTTGGGGGGGTTGAGAGGAAAAAAGAGAAACACAACAAAAAACCCACACATTTTCTTAAATAAGGGTTATCTGAGCGCTTGATCCTAGCTGTATTCTGGTTTTATTCAGCCCAATATAAGCCAAACATGCTTGATGCTAGTCTTATCCAGCAATTGGACCATACAAATAAATATTGTGACAATAGTAGTTTATGAGGTCATAGCTCCTTTATTATTCTGTAATAAATGATAACTTCAATATTGAGCTTTGAATTTGTAGAAGCATTTTGCAAATAAAATGGGTCTGTCAGATCAAAACTGTTCTTAGGCTCATTTGTTTCCTGCTGACAATGTTGTACACTGGTGTAACATTGTTTCTTAAATATGAAGCAAATTTAAAAGCTGAACTTTTGCAAGCTGCTGTATCCAAAAATGATTAAACAGATGTGAAGCCTGCAGCAGCATTAGACCTCTGATCTGATTTTAGCTTACAGATGGAATTAAATTAATTCATGGCAATCACTGTAAAATCAAGGGTATGGCACTGAATGCTAGTGTACTGTTTAACCAGGACATACCTGTCTCAACAGCTGTTAAGAAAAAATTACATACCTTTATTTTTCACTAAAACCTGCCTTTAATGCCATCATAAGTATCATACCAAAATTAAACAAATGTGATGAATTTTTGCTTTCCACTTCCCAATTTTGTCACTTACTACTCACTGATTTCATATTCCATGTATGTAAGGTCATATGCATAAAAAATGTAGACCTTGAAGTGTGTCTATTCATATACACAGGTGAATAGACACACAAAGATTTGAGAATTGTCCTTTATTCTTTCAGCTGTGAGTATTGCAGAGAGAAGGAACATAAGCTGAGGGTAATTTACAGAGCTGTCTTTTCAAACAAGTTACTATACCTTAATGTTTGCTCCTCCTTCATATAATGGCAACCACTTCTACGTGCAGACTACTCATCTGGTAGATCAGGAATCAATTGTTAGGGTTGCTAAAAACATTTTGTGTCTGTAGAAAAAAAAAGATGGACTGCACAGGAAATTCCTACAAATTATTAGTGCAGAGACATCCTTGTAACTCCTGGAAACATCATACAGCATTAAAATTAGAAAAATGTATCCCTTTTTTCCCTTTTTTTTTTTTAATCTGATTCTGCATAGTTATTTTTGTGGGACAGCACAATGGGTTGGTTTTGCTCTTGCTCCTGGGTGGGTCAAGACTGAACACATCCCAGAGGTAGCACAGCCCTTTTCAAGGCCGTGTGCTTGGACCATTCTCTCTAACAGGCCCTACTGGCTAGTCCAAGAAGTGCCATAGGCATGAATTAAAAACTGAACTTGAAGATGAATATTGCAAGGACAATTACTGCTTTTAATTAGAAAATAAAAGCCCAAAGCACAGGAATGGGGGTCAGGGGAATAGCGCGCAGTGTAGTATGATTTTTAAGAGCTCTCTCCCGTCATGCAGTCTATCAGCAATGCAAATGTTGGGATTTTTTCCAACCTGCTGATTGCTCATGAAATGGAGGAAGAGGGCAATGCCACTATCCACATTCTTTGGATTCAAGTAAAATATGTTGCATTATAGATTAATTTTTCAAGTGATAGGTGAAAAATAGCAGGAATGTTAAAGGCAGACATAGGTAGTATCCATATAAAAGCTAACTGTAGTGCAATGGAATGGCCATTTTCACAATTCAAATAAAAGCAATCTGTATTCACCTCATTTATGAGAAGAAGTAATTAGTCAATTAGTAGTATAGGCAAGATGGGTGGGGTTTTGATTTTTCTTTATTCTTGCTGCAGTACAAAGCCTTCAAACACATCCTTTGGACAGTGTATGTTGTTTGATTGTTTGCCCAGAGTGGGTTGTGAAACCAAGGTTATGGTAGCTTCTCTTTTCTTTCTTTTTCTTTTTTCTCCTTTTTTTTTAATCTGATGATTTACAAGAGTAAAGCAGGACTCTTAGGGAGAGCTTCTGTTTTAATAGGAGATATAAAAGTATGTACAGTGGAGGGAAAAATAGATATTGTATACACATTCTGGCAGTACTTGCATGTCTTTAAAAACAAATAATTCCAATTATCTTGTCACAGAAAAACAACATTGAATTGCTTCAAAAGGTATCAAAAATAGAAGCACCAGTTTACTAAATAACATGTCAAGGTACAGAGTGTTCTTTCATATGTCTTTTTTGTGAGGTTCCTCTGGCTGTCTCAGGAATTGAAATTCATATAGGAAGGTACATCTGTTACAGGAAGAGCTCTGTGGGTTTTTCCCCTGAATAGACTAAAGCAAAAAAGCTGTTTATGTTGTCTCAGGCTATGCCTTGCATACTGTTCCAGCAGCATTGCTGCCTCTGCCTAGGCAGCATTATGAATGGTTTCATGTTTCCAGTTTTTAGGTGTCATAAAATACACCCTTGTGCCTGCTCTTTCCTGCTTGGCAGGTCTGTTGGATCTCTCTTCCCCTTGAAGTTTTCCCCTTAATTGTTCCACAAACATTTACTGGAATGATGCTTCATTTTTTGCCATCACTTTTTATAAAAAGTGGACCAAAACACAGTTCCAGGGTTTTACTTATGAGGCTTACCAGAATTTTTGTTGAACAGTACCCTTTCTACCCTTTCTTCTTTCTTTCTTTCTTTTTTTTTTTTTTTTTTTTTTTAGCTAGAAAGTATAACTGGGAAGGTTACAAAGCCTGTGTTGTGTATGCCAGGCAGTGCCAGGGACTCATTTGTATGAAAATTGCCTCTGCCTGTGGGGGCCTGAAAAGAAAGGAAGTCTTGGACATTGAATTTTGTGCTGGTCAGTTCAAGAAGAACCCTCTCAGGGACTGGAGGCTGCTGACTTAAAAGCCTTTATTTTAAGCCTAGCATTAAGCATAGCTTCAAACCAGTATTAAAGGATGCCTTCCCTCTATGCACTCCTTTATTTCTTTGACTGAGGAGCTGAGATACTAGAAAGCAGTCTGCCTTTTATGTAGCCGGTGTTTTACTGAATATGAACGATCTATAGTAGATAATCTGGAGTACTGTAAATTCATCGTCACAATCATCATGAGGTTTTTAATATGCACCTCTCATTTTGAATTTCTGTCTATATATGCAGTTTCCACTGTGGGGCCTTGCCTTTTTTTTTGTGTGTGTGATAAATTAGGCTTTTTAGAAGCTCATGTTGAACTTTTTGGTGTTCTTGCTTAGTAAGTTAATATAATGATAAGCCAGCTGCTTGTCAATGGTAAGTTCTTGGCTAAAGATATTATCGTCTCCAAGAACTCAAAATTACAGGCTTCTACTACAGTATTTTTCAAAAAGTAGCAGGCAGAATAAATAGGTAGAAAATCAAACAGATAGTTTTGAAGCTGGGCACATTGAGGTTTTTTTTTTATTTTGTTGTTGGGCAGGGTGATGTTGAATAATGCTGAAAACAAAATCCTGCTGTGTACATGCAACTGCTTGTGTTCAAAACCTTCAGTCCTTTTTAAAATTGTTTGCATGGTGGAAGTTGATACATTTTAACACAGATTCTTGAAATAAATATCCCTTGTGCAAGATATTATATTTAGAATGCTTATCCATGCATTGTCTCTAAACTCTGGCTTGGGGAGTCTGGTTGATGAAGGGGAAAAATAGCTTTATTATTTTGACTTCACTGTTTTGTTTTTTAAATTATGTATTCATAGGGAAAAAACTCTTTCTTATAAAAAAATTAATCTGTTATTGTAACAAACATATACTAACACTTGCAATGTTGGTACTCTTTTCTGTGGTGTGTATGTAGCATTTCTGAGAGATCTCAATGCTAAGAAGAGAGTGTAAACAACACTTAGTAAAATTCAAAACACCAAAAGTAACTTTGGACATATCAAAATTCACAATGTTCAGTAAAAGAGAAACTGAGTAAAGGTACAGCTGAATTACAGAGTGGTTGACCACCTGTTTGTACTGTTTCTGTAAGAGCTATAATTGTTTAATCAGAACGTTTTTATTGAGGCAGGTCATTGATAAATATTGCTAAGAACAGAGTGATGGTCATGTTACTATGATGTCTCTTCTTAGTGACTGCATAGGACTGGAAATTCATGTGATCTTGACAATGTACTGGTAGACATCTGCACGTGATTTATAGTCTTTGAGGCTGATGTGAAATCCACCATATTGGAATATAATATGATACTGTTTGTCATATGTAAAAACAGAATGCATCTTCAAAAGCATTAAAAATAAAAGCATTAGACTGTATTATTTAGAATCATATGCAGTCAAGAGGTCAACATGTGCAAAGACAGCCTGTTCTAGAAACCTGTTAGATGAATTAGGAGAATAAGAAGGTTTAAAGCTTTACGGGAGATTATCCTGCTCTTCTCCACATGGCAGGCAGTGCTGATTAATGCTGTGTATTTCTTTAATCTCAGGGTTTGTAGGTGAAAACACCCAACCAATCCCAGAAAACAACATTGGAAACAGAATGCTTCAGAGCATGGGGTGGACCCCAGGCACGGGTCTCGGACCAGACGGCAAAGGGATAGCAGAGCCCATACGAGCCATCCAGAGACCCAAAGGACTTGGACTTGGATTTAGCTGACAGAGATAAAAATAAAGCTCAAAATTAATTTAAAAAGAAAAAAAAAAGAAAGAAAAAGGAAAAAATGGCAAACATATTATTTGTTGTGATTGGCAAATCCAGTTTTTCTTCTCTCAGAGATAGCTGAAGTCAACGAGCTTCACACAAACTCCACCAGCTGCAAGGTACAGCCACAGTGACAGAGCTGGCATTCGAGTCTAACTTCATAATGGTGCTAAAATGTACAAAAACTTCTACTTTTTTATTTTCTGTGGTCTTAAGGTTTGTATTAAGCATAAAATTCAGTATACTCACCTTTTTTGGTAAAAGCTTCTGGCACAGCAGGTTTTAGTATATAAGTAAATTTTGTTTTGTGTGTATAATTTCATCTCAAGAGCCTTGATCAGATTTGTTGAGGAAAATGGACCTTTTAACAGCTATTGTGGCTTCCCCCTTTTCAGGCAAAGTTTCCAAACCTGGTATTTGTAGTGTTTAACAGTATTTAAGTATAAATTGTCATTATGGCCATAATACATACATATTTCCCACTGGAAGGTGATATGGTATGCAATTTTGTCTAAGAGAATGAAAAACAGCTTTGTTGTCGTAGGAATCCCATTCCAACACCATTTTCTGGCAATGTATTACTGTCTTCCACATTCAAGCAGAAAAGTAGTGTTTTTATACTTGTTTTTACATTTACAAAATTAATTTTCCTCAGCAAATATTTTACAGAGTTAAAGTTTACTCTAACTTTGGCTTTCCCTTCATATTAATAATCCTCAGTATTGCCACATTTAAGAATAGTTTGAGCTTTGAAACAGGAAATTGTATTTCAGGGATGACTGTGTTTCAGTGTTTATTCTGGGGTTTGGCACATTTTAAACAATGCAGTATTCAACATGGTGATAACGTTTGGTTTGTGACTGAGCTGTTGCCAATGAGCCACAACCTTTAAGGATCATGGACAGAAAAAGGGCAAGGAGAAGCAGGATTAGGATGGAGGAAAGGAGGGAAAAAGATACTTTGATGGCATCTCACAAATCTAAGCTAGCAATTTAAAATCAAGAGGGATCATTAAGTGTTTTAATCAGTATCCTAATGTATCTAATGTCAGCAGAAGCAATTTCATTAAGCACCAACCAATCAAGCTCCTAGGGTACTTATTAGTCTGCAGGATAAAACAAATTCCACTTTAAAATTAAATGATAGGGCTGAAGGAAACTGTTTTTCAGATGGACTAAGGAGAAAATCGTGCCCCTCTCACCACCCATGTCTCTAGTAGCTGGCAATATTTACCCTCTTTGCAGAGGGAACAGGATTTGATTCTCCAGTCTTTTTTTTTTTCTTCAAGCGGAGGATCTCCCTTCCACAGCTCCCAGGCTGCAGGGAAAAATACTTAGAAAAATACTTAGATGCTTGCAAAGATATTTCTTTAGGATAAAAAGAGCACAGCTTTGTTCATGCAACTGTGAAATATAGTGATTAATTTTAAGATGTGTTTTTATTACTTTCCTTTTTCTCTCTGCTTCACCCATTTCTCCAGGAAAATAGTAGCAGGAAGAGGAAAACCAGCAGCATTATAGCATTAAATTTGCTTGAAAGAAATGTTCATATTTTCCAATGCGATTGCTGTCAGGTTGGGAACATTGTTTCAGCATACCACCATAGTGTAGAGATTACAGATTAGTACCTGATGTTGTTTTTATGATAGTTGCATGCAAATGCACATGTTCTTTGAGTTTCAGGAAGACTATTTATTGCTGTTTAAATACTTTGTATGATTGTGTGGTTTTACTTTTTAAAATTATAAGAAATTTTAAACAGAATTGGGATTTATACAGCAAAAGATACTTTTTATTGTAAGGTTTTGGGGCATAGCATAATGTGAGTTTGCCACTTCAAATATCTCTTGCACAACTGACCTTGGTTAAATACATTCCATATCCAAAGAATTTCAAGGCCACATAGTTACAAAGGGCCAAGAGCCTGGAATTCTGCAGCTGGAAGAGGTGCCCACTTGTGTGTTATTCCAAATAATGCATTTCTGTGGCCTGTACCTGTTCTGTAGTGCCATGTGCTCCTGAGAGCAAGTGAACCCTGACAACCTCTTTGTTTTGTACACTGCAATCAGAAATCCCTTAAAATCATTTTCAACCCATGAATTGCAAAAGTGACTCTTTTAAGATCTGTTTGTTGTAGCTCTGTCTGTAAAACTGTGAAAGAATACTCAGTCTGTTAAAATTCCACTGTTCTGCTTTAGATCCAGCACCTGCATGTCTTGGACTGGAAGTATGGCACCTATAACACTTCTCTGAAGTATTTCTGTGTAATTTACTATAGCAGTAGTTTCTCAAGAAATAAGTGTAGAGCCCCAAAAGTACTTGAAACTGTTTCCTGTTTTTAAAAGGTAAGAAGGAAATATTCAGGAAAAACATCTTTAGCTCATTCAACTCTTTTTTCATGCATTCCTACAGATGCAGTGAAGCAGCCAGCCTAGTAGACTGTCATAATGGAAGAACTATGTAATCAGATTGAAAATCTTAATTTTTTTTGTTCTAAATCAGCCTTTTGGTGAGAATCTATTAGACATTAAAGTTAGTTAAACTGGTTTTGATATAGAGCTAGATACACTTTGTTTTCCCCAGGTATTATCAATAGATGCCGCAGCTGACAGTACACTTTACCTGTTAGAAGCTGTAGAACAAAGTGATTTATTAAAATATTTTCATGTAGTGTTTTGAGATATTTTTTGTACAGTAAAATTCCCATTCTGGCTCACACTGTGATTTTATTTTTCCACATCTCACAGGAGTGGTTTTAAAGACACTCCAGCAGTGTGGTTTCATACAGTTAAACTAGTGTTAAGAAACAAAAATTAATTGCAGGGGTTTTTTTTAAAGCCATTGCAATGTTATTTGGCTTTGAAACAGGTCAAAATACTTGGATTTACTGTTTGTTTTCTTCAGATCTTTCCTATGTCTAACCTGCAATCATACTCTGATACCTACTATAAAGCTGGAACACATTATTTTAAAATACATATACAAGTTTTTTCTGACAATATTTCTTTATGCCTGTGACACTGAAGTTTTTTGCCTACATAAATAAATATGAGATCATCTTGTATCTAAAAGTTGTCATCCATCACTTGCCAGATTCTTTCCATTTAAATATTTGAATCAGTAGCTCCGCTGTTACCATAATATTCTTCCTCTGAAGAATGTGTAGTGAAGAGAAGAGACGTTGCCTGTTATCAGCACTGCGTTTTGCTCCATGTTCCATGGTGTCTCCAAGTTCTGTGAATTGAGCCATTAACTGTTGATAAAAGAAACCCATGAGCAGTATCTTATTTCTAAATGAATATTTGTTAAGTCAGAGAAGCGTTATCAATATGCTTGTTTTAACAAGCTTGTCCCTGCATTTGTCTTTCTGCAATTAGGTCAATAATGGGTGTAGAACAGCAGTAAATAGCTAAATGATATGTATAGAACGCTTTGCTTTAACAACACAAATGCAAGATGGAATAAAATAAATAGACTCAATTCTTCATGGGCTTTGTATTTTCTTTTCTTTAACCTACCCTTTTCAGTAGTGCTGTTATTACACAGGTAAGTTCAAAAACATGCTGTTTCTGGAAATATAATTAAAGTGGCTAATATCGTGTACCAAGTAAATGCATACTGTGTTAAGCTATTACACTGCCTTTTAGGTACCTTTTTACTGGTACTTCTTTCCTAGGTTATTATTATCCTGCTGAAGAGGTTAGACCACAGTATCAGGAAATGCTTCATTTAAGATGTTTGCAGTACTTTTGTTATCATCTTTTTCTAAGAGTTCTAAGTACAAGTTCCCTTCACTCCTTAGGTATGTATACTTTGATAACTGTGACAGGGCCTTGTGTTTTCTCTTCAAACAAGTCTCCAGAATTGTTCCTCCAAGGAAAACTCATCCAACTTTTGTTTTATTTTCCTTCTCCCCTTCTCCCAGGGCACTTTCAGTGAAGGCATATCAGAAATGGGGATCCCTCCCCTCTTACTCTTAATCAAGAAACTTTCTAATTGCACTTCCATCCCTAGCAGAGTTTTCAGGAGCAGTGGAGTAGCTGCAAAAGGGGTAGCACACATTTACTTGCAACTGAGCACATTGCATTAAGTTGTTTGGGCTTCTCATGATTCTCTTCTGTCCTACAATAAAACAGATATTGGAGCTATTTTGACCATGTTGCTTGTATTTGAATATTCAGTCATGAAGTAATAGATTATGTAAGCTTGATCTCCCTCACCAATGAGAACTGGTTTTTAACAGCTATGAAAAGTGGTTTAAATTAATATTAAGTATTCCATCTATAGAAGTTTGTTATTTTTGGCCTGTTAATGACATTGCTATGATGAATTTAAGTATTGGGGAGTTTGACTTCTGAAACTGTGAATATAAATCATTAGCCTCTGAGGTATGTATGTGTTATTGTAAATATATGAGCTTATTAAAATGTCAATCAGAATATTTCATCATAGATATGCTCATTTCAGTTATGCCTTGTCTGTAATGTTGTCTTTTCTTCTTAGTACTTGTCTGTTTTTCTGAAAAACTGTAGCCCTGTGTGTGTTTTTAGTGATAATGCTCAGTGTTTCCTCTCTTGAAGCATAATCTCTTGTATGTGGCAGGTGATTCCACTCAAGATTTTCTGTCATTTCTGCTACTCTACAGAAGTTGCTTTTCCAGCCCCTTCCTAGGTCAGTTTCCTGAAGGGCCACCTGTTGCCTTCCTTCATCAGTTGTAAGAGATTTTAACACTGAGAACTTTGGATTTCTTTGTCCTTGATGAGGCTGTTGTGTTGGTCCCTGTCCTTCCTGTGGCCCCAAGTCAGCGAGAGATTTGTAACACTTTTTGCACGTATCTGCCTTTGGCTTCCAAATGTCAAGTACTGTCTAAAAATAAGCAGCATGGAAGAATTTGCAGACTGAGGCTGTGACTTTCTTCCTTGTAAAAGATACAGATACTAAATTTTACGTGGCATCAGAGTTCCCTCAGGTTCCACCTGCCTGTTTGCAGGATTGTGCTGGCCCGTCTTCAGCACTGAGCTCTTCTAGAGCTGCTCTTCGGCTGCGGGAATGTACAGGTTAGCAGGTGGGTAATGTCAGTCTGTCTATCCTTGCAGTACCCACAGCAATACATTCCAGCATTGTGGGGAGTCAGGCTGCCATGTCAGCCTGGAATATCTTAATTTTGCAGAGTTCAAAATAAGGCACGGCAAGCCACTCATACAGGGTTGTCAGTTTAGTATTCGGGAGGCGATTCTATTGGTGGGATGGGGTCTTTTTTGTTCATTCAAATAGAATATAGCAGGAAAGTGAGAGTTGCAGTTAATGGAAGGGAACAAAACTTCTGAAGCTGTGATACAGTGGGAAGTTTGAAATTTCTTAAATTTGGGGGCAGATGAGTAAGGGAAGTCATGCAACAGATATGCAGAGAAAGAAAACGTTAATCTTCCAAGTAATATTTTCTTTAATTTGCAAACAAGGTGTTAGTCTTTGGCAAAACAGGCTCAACATTTTGACCTACTACTGAAGAATGCTGGAGGTTTTAATGCCTGAGGTAAGTTAAACTTCTCATGCATCTGCTACTTTGAATCCTACAAACTTTCACTGCAAGTCAGCTTATTCTACACCTGTCCACACTCAATCTTTCTCCATCTTCTCAAGCTGCTTTATTGTTTGTGCTGGACCTCAGATTGCTCCTTGCTTGTCCATTTCCATTAATTTTGTTTTCTTTTCTAATGAGGTGGGATTTTTTTAATCCTCTTCCTTGGAAGTTGCCTATAATGTTGTTTTAACTTACTATCCTACAAGGTAGCTTTGAGTAGTTGAAGGAGATTCTTTGAAGAATCAGTACAAATGGATTCTAGTTTTTCTTCCCATAAAATGTTTCTACTTTTATATTATGTCTTTGACAACCCCTACTGCTATTCACCACTGCTTTCTCTCACACAAACTTGTTTTCTTACAGAATATTGTGGTGGAGAGTACAAGAATTTTTCTGATTGCATTTGCAAGTGTGCAGATTTTCAATAATGTGCCTTTGGTTTCAAGTCCTCAGAACTGAGTTTGAATTCCACATGTTGCCTTCCCCGCCCCCCCCCCCAAAAAAATTCCAGGTTATCCAGATGTTCTACCTATTGTGAAGAAAGTGGAATGTTTATCTAAAATTTTCTAGATGCCAGATCCTCAGTAAATGTGGCGCTGGCTCACTCTTCCTCTAGTATCAAATATGATCCGCAATGTGAACCATACATATGTAAATACAAGATGCAAAAAACTGTTGAATGAAAATGCCAGTGATACTCAGTATGTTAATTTGGATTAAACTCAAACACTTCCACTGTCTGGAAGAACAGTTTACAGATTTCTTTTTTGTATGCCTTATTACTGAAATAAGAGATTTTGAGAGTGAGCCTGTAATGATTTTAAGGGTTTTTGTAATGTGATGTAAATGATAAGTAACACAATTACCTAGTTGCCTTTATACTTACTGTGGTGTGTAAGCTGATTTATTTTTCATCTTCTTTTGTCAGTGAGCATGTGAATTACAGTTCTTACTAACTGAATTTAGGCAATTTCTATCCATTGCCTGTCAGATGGGTCAGCTGCTAAACAGTAGCTCTTGCCCAGGAATTTTATAGAACAGAGACATGGACAGGAATGGTACCACTGGCAAAAGTGTTGGAATAGAGAAGATCACCTTTCAACCTCTACGTTGTACATACCTGCAGTTTTCCCAGTAACCACTGGGTCTTCCTTAGTAAAGGTTCACAGAGAAATGGTGTCAGGAATCAGACCTGCAGTCTGGAGTCTCAGGATTTGATACCTGTTTCACTGTTATTGCTAACATTAGAAGTGTTCCTCCCACAGCTGGGTTCCCTCTTAAACATCCAGGGCTGTGAATGGGCAGCACTCCAGGAGAGCTGCTGGTAGAGGCACTTTGCAGTGGGAAGAGTGCTCAGGTGCTGACTTCCTCTTGGGCTTTCCTTTAACAGAATAAATCCTGAATTTGCACTATGGTGAGCCAGATCGGTGACTTCAGAGGAAAAAGATCTGCTCCTTAGTATAATGGTATTCTCATGTGAGATCTACAGCTATATTCATCAAAAAAGTAAAACATTTTTGTGTCAGATAATGTTTATTCAGCAAAATCTAGTGGTTTGTGGAATTTTCTAACCTGCAGCCAAGACACAGTGTATTCCATGGGTTAGTCAGAAACTAAATTACCCCAGTGTTCAGTTCTGGGTTGCTAGTCCTCTATAGGCTCAGGTACAACCTCCCTTCTGGAAAATGGAAGAACCTGGAAGCCTTGACAGTTTGAGGTCCCTGAAATCATCTGGCTTCAGGCTCTGCAGAGGAGGTCTCCCAGTGTCTGTCCAAATTTGAATGCTCCCCACCAGAGAGCAAAGAACTGCAAAACCTGAAATCACCCTGTGGCTTTTGTAGTTCTAGTATGGGTCAGTCATTGGAGGCTGCCTTTACAGCAGTTTCCATGCCTCCAGCTCAGGAGGATGTGATTTGGGAGGCTGGGGAGGCAGGGATGGCCAGGCTTCCTGCTGGGAAGCTGTTGACTGGGCAGGTCAAGAGGCTCCAAGTAGACAGCAAGGAGCTCAATAAGGTGTGCTATGGACAGCACATTCTTACTCCTCAGCTTCTTTTGGAATTGTTGGAATGTCCTATGAAGAACAGCATCCAAGGCAAATTTCACTGCAGGTTTAAGGAAGGGTCGGCACATCTCGGTTTCCAAGAGCATTCTGAGTTAGCAGTAATGTCCTGGTAAATTAATGTAAGTGCAGGTTTGGACTTCCCAGAAGGGTCAAGTGTGGTGATTGTGGAGTTTGTAGCCACTGCTGTGGGATTTTATTCCAGGCACAGGCTGCCATCTCACCAGCCATCTGAGAGGTTCATGCACTTCAGTGCAGGATTGGTTATACGTGCAGATTTTTAGGCACTAAGCTGAGAAAGAAATCACTACATGCCTTAATTATACTGGCCCATGACAAAAAGGTTGCAAGAGAAGTATTGGCAGGAGATCTGTTACGATTTTTGTCACCATCCAGAGTAGTGGATCTTTGAATATTTTTGGCCAGAACCACATCCCTTTTCTGTGTTTGGACCAGGTAAATTTTAAAAAAAAGCAAAATTGCAAAATTAAAAAAAAAAAAAAAATTGAAAATGGAGTTTACTGTGTAATTGAGAAAATTATTTGCCTGCATGAGTTTGCACAAACAAACACGTGTGTATGCATAGAGGTGTAGATCTCTGCAAAGAACAATGTCATACATAAAGTAATGGAAACCATGGTTAGATACTGGGCTGTTTGGTTCGTGGCAAGCCTGTGAACCTCACAGAAGTGTGACAAAACCTCTGGTTCTGTTTAGCCTGCCTGACTTAGAGGGGTTGTGTTGCTTCCACGAAAGTTGGTAAATCTGCAATGTATTGTTTCATATTCTGCCTTTATGTAAACCTAGCCAGGTTTTTTAGTTGTCTTCTTCCTAATCAGTGGTAAAGTGCATTTAATAGCTCACTTAAGGTGTCATCCATTACTATGAGTTACTGTTAGAACTAATTAATAGAGCTGAAATTA
Organism: Fringilla coelebs; assembly: GCF_963513975.1. NCBI lineage: Eukaryota > Metazoa > Chordata > Aves > Passeriformes > Fringillidae > Fringilla > Fringilla coelebs. The sequence goes on along the minus strand of NC_140030.1, from coordinate 94,660,444 downwards.
TTTTGTAATGAGAAATTGAAGTATTACAGTGTTGAAAAAAAATTACCATTCATAGCTAATTAACGTTTAACAATGCAAATAAGCTGATAATTATTTTTCAAGCCATAGAAAAATTCTGTGACATTTTATATACTACCTTTGTGATCTTAATTGTTTCTGAAAAATACCTTTAGAGATAAATAGTCTGAAGAAATTTCCCTAGATAAAAGGCATATTCTGAAGTGCAAAATGACTGAAAGCTCTCCGTTGGTTCATGTGGGGCTGCATTCAGCAGCTATTTCTCCCTGTAAGCACTGATGAAGTGAAGGAAAAATTAAGGGTTCCAAAGTCAGATGGAAGAGGAAATTATGTGGGGTCTTGGGGAAAACTTCCTGGCTGCTCTAAAGAAGTCATTGTTCTCTTTGGCTGATGTAGATACCATAAATATGGGCCCAGTGGGCTGAGATCTTTTGGATCCTTCGCAAGAGAAGATGGTAAGAAGTGAACACAAAATTCACAACTGCTTTTAGTCACATATGTGTTAAAGGAATGCAGAAACCAAACAGAAAAGTGAGTCTGACCTGGTGTGGCAGCGCGGGGCATGTGAGATCACAGTCCCCCAGATATCAAGATGTTGGTTCTTCACAAATTTCATCACAGCAAAAACTCCTACTTGAAGCAGGAGTTTTCAAAGGAAGCATTGAATTGTCAGTGTCCTTTTAGGAGCCCAGCCTGGTGCCACAGGCATTGCCTGCTGGTCAGGCAGGAGCCACTGCAGGCACTAAGTTTTGTTCCATTCTGTGGCATTTTTCACAGTCCAAGGCACCATTAAAATCTGTTCTGTAGTGGCACAAGGGCCACTCTTGTGACTGCTAATCTTGATAAATGAAATATTTTTATAATATTTTATCCTAACTTTTATCCTGATTTTTATCCTAACTTTGTAAACTTTACTGTATTTTAGTATGTCAGTTTAATGCAACAAAAACTTTGTTTTTATCACAAGTTTTCCTGAAAGTGTTCAGGTTTTGGTGGTAGGTTTTTTTTGGAGTCAGCTGGCAATAAATACTATTTTAGCAGGTAATATATGATCAGCTGGCAGGTGAATCACAGAGGCTCCTGATTATGTCCTACTAAACACACACACGTTATACACCTGGTGTTTTTCAGTGTATCCCAATTTCTCTTCGGCAGGATGGTATCACCAGCTGCCAAGGGTGTGGTCTGCTCTTAACAATTTTTTACCTTTTTCTCTGTACTTTAGTTTTCTGCCTTCAAGTTGTTAAATAGGATAAATCATCCAGATACCAATCACACTGCTACAGAAGAGCATTCCTTGACAGTTCTTAAATTTTCCCACAGAACACAGGGTGGGTTTTGTCATCCTGCTCTCAGATGCTTGTTTTTCCTCCACTTTTTCTTCAGGACTGTCCACCACTGCTTTTTTTAATGTTGAACTGGTATCAACCCATCTTCCTTAGAAATGGATTTCAATTTTTGTGTTGGTTTAGGCCTCAGATAAGGCCTTGTGGTCATGTCCTGTATAATCTGGAAATTTCCTGTAAGACCAGATGTATTGCTGAAAGCCACCACTTCTGTTGGTGTATTATCCTGCAAAATCCTTACCTGGAAAACATCATCCAATTGTGTCTAGTGTTCCTGTGCCGGATGAAAGGGAAAAGAATGGTGAAGGTAATGTTTTATTTTATTAATTTGTTTAATTATTTTAAATTGAAATTATTGATTGATGAAAGACGATTTCTGAGTCAAGACTTCCAAAAGTTTAGTGTAGATAAAATTGAGCCTGTGAACCAGGTTTGTCCTTTGGTTGGCATGTGAGTCATGTAACCTCTTAAAAGGGGGGAAATGCTTGCAGGCCAGCAGCAGGATACTGTGCCAAGGTTTTCCTGCCATCAGAAATGTTTGGAACAGCACTGGATGCTGTTTTCATCATTCTGTATGCTGATTTAATGATTAATATACTGAACTCATTCCATAGGTAAGCCTGTCTTCGGACAGTATTTTATACAAGTTCACATTAAGTGTTTAAAAGCTGGTGTGGTTCAAGGGTGTGACTTTCAGGGTGTGTTGCCAACTTTGGTTCATGTTATTAAGAGGTCCTTCCTGGGTGGTTTCCATATCCATTTTGAGTCATCCCAAATCCTGCTTTTGGTTCTCTCCAGGACCAAGCACAGACTTGTTGGCCACCTCTGGTAATCATTTCTCCTCAGAACAGTTATTAATGATAGTTTGAGCACCTTGGTGTAAAATTTATGGGTACTTCACAATTAAACGTTTTTTCATCATTTAATAGATATTTGAGAAATGTAGCATGAGAAGTAATGCTTTCAGCAATTTTATTCTCATCAATCTCTTATTGTGTTTAGCATCTTGCAATGATGGTGTCTGAGAACCTTCCTCCACTGTTACAGAGCAGAGAAGCAATTCAGAGAGGAAGGCTTTCAGGGCAGTTCATAGCTGAAGTACACAAATCTTTGTGACCTGCGCCTCTTGCAGCCATAGGATATCAAATGTCTGAAGATTTGGGCTTAATTGCCGCAGCTCAGAGTGCACACCACAGAGCCTGGATGCTTTCAAACACTTTAATTTCTGGAAGACCTCGATAAAAAAGGTGGGGGAAGGCTGAGAAGCTTTCTTGTAGCAGCTCTCACACTGCTTGTGTTTCTCCATCACGCCCGTTAACAACTACACGAGAGAAACAGGCTGCAGATTTTTTTTTCCACTCCGCGAGTAATTGTCTGCACAGCAGTGACAGATGTGCAATATAGCAGCTTCTTCAGGAAAAAATTAACAGTTTGTCCAGCATGTCAGCTCGCTCTTTTTAGTGCTTCAGAGGTCTTGGCCCCATTATGGATGATTTAGAAATTGAGGCAAGCTAAGACCAGCTGCCTGGCTTGAAAGCCTTAGTTAGTAGCCCTCATCTGCATTCCAGTATTCGCTTACATCTAGAAATTGGTAGGGCCCCTCTGGCCACAAGATGAGTATGGGCTGACAATGCCTTGATTTGTTGAGAGAGAGAATAAATGGGTTTTTCAGAAGATGAGGAAATATCACCATTACTGGCCAATTTACAGCATTTTATCTGTTCTTCAAACATGTCACTTTTGTTATTGTTGCATGGTAATTACATAGTGAAACGGAAAGAAAACAAATTCTGGTTACATATTCAGATGGATTGCAAAATCATATAATCCTGATAAATGCCCATTTATGATACACACGGATGAAAGGTTCATTTTAATTTTGAATAGCTAGCACAGCCATAAATAGGATATAGGATTAGATCTCACAGAATCTGATTACCTAAAAGCAAATAGTATTTTTCTTCACTTTTTTCATAACCAGGAAATTCAGTGTGTGCGGGGTATTTAAATAAGCAGGTTTTCCACTAAAATATATCAAGTATATAGTTCAATAATTTCTATATTTTAAATATAATAATTTAGGACTATTCAGCTAAGTTTTTTCTGAAGTACTTGTTTGAAAAAGACATCAATCCACCAATAGTGCTGAGAAAGATATCTCACAGCTGCACCCTGTTGCAAGCTGTACATTTTTGACAAATAGAAGCAGCTTTGCTTCTCAGGTATCAAGTGCAACAAAGCAAAAGATGGTCAGTATTGGGCATTTATAGGGAATGGCAACTGTTAGACCTTCATAATTGCTTTAAAGAAAGTTTCCAGACAAATCATGAATTTTAAAAAGCAAGTTTTGACAAAACACCAGGCAGCTGCAATTTTGGCAGTAGCTTTTACACTTGAAATAAAGTTCAGGAAGCTCCATTTTCCCCAGTGGAAAGGCACAAGGAAAGGAGTGGTGTGAAAATGCATACAAAAATTAGTGGAAACCTGTCCAATTGATTCCTGATCATTAAAGAAAATAATCTGCTTTGTAAAGCTGTCTGCTTCATAGACCATTGGTGTCCAAATTATCTTCATGAGATGAGACACTGATTTCCCAACTTTAGGGAGGGTTTATTACTGCTTCAAGAGCAGGGATGGCAGGTCCCAGGGTTCTTACTGAACGCCCTGCCCACGAAAGACATCTCTGTCCCTGAAGGGAAGCCAAACTCACGGCATCCTGACCAGGTGTGGCACAGGCTGCCTGAACCACCTGAAGTGACCTCCCTTGCAGGAATGGCTACTACAGCTTGCAAGTGCTTCCAAGAGAGTAAATATTTGAAAGCTTCAGCTTTGGGCACGTCTGAGTACGGTGCCATGTGGTGCCAGGCCTTCGTGTTAGAGGTTGTGTTCTGCAGCAGAGAGTTTATGAAGATGGTTAATCAAAAGGAATATCATTTAGGCCCCTACTAAATGTTTACATGTTGCAAAGTCTAGCCAGAATTTTTTTCAGCTCTTTTTATTCAAATACATCAGAAGTGTAAGTAGGTACTAGCAGTCTGAGGAAAGAGACCTCAACTGGATCTGGTCTCAAATGATTAAATTTTATCTGCCTGAACATGTAATCATTTAAAGGTTTATAGTTTGGGATCAGTTGTTACAGTTAGTTTATGACTGAAATAAGCCTGATGTTACCACAGGTAAATGTGACTTAAATGACTGGTATTGTTGTCTTCCTCAATCTCACACAGTATTTGTAACAACTTTTCCTTTCTCTTGGCAAGTTTTTATCTATATATAGCTATTGACAAGGCTGCTACCAATGGAAGATTTCAAAAGGCAACTTTAGTGTGGGTCAGACTTTCTGATAGTGGGAGAGGGAATATATAAAAATCCTGGATAATTGGTCATCACCTGTGAAAAGACTATAGTTTTTCCATAAGCAAAAATATGAAGAAATCCTTCTTTATTATTATTATAATCTTGAATTTTGTAGTGTGCCTGAACTTTCCATAATATGCAGCCATCTGGAACAATTGCTTCCAAATGCAGCCTTACATTTGATTGTAGTGTCTGGAACATCAGCCTGCAGGAATATGCTGCTAAAAGCATCTTCCCTTATTGTCTGATGTGAAACAAATGTGGGATGTTGCAGTTTATTCAAAAGCCCTGGATTTTTCTGTATTAGACATATTCAAAATAGGTGGGATTGTGCAGGCGATACCCCAAGAAGGCAAGGAGAAAGCCACACCAAATTCCAATAAAGCACTGTAAGGATGTGGATGTACTTCATATATAATTAAGATGAAGTGCAGTTATCTCAAGGGTACTTCAAACCACTTGTTGATTAAAAAAAAAAGCTCTTTTACTGAGAACTAGTGTAAGGTCACTAAAATGAGATGCAGCAGCAGGAGTTAAAACTATACCAATCTTCATGTTAGTAATAGAACAGATAGTAGTCAGCTTTCCAACCTCTGCCAGGTCCTGCAGAGAGAGGACTGGAGCAGGCAGAAGGACATACAATGCTGGCATAGTCCCCAAAGCTGGGAAACATTGATTCTGCTGCTGCTCCTCAACCTGTGCAGCAGGACAAGGGTGCTGCTATTCCCTCCAGCCCTTCTCCTGCAGCAGTGTGCTTGGAGCAGGCTGGGAATATGTCTATATGGACAGGTAAAAGGCACATGTCTGCAGAATAGTTTATACAATGCCTAAGGAGTAGCCAAGCACACAGCATATAAGGTTTTGCATTCCTGTTCTCAAAGCCACCTCATTTTTGCATGGGTATCATTGTGTTTAAGGGACTGTTCTTGAGATTTAGTTAGAGATCACACCAGGCTTTCCCTGGCACCTTAGCAAAGGCATTTAGTCTCTGATGCTATTCTTCCAGAGAAAACCCAGATTATTCCTCTGTGTTATTTGTCTATATATCCATTTGTGTCTCATTTTCTGTGACATCTTCAAGGTGTAATCTTAATCCAGCCCAAATACAAGAGCAGTCATGGATTTAGGTCAATCCTGATTTCCATTGTCCCCTTCATATTTTCCTTTATGTATGTTAACATCAAGATGCTTAGGAGAAGATGTATCTTTGCAAAAGTCAGGAGCATGGTGGTCTAAAGGAACTGGCTACACTGTTCATAACAAATGCTTCTGCCAGGTAAGGGGTTAATGGCTAGTTCTGAATCACAGCTTGTTTTGTTTGGAACTCATGTCTTCAACCTGCCAATTGGTCTTCATTTCCTCTGATATTTTACTTACACAGTTAGCCAATAGGGCAGTTTTTAATGCAAAGCCATTTTCATAAATTATGTGGTTAATCCAGTGTAATATATAAAAATATGCATGTGAAATACAAAACACACCAAAGAAATAGAAGTGCTGTTAAAATAGAGTAGATCATGGTGCTGCCTGGTTCCCAAGTCCTCTGTGCCTTGTACCTACACCCAGACCCTTGAAAAGCACTGTCACCAGCTTTGAACAAAGACAGCTATTTTCTCCCAAGGTGTGGACTTCACATCCATAGCTGGCATTAGTTTGGTCACCCTGCATGCTACTCTTGTTCCTTATGTGAAATGTTTTGGTTAACAGTGTGACCTGCTACTGAGTGTGAGACCTAATACCCTTCAGCCTCAGAAGGAAAGATAAAATAAACCTTCAGAGATCCCAGAACTTGCCAGCTGATATCAATGGCATGCCTTAGAGACAAATAACAAACAACACTCCTGGGGTCTGTGGAGCTGCTGCAGTTGCAGATTTTTATCTCCACTGCTGTGCAGCTGGGGGGCATGTCCTCATGGTAAGCTCTGGCAGAGCTCAGTGAGACTCCTGTGGCTGAGGGAAAGAGGGTGCTGGTAGTGGGGGCTCCTGTCAGCCTACCTGCCACGTGGGTGAGCACTCACTGATGGAGACAGCTCAACAGCATCACATACTATTTAAAGAATAAATGCTGCAGGCTCATTTTTAAGGGACCTGGTGGCTGGAAGAACCCAGTTCTCTTTCCATAACAGCAGTCATCTCTGCTGGTGACAGATCACAAAACTGAGTATAAGCAACAGCTATTTTTTGTGGTGTCCTCTGCCATTCCCTCCTGTAAGTAGCAGGGCCTTGTATGTAAATGTTTCTGTTGTTTTAATATTCTTGTTTTCCTCATTCATATTCGAAGGTATTATTGTTAGTGCCAACTCACTTGATTTATTATTTAGAGCAAGCATTTGTTCAAAAAGTCAGCACTGGATATTAAATGATGATTGCTTGCAATGAATTTCTTCTTAACATCTGCAAAGACAATTTTGCCTTTTCTTCTTCCACTTAACTCTAAATGAGAGATCTTAAGCATAGTTAAATAGGATTCATAATATCATGCTGACTGAAAATCATCTTGAAGTGGGAACTATGAAGGCAAAAAGCTATCTGCATATAAAGTCCTCTTCCCTCTGAATTTTAAAATGAGAGGAAGGGGCAGAGTGTTTGTTCTGGCTGTACATTGCTGTTCCTTGTAATGGATGTAGTGAAGAGAGAGGAAACTCCAGGATAAAAACCACAGCTTTACTGGAGGTGCAGGTCAGAACCACTGGCATCCTGATCCTTTCCCAGGTCTCAGGCTGTTGTATATAATGCTTTATATACAATCCATGAAATAATGCAAGTATTTTTTATCCTCTTAACTTGCAGGCTGCCTAAAAATACGGCTAAAGCCCAGCGGAATCAGGAAACATTTTCCGCTGATTTGTGTAAATGTATCAGGTTAATATTCAGTCAAAAATTTTTTGTCATTATTATTTTTTGGCCCAGAGAGTAACATCTCAGTAACTTTTTCATTAGCATCAGCATCATGGTAAAGAAGTAAGATAATGCCTCCATATTAATTATCATTTTTACAAAGCTTCTTTAAAAATTCTTGTGCAAGCCGAGCTGCTGAAGGCACTTCATTTCATTATCCTTGAGAAAGAAACATGAAGGTAGCTGTAAATAAAGGTGCAGTCTCGATGTTCACTGCTACTAGTCAGGTTAAAAGCTGGACAAAATGAGAAAAAAAGATAATTAAATTACAGATCTAATTCAAGATTAGCATCAAGGAGACTGGTAAAACAAACAAGTATATTTTATAAATGTCCCAACATGAAATGTATGAAGAGACTGAACATTTTGGCAATGCTTTTGGCATTTTTGGTTATTTTAATACAACTATTTTTCCCCAAATGGGAAAACACTAGTGGATAGCAACTGAGTGCATTGATGTCGGACTTTTCCATAGGAGAAAATTTTAAAAAGTAGCTTTGGTTTAAAATAGTTGGCTCCTTTAAAATATACAGCCACAATAAAACACTGAAGCAGAAAATAGTTTCTGGCATAGGACGCAGCATTGTATTTCTGAATATATTATTATGAAGCTAATTGTCACAGAATTATGTTTGAATTTTATGACACATCCTAACAACAGTGACATGAACTGCAGAGCAGGCATTTCTTACATAAATATTTTGCCCCCTTTCCCTTTAGACTGTGGCAAACAGCAAAAATAACTCCTGCTACAGCACACTTGGAAGCCACAAACAGATTGTGCTCTCAGTTTAAACCTTGTAGCTTGATTACCTTACTCTTCTGCTAGATCTTACATATCTGCTAGAGAAGGGGGAAACATCATCATACAAATTGATTTGATACTTGGTAATTATAAGGGAATCAAGAAGAGCACAATAATAGAATATTAGCTTAATTTTTTCTCATTTTATTCATAAGATGTGGTTGTTTTATTAAGTACCAGCATGCTTGATAGTGTGATGTGACCTAAAGTTTCTTTTAGCATTCATTTCACATGATTTTCTTACCAAGAGGAGAATTCAGACTTAAGCCTGCCACCTATGTCTTTTTTTTCTGAACCATTATGTATTCTACGTAGGCCACACAGGTTGCAAAATATTATTCTGCAAACAAATTATTCTGTTGCATTGGCTTTTTTTACATGTCTCTTCATACTCCAGTTTGCCTTATTTTCTAAATCCATATTATGGATTTTCAAGAAGAAAAATTGATAACTAATATATTTTAGAAGTCTCCATGATTACTTTGGAATGGGTAATTTTCAAGACTATATGTAAATGTGTATATGAATATAATTCTTCTTATCTTGATTTCTAGAGAAATTTTTAAGCTGTGATGATCTCTCATTGGGAGAGATGCTAACAAGCCTATATTTAAATCTCAGTGACTTCAGCTAAAATGCGTGCCCATTAACATTGTCCTGAGCAGGAATACTTGCCTGACCTAGGACTGTGTGGGAAAGCTGCTTTAGGAGATAGAGGCACATAACCTGACATGTTTATGCACCTGCATTCTTGGGACTTGGGTATGAACCCTTGGCCCAAGGTAAGGCATTGGGATGTGCCATGCTGGGAAGGTGCAGCTGGCTGTCCGTGAAACCACCAGTGCAATTTCTGCCTGAGGTAGGGCAGTGCTGGGAAGGGCTGGGCAAGGCTGGCAGCCTGGAATGGGAGCAAAACATGAGGCTGGGTGAGAGCTCCTGGGTGCTGAGCTGGGACAAGGGTGCACAGGGACACTGCTGGGGAGCCTCTCTTGCTCGGGGCACACAAACAAGACTGCAATGAGTATTGATCCCACGGGCTATAATGGCTCTTTCTGAGCCAGCAGAGAACTGATGTATAGATCTGGAATTGGGGACCCTTTAATAAACTCTGTGAATCACCTGACAGACTAAAACTGCTTCAAAAGTCATGCAGCAGTTGGTGGTGGAAATTCATGGTTCTCAGATAGCTGAGCATCACCTCAGAGACTGCCTCACACATCACACCCAAGAGCTGAAAACATTAGCGTTAGTGCCAGGGTTTGTGATTTCCTTAGCTCATGTCACTGTTGTCACACTTTTTAAACCTCTTTTTTATATGGTCAACCAACAGCTACCAAAGTAAAGAACTGAAACCACCTGGAGATTTTTTGTCACAGGAAAAAAAAAGCTTCAGAAACCAGTAAGCCCTTTAGTTGTGTTCTGTAATTTCGAGTTTCTCTCTACACAAGCTGCTTTTTTTGTTGTTTTCCTTTTTTATTTTCCTTTTTTTTTTGGTCTGTTTTTCCCCCTGTAGTGCTTCTGGATTGCATCTTTGCATATGAAATTTCAGCCTAGAGCTAATTGTTACTGTTGATGAATTATAAACTGCTTTAAAATAGATTATAAAGAAATTCTGGCACATTCTTGAGTACAGTAGCGTGATCTTGCTTCCCTAGTACCAAAATAAGCCATATTCTCCTCCTTAAATAAGTTCTGTTAAGTCATCCACAGTTTTCAAATCCTTATGCATTTCTTTCATGATTCCCCTGTGGAGTATCCTTGTGGTTTTGAAAAGGATAGTCTCAAGTCTGAGCCTGTACTTCCAAGTCCTGCTCTCTGTTGCCTTAGGAGCATACAAAGGTTTAGATTGCATCTTTTCAATGCATTATGGCACTGCAGCCTAAAGCCAATGCTTGTTTTTTAACTGGCAACCTGCCTGTACGAATGGAGGAAACAGATTGCCTCTTTGCTGAACACTTAGACAAGGTACTGATTTAACAACAGTGGACAAGCAGCTGGGAGCTGGGCTGTCAGCCTGTCACACACTGACAAATCTGTTGTTCATATTCAGGCAGGATGTTCCAGTTAGATTGCCATCAGTATCATCCATTTACCACAGGCGTGCGAGGCGCGCCGGCATCTCCTGCATACCCATAGAGCAAATGCTGGTGATTCAGCTTTCTGGGGAACCTCAAGAAAACACATAATAACCCCTTTTATTTCTCTTTCCTTTTTTTTTTTTTCCTTGCAGTGGTCTCCTGCAATAAGACCAGGAAGGCAGCAAATTCATTTTTGCCTCTCTTTGTTCCCTCATTGGTATGCTGGAATTATGTGTGCAAATTGTTGGTTGCTCCAATTTCGTGTCTCGGGCATGAAAGGAAACCTCTGAATGGAGCCTTCCCACTTTTGATAAAGCCATGAAAGCTTTTTCAAAAGCCAATTCAATAAAATGCAGTCTAACTAAACCAGAAATAATAAAACCAAAAATGGTGATTAATAAAGATACACTGAAATGTCATTGTTCTGGCTTCCAGACTAATATTTAACATATTTCATACAGCTGCTGGATTTGTAAGTCTAAAATATTACAAACTCCAGAACTGTTTCATTCTCACAGTCAGGTCTAGTCTGTGGGTGAACTCTGGGCTAAAACCTGTCTGTTTTCTGTCTCTAAATTCATGTTAATCAGTTGAAGTTATTGGCTTGATTGGCTTTGTGTGTAGGAGTGGGTCTGGGGAAGGGGTGTTTATCAAAGCTGTAGAACAGGCACTGTAATAATTTTATCACAGACCTATACTTGCCTTTTTCTTTTTTAATTTGGAAAGGCTGCTTTTAAATATGCTGATTATATATTCAACAGATTATAGTTTTATATTATCTGTCCTTATATCAGAGTTGCCCGATTTGTGGCCCTGTGTGCCCTTCTCCTGTTCCAGCTCCACATCTGTAATCCCAGAGCCCACAAAAAAGAACTCCTGAATTTAGCTAGGGGGGAAAACTGCTACATCTGTATAGTTTGATCTGAATTCGTCATCTGATTTTGCTGCTGCCTGTTCATCACCTCTGAGTGATAGAAATAACCCACAGCTTTCTCAAGGAGGCGACAGAGGAAGGACTCCAGTTAACTTGCTGCTTATTCTCACAGTGGTATAGACAATTTTACATTTTTAGACAAGCACTGATGTAATTTAAAGCAGCAATGGCTCTGAGAAGTGCTTAGTCTAATTCTTACTATTAATCTATGTCTCTTTACATGTTTCCTCAGTGCTGTAAAAATCAGAATGTGACATACATTTACATTGTGTTTAATTTAATCAGCTAAGATCTCCAAGTGCTCTTCCCAACCTCTTCAATGTAATACCTTTTCTGGTCAATACAATCATTTACCTTCACTGTATTTTTCACAGTATTGTTCAAGATCCTCTGGAAAACACCAAGTTTATGAAGATTAGTAAAGTGATCTGTCTAAAAGGGAAAGAATCTTGCAAGTTTTTGCCACTTTTGTTTTTGAAGTATGGCTGTCAACAAGAAAATTTGTATGTAGAAAATCGTGTAGTACAGATTGCAGTAAATTTTGACACAATACTCAGAACAATATAAAAAGTCAGTAAAAACATGCATAAAGAAGGCAGGTGGACAATAATCTGTATTTCTTATATGGTGTGCTGTTGATTCTTCATTTTTAGAATTAGTTAATTTCATGTAATCTATCTCTTCCTTAAAAGAATCTCTATTATTCCACACATAAAGGTGTAAAATCTGAAATGTCTTTAGATTGTTCTTTTTATACATATATATATACAAGTTGCATTCCCAAATACAAACACTGGAAAGAGTTTCCAGGTGAAGATGCTTTTAAATTCATTAAATTTGGTCTTGCTTTCAGTCATATTGAGATGAATGAACTACATAGCAGATTTCACAAATGGTGAGCTACAGCATTTTTTAATTTGTTGAAGTCTACTGATTGGTTTTCTAGAGCAGCCCTACAAATTCATCAGGCAGTAAACAGGCAGGGAAAGCAAAAGTATTTCTAGATTCTTGTTTAAAAAAATAAAATCTGAGGGAATCAAGCTGCTTTTGTGGTGGAACATGAATAAAAAGCACTCTTTAAAGTCTTTTGTATGTGGCCACATGTCAAGACAAAGCTCCTACTTTTCATACACAACAGTAACAATATCAGTTCCTTATGTTTATAAAATCTCTGGTTGCTCTTTGCTCAGAAACCTCTGTGATTTTTGATTGACAGAAAGATTACCTAATAAACCTTTGCCACAAACTAATTAATCACTGTGAATACAACACTAAATTGGCAAGTATAAAAAAGCAAATGAGATGGGTGTTAAAGACCGATTTCAAATGACCTTAGTTAAAAACCAAGTACAGAGTATTGAAAGCATCAATAATGCTGCACTGCTGGTAAAGTTCCCTCTTTACCAGAGCTGCCTGCTCACAGGAGGCATGGCAGGGTGAGATAATAAGTTGCATCATTCATGACTGCACAAACCCAGACACATTTTGGTCATTGGGACCACAGTAAGGATGGGCATCACCTCTGCTGAAAGGAGATGGGCAGAATGGGGATCTGGTTTCCAGTTCTCCTGCACTCCACTTGCAATTATTATTTGCAAATATTTTTCTCAGAGAAAATATATTGTTGTAGTAGTTATCCTAATGTAGAAATGTCCCTGCATCCTTGCGCCAAGGTTCAATTTTACTGCATGAGGGTTGCACACTGGCAATGCAGCAAGTGGGGTCACAGTGGCTCCTGCAAGCTGTGAGAAGGCATCTTCCCCATGCACAAGTTTAACAAAGATAAAGTCACCACAAAGTGATATTGCTGACAAGTTTATCTACGTCTGAGGCTTAGGTCAATATAAGATCTTAGTTCTCTGCTTTCTTTTTTCTTTTCTGATGATTGAATACCACCACAGTCTTATTTATGGCTCAGGTATAGGGTATACTAGCATCACCACAGGAAATACACTTGTCAATTTTTTAAGCCTTGAAATTAAAGACAGGAGAAAGCTCTGATGGTTTTTATCCTGCTCAGATTGTAGCCTCTATTCAGGGAGGCTAATATCAGGGATTTTGTTCTGGCAGTCCCTGCCAAGGTTGAGATACACAACCCCCCCAGGAATACATTGCCTTTGATGGAACAGCTACCTCTGCTGCTAATTCACTTTCCTGTGGAGGGGTGGCTTGGCTCACGGGGACAGAAGGGAGCACAGCACCAGCAAGAGGGGTAGAAAGAAGCTGGGCTGCAGGAAGGGATTGTGAAGCTCCTCAGACACTTAGAAATGTGAAGGAACAAAACAAAATTTAAAAGTAAATTAAGAAAACCAAAATAGTGGGAGGGGTGCTGTGGGGTTTTTGACAGATGAGAGAAGCAGGAGTCATGTTTCTCTCTTGTTTTCATCTATAATTGCAGCCTGTTAACCTGTGTTTCTGTATCCTTTCAGCTGAGTTCTGCTACATATCCCAGCTTAACATCAGTGTTGTATTGCATTAGGGTGCTGGTTTACCCATTCATCTTAAAAGAGGGTAAAATAGGTTTTCTTTCCTGCAGTTTTCCAATTATTATCTGCACAGCATCTCAGTGGCTTGCTAACTTTTTGCTTCAAAAATTCGTATGTAAACTAATGGAGAATGTTTCTGTGTGCCATCTATCTGTGAGCAAACTAACTTCAATTCAGCTGGCACCTCTGCATTTCCCATTCATCCACTTAACTGGAATTCTACTTAAAATAACAATTTCAGATAGGTGGACTTGGGTTTTGGTGGTTTTTTTCTTGTTAAGGCTTTTGTTCATGGTTTAACTGGCTTCTAAATTTTTTTTTTTTTTTGTAAATTAATCTAAAATCCTAGGTAGGTTGGTGGTAAGGGAATAGATAATCATAGAATCATGGAGTCATAGAATAGTTTGAATTGGAGGGAACCTTAAAGACCATCTTGTTCCAGCTCCCCTTGGTATGGGTTGGGACACCTTCCACTGGACCAGGTTGCTCAGAGCCCCATCCAGCCTGGCCTTGAACACGTCCAGAGATGGGACATCCACAGTTTCTTTGGGCAATCTGTTCCAGGAAGTCACCACCCACATGGGAAAGAATTTCTTCCTAATACCTCATCTGAACCTACCATTCTTCACTTTAAAGCCGTTCCCTCTTGTCGCATCCCTTTGGAAAAAGTCCCTCTCCACTTTTCTTGTAGCCTCTTTAGGTACTGGAAGGTGCTATAAAGTCTCCATGGGCTCCTTCATCTCACAGTGCCCTAAAGCACACAGACCCCTCTGCTCTTCAACCTGCCAGGAGCCTGAAGTTCAGCCCTGTACCTGCTCCATCTCAGGAACTAAAGAATGCAGCCAGTTTCCAAAGTTGCATATATCCAATTCAGCTTTGGTAGGCTTCAAACAAAGCACAAAAGGAATGGTCTGCAATGGGTTGCAAGGTTGAAGCCAGGGAGAAATTTTAAACTGGGTCCAAACGAGCATCAACCAGAGCTGGACTGTCAGTTTTCATAGCAGCTTTTTCATCTTTTGTCCCCTCCCAGTTGTCCACGTTGTTTTTATGAGAGTACAGGGGCAATTTGTTCCCCCACCTGCCCTGGCAGTGGTGGCTGCCTCCTGGGAGCAGAGCGGTGTGTTGCTTGTCCAGGATGGGTGGGAAATGCCTGCTCAGCTCCCAGCCTGCCTGCTGAGCCCCTAACACACACATGGCCTTTCCCAACGAGCGGCAGTCACCGCTGGTTCTAGGGATTTTAATGAATTGGCCGCTTTTCTCCAATCCACTTATTTGCCTCCTGCAGCCCCCCGCCTCCCTCTGCCGGTCTCCTCCCTCCCTGCTCCCATCCTGGCTGCTCCCAGGCAGAGGGAGAGAGGAATTATTTATTGTGTGCCTGTTGAAAATGAAAGGCTTTTACATTTTAATGAGCACTAAATAGGAGCGAGGAAATATTGTTCATTAGCTGTAATCTGTGGAATTGCTTGAGTGAACTTCCTTTGGAGGCCGCTTTAAACGGTTCACTCAAGTAAAGCAGTTTGTATGGTAATTAAGGGAGCATTTTTCTGTCAACATCTGTGCTGCTATTTATAACGCCCAAGGTATCTTATTACTCCACCAGAGAAACATTAAAAGAGGTGGGCAGAGGGGAAGCTGTATTTTATATATATGTGTATATATATAATGTTACTGGTTTTCTCGCTTCAAAAACCCTCCCTTCTCCTTGTTTCCCTTTTTGCTTTCTTGTTTTGTTCTCACTCTTCCCTCCACCCCCTAATTTGTGAAGGGGAAAAAAAAATCCTGTCCACTATTTCCTGATAGTAAGGATTATCATTCTGACATCTTTTCATTAATCCCACCCTTTGCTCAGCAGCCAGGCAGGGACATTCAGCTGCTTGGCAGAAACAAGGGGCCTGTGTCTTTGGAAGCCTTTCCTCGACCCACCTCTCTCCAGAGGAAGATAGATATCTGCCTTTTGGTCAGGCTGTTGCAGTGTCCCCAGAGGGGCAACGCGGAATCACCTCTGTCCACCTGGCATCCCTGCACTAAAACCAGCCCAGGCTCCTGGTGCTCTTCAGCGAGGGCTGTGAGAGGACAGGGAGGGATGGGGAGAAATAACCTTTAGCATGCTCAGTTCTGCCGTTTAAAGTTTAAAGTTGGTGTTTTGACTTTGCTGCTGTGAGCAAAAGGATTTGGGTTTAATGACAGAACCTGGCTTTTGCATATAAAGATAGAAGGATTTTTATTTGTTTGCTTTCATTTGATTAACACCAGTAATTTAAACTCTGACTGCCTACACTGTGCTAGGGCAAACAGAAGCCATCACCAGATGTAGTTTTGCCCTTACTTTTCCCTCTTTGATTCTCCTGTACTAATAATATTGATGTTTGCACCCTGCAGCTCATCACCTAGGGATATGGGAAATTATGTCCTTTAAGAGCTGGAGTTGCTGAGGAAGAGAATCACCTTACCCAGCATTTCCCAGCAACTTCTCCCAGCCCTCATAGCTCTAGGTGATTTCCAAAGACCTGCAAGCCATCTTCTGTCATGGATATGTGCCATTCCCACTTTTCCAAACCTTTCCCCTATCACTTCTTCCTTCTTCTCTTTCTCATTTTATGAGTGTTTCATTTATGCTTCTGCTGGTTTACTTCTCCCTATGACATGATTTTCTCCTTCACTTTAGTCCACGTTTAGTTTGAGCTAAATCCAAACTTGGGGTGCTTAGATGGGTTTTGCATTGGTGTTGGGAATATGTTGTGAAGATTTCTACCGTTTTTACTAAAAAGAACCTCACAGTGCCTGTGGAAAAATGAACAAGGAAAGGCAAGAAGTAGTGTTGAGCTTGCCTGAGTGCCCCAGATACATGGCTCTACAGAAATTAGGTATGCTGTGCCAGAGCCAATAACTTGTATAGATTTTTCTCTACCTGTAACAACGGAAAAACATAAATGACTATCATAAAAAGTAAACATTAGAGATAGAAAATCCCTTTTACAGCATTCAGTCCATCTTTCTGCCAATAAGAAGTTGTTCCCTGTAGTATATTTTTCTAGTGATTCCTCCAGTCTGATGTTAAACATTTCAAGTGATGGGCCTTCCTGCTCCCCTGAGAGATGAGCTGAAAGCTTAGTGCATTTCAATGTCAGGAAGTTTTTCTTGGCAACTTTGATTTTCTTATCTGTATTTCTTCCTATTGGTCTTGGAATATCCCTATAATTACATATATTCCTTTGAATCTTCTTGTTGGTGCTGTTTTGGTGTTTTCTCTATCACCTTTTCATTACCCTGCAACAAATATTCCAACTCCACAATTATTTTTCATTCTTGGCTTAGAGTTTAATGAATCAGTAAAGTTTCCTTAATGTCTGCATGGCATTTACTGTAAGAGAGCTTATCATATCACCAGGCTCAGTATCACTGTTCTTTTATTTTAATGGGTAACCAAATTACGAGACCCTGACATCTGCTATTTTTGGGAAGGGGCCAACATTAGTTTTGGAATCAGGAAAGGGCTTCCAAAGAGAAAAATTACAAGTAGACAGAGAAAAAAATAATGGAGAGCAAAACTGTAAAAATAAAAAAAAAAATTTAAAATTGCAAAAAAAATTAAAAGAGGTCAAAGATGAAAGGGAGAGGTTTTTCTGTAGAAAGCAGGTGAGTGACGGCCTCTGGTACAGAAATCTGTGATCTGCCTGAGGATTGTGAAGATTTTGTAGTCAAGGAGCAATAGAAGTTTTCCTGGCCCCATTCTGAAACTGTTTCATCACACCTTGTGTGCCCCCACCCCTCCAGGAGATCAGAGGGGCTGCCAGCACTCCTGTGCTTCGAGCAGAGGATATTCAGGTGTGCACCCTCTTACAAACTGGGACCACAACAAGCGGCTGGGGGCCATTCTGTGGGGCTGGGGAATTTGTTCAAGAGTTGGAGCCTTTCCTTTAAACCACTGGCAGGAAAGGTCGAGGTTTATTGCCATGGTCCTTGTGAACATAGACCTGCGTCTTCCAGATATGGCGAGAGGGGAAATGCAGTCCAGATTGGGACATATCAGAGTGCTTGAAAAATTCAGGCTCTATCAGGACTTCTGTCTGTCTAATTAATTGTGTGATAAATGCTGGAATATGGATCCTGAACATTTTGTCTATCCATTTTTTTGCTAAAAAATGGAGTCTACATGAAAGGCCTTTTTTGCAGGCAATTGTGTTTGGAAAATCATCTCTCCCAGAGCATCCAAAATCTCAACAGACCCCAGATAGACCCCAAAATCCCAATAGTTTTATTACAGGTAGCACTGGGAAGAGACTTTTTTAATGTATAAATTTGACACAGAATGTTTCAGGACCCAGCCACCTTCAGATGAACATGATGCTGCAATTGTATGATCAGCCATTAAAGCACTAAGAAAGAAACTTTCCTAGTAAGTAGTTATTTATGTCTCTTACAAGATGCATTTTACTAATTCTTAATAAGCAATTTGTTTGGTCCAGTTGTCTAAGAGGCCTCTCAGGGAAATAAAATAGCCTAGTCACAAAATGCAGGAGAAGAGGAACATAAGCTGTGCAGTAAGTTCACTTTCTCCTCAATTATATTTTTAGATGAGATGCCAAGTGAAGAAACAACTTACAGCATATGGAATATTCCTATTTTTTGCTTCTATTAAGGAAAGCAAACTGTATTTTAGAAACATCTTCATTTCTTACTTGTCACCAACTTGTTTTTCCCAGCTCTTTAATGTGTAGCATTCCTTGGCATCATGTAGAAGGAAGCTTTACAGACTTTACAGGCTTTGCAGCATCAGTGCATTTCCTTCCAGCAAGAAGCCCACACATGTGCTTATCTTTAGGAACATGTAACTTCTGCTGGAGCTCAGTGGGACTTAACCACATGGAGAAACTGTAATGCTTTGCAGCGTGGGAGTGCATTTTAGTTTATGCTCAAGTATTTTTCTCAAGTGGCTTATCTTATGCATAAGACTTCTTGAAAGGCCCTTCTGAGTTAAAAATACCTGAAGTTCTTTCTAATGAGGTTCTATAGCATTCTGCTCTAGGTAATCAAGATTCACAAAGTCTTGTATTTCAAAGTCCTTATTATGAAAGAATAAAGAAGAGTTGCAGTAGATAAAATAAGCATAGGTTAGAGTGAAAGATAAAAATGGAGGAGGGAAATAGTAGAGCAGAAATGTGCAGGCATCTCTTACTGAACTTTTTCCTTCATAGCCTTTCTTAAGGTACACTTTATTTACCAATTATCTCTTTAAGGCAAGGATTCATCATTCTGCAGGTACTCGAGAGGTTGCTCATGTTGTTCAGGGTGCAATTTAAAATTTAAAACCAGATAATTTTGTACAGATTTTATAGAGTTTATTTGCTCAAATACCATTGTGTTATTTATTGAATATTTGAACAATACAATAAGCACAGACAGGCAATTAAACATAATATTTTACAAAGCTAAAAACATTCTCCTTAGTTTTTGGAAGTTATTTCTGAGGCTTCCCAGGTAGTGCACCATTGTAGTATGGTATTAACAGGTGACAGGGCATGTTTCAGAGGTCCACTAATACATACTGTGGACGTGCAGCCTCATTCATCCAGTCACCAGAGGGGAGTATTAATGGACCATTAAAACATGCCCAGGAGTGTCTTAATGCTATTACAGCATGGCTCTACAAATTTTAATTCAACTTTTATATAAAACATTTCTTTTCAAAAATACCTTTTTTACTATATTGTGAAATCTATTAAGGAAAAGGAAAAAAAAAGATTTTGTGACATGATAATATGGGAAGACATGGATTTAAATAGGGGTTTTTTTGCTACCATTTTAATACATTCTCTTTTGATTTTATATTGTTTTATAAATAGCATAGTCCTAAGGCCTGATTCTCTTTTTTTCCCTGACCTACCTTTCCACTGCTCAGGAAAGGTAAAGGAGTCTTAAAGTGCCATAAATGTAAATCACATCCCCATACTACTTAGCTTGGTTGCTAATTTCAATAGACATTTCTAGGTTTCCAGGTGAGTAAGGCATTTAAGCAGCTTTGGACTTTTGTTGAAGAAGCAAAACTAGAAATCCAAGCAGTTTGCCAAGTAAGTTCTGTGCTAGAGGGCTAGAACTGGGGAAGGAAAAACTGGGTCTGTCATGGGTGGTCCTCCTCTCTATACCCTTAGTAAAACTTTATAGCTGACTACACCAGTGTCACAGCTAACCCTCAATTTAATTAACTCTGTAAAATAATGTTATCATTCAGTATTCTAATTTTATTGCCGTTGTATACCAGTAATACAGAAGACTTTGTTATGCCAGTACAGCAAGCAATCATCCATGATTTCCTGCTAAAACCTGTGTGAGTGCATTCAGCAAGCTGTGAAAGAAAACTTATCCTTCTATGTCAGCCTCTCATTTAAAAGTCAGGAGCAGCATGAAGAGCTTGGAAGTACTTGAGCCTGACAAGAGAGGATGTCTTTAATAATAGTGGCCTTGAAAGAAGGCCACAGACCACACTTCAAAAATTTACTATCTGCCCCAAAATAAAATGCTGTCTCAGGTTAATTTAAAAATTGTATCTTGTTTTTGACTTTATTTATTTATCTATGGATTACTCTGCGCCATTACACGTAGCTGAAGGCAGCGGTCATTTTGAAATGGAACACTGCTGCACATTGTTCAAAGAGATTGTAATTAGGTATCAAAGCCTTATTTTTCTCTGTTTCTTTCTAAAACCCATTTAAGGAAATTCTTTGCCTCTTTCTGAGTCAGTTTTCTGATAGAAAACACGGCAGTGGAGCTCAGCATTTAGACTAGCAACGCTCAGGGCTGTGTATTAATCATCATTATCATAATAACAGCATTACGCTGTTATTACATATTACTCCTCCTCTGAAGTGTAGACGGTGCAGTGAGCTGCAATTTGTAAATACAAGCACTGCTTCAGCTGCACTTCTCGTTTGCAGTGCTGCAGGAGGAGCACCAGAATAATGCCAGGTGTAAGTGTAAGTGCAGCAGCACCAGCTCAGAGCATCAAGTGCTCAGTCAGGAAGGATACATGGCTGGTAGGACAGTGGATTCATCTGGGACTCTTCTTTTCCTGCTGTTTTTCTAGGAGATCTGTGGCCTCTGTCAGCCTCAGAGCAAGAGGATCTGCTCAGTGTGACTCATCTGATAATTTAGACCGCTATAACGACCCCTAGGATTTGAGAGCTTTTTCTCTGTTCGTCCTGATTTCGTCCACTACATTAATTTCAACTTTGGGGACAGAAAGTCTTTTTTAAGAAGTTCTTTTTGAAAGGAGGAAGAAGGGTTTAGAGGGCACTTGTGTTTGGGTTTTGGGGATTAGGGGGATTTGACTGGATGTGCTGCCGAGTTCCCGTGTCTGCAAATGCAAAGAAAGGAAGCTACTATTGATATCCCTGCCCGTGGCCATACCCTGCATATTCATAGCCCAGTGATGGTGATTTAGGTCTTACCAGGGCTGATAGGGTCAGTGTCTTGTTGTGGTGTTCAACAACCATGGCAGTGCTGTTGTTGACTATTGCTTTCCAAGAGGAGCTTGTAGCCTTTCTTGTAATTAGATTTGTGAAGGAATACATGAAAACTACACAAGTGCTGAAATTAACCCTGTTGCATGTTTTCTTTGAGGTTGAAATCAAATATACATATCATCTCCTAATTCCTTTAAATTATTTGATCCAATTAAAGCAAGATATATGGTTTGGACCAGGAACTAGAGACAGTCCTAGTTAGGCACTGCGGTTTTTATCTTTGAAGGCTGTGGCTGCCAGAGTTTAATCCAATTCTGCAGTTAAACACCTCATCTTCCTTGATAAATTAGGTCATATGCTCCCAAACTGTTATCCAGAAAGTGAGAGCCTAGAGTGAGAAATCCAGTAGATTTAATCAGTAAGCAAAGAGCTGTCTCTAAATACATGACACATTTGTTTTAGGGCTCTTCATGATTGTGAAAGAAGGACTAGGATGTAATGTTGAACGTGAATATGTGAGGAGAAAGGGACTGAGAAAAGGAATCTAAACAGAGAAGGGCAGGATAGGGAAAAGGAGAGTCTAAAAGGGAACAGGCTGAGACTTTTCAAGCATGGGGAAGACATGCAGAAGCATGGATCCATTACTGCCTGCTTTCCTCCTCTGCCCACAAGAGCCTGGATTTTTATCTTTTATTTTATATTCTTATGTCTTTTATGTCTTATGTAGTTATATATTGAATTGTATATTTATTGTATAATTTCATATTCTATTATTATTTTAATCTCATGCATTACTTAAAAGAGGGTCATTACTATTTATAGTCAGGACTCCAGAATCCATCAGTGATTTATAGCTTATACAACCTTAATTTGCTCCTCACAGCCTGAAAAGTATGTACAATGTGGTTTTACCATAACTAGCACAGTAATGCTGCTTCCAATATATGACTTTTTGGAGACTACTGTCCTGAAAGGCAGCTCATGCAAGTGTCAGCTTTTAAGATATTTGGAGTTATACATAAAATAAATGAGGAGAATATTGGTCATATATAGGTCATCATAAAGTCAGGTCATAATTATTATAATCAGTAAGTAATGGAACAAACAAATATTTGTTCAGCAGTTTGAAAAAAAATCAAGACTCATGAAAGTGCTCTGTACAGCTAAGTATTTATAAGGTTTATTGTTATGCAGGTATCACACCCCTGAGCAAGTGCCAATTATCTCTAGAGCTGTTTGAGGATTACTTTTGTAGGCATGTCAGGAAAGAGAAGCCTTTTGTACAGTATGACACAGAAGATGCCACTGTCCTTATAGATGCTGTGCTATCACTTCAGATGGCATTTCACTCACGAGCCACAAGGCTTCCTCCAAAATGGTCCTGCATTAGTTGCACTGCAGCATCGAGACTGAGGTTAATATTCAAATAATGTCTTTCTTACAAAAGTAATAATATCTAATATGTGGCACTGGTCAAAATAATGTTGGGGGTTTTTTAATACATAAGGGCAGTTCTGAAAAAGAATTTGGATTCCTACCCTGAGCTAGCATTGAGTTTAATTTTCCAAAAGCAACTTTCCAGACAAAGCACATCTGTCCCAAATCCTGTTTTAATCAAAACAACAATGCTAGAAGTTAATTAGC
Organism: Fringilla coelebs; assembly: GCF_963513975.1. Classification (NCBI taxonomy): domain Eukaryota; kingdom Metazoa; phylum Chordata; class Aves; order Passeriformes; family Fringillidae; genus Fringilla; species Fringilla coelebs. Next base: position 94,637,418 of record NC_140030.1, on the reverse strand, counting down.
CAGCATAGGTGCTTCTCAGAAATTCTGCAGCTTTATTGGATTTCCATATGAGGGGGTAGGATTTTCCTGGTGGTTGCATTGAAATGGATTTTCCTACCCACTTTTGTGTCAGTTTCTGTCATGGTAGGAGAAGACAGGGGGAAAGCGCATTCAAGTTCTGATTATAAAAAGCCACATTAAAATTTTTCTAAAATAATGCCCCATGACATGCTCAGAGATTGATGTATGATGGTAATGATGCATAGAACAGCTCCTCACTTTTTCTCTCAAAGGCTCTGTGATTGCCTCTTACTGGGAGAACTGATTCGGTTTGGAGTCCCTCCTGGCAAGCAGTAATAGCAGCTACTTCAGACATGGACGGGACAGATTGAAAGGAAGGGACCCACACCTCAAACAGAATTGCCCTGAGCATCACTCTGATGCAAAGTTTCAAAAGAAATCATACCACGTTAATTGAAATGGCATCCTACTGTGATATATATGCTTTTGTAGCAAGACTTCCTGAAGAAAACATTCATTTGGTCATTTGCTGAAAACACATTATCACTTTTTAAACAAGACAATAACAAAAATAATCTTAAAAAATGTATCACTATAGGACAGATGTGGGGCAGAAGTATAAAACTAGACTGCAGAGTATTTAATGAATTACCTTCAATGTAGCACTGCTGTTGCTGTGCTAGCATTAAAATCCTGTAAGGTGTTCCTGGGAAATTCCTTCACTGGCATGGCTTTAACCTGCATTAAATGATCTCATGATGGACACTGCCACTTAAGCAGCAAATACTAATGGAGACGAGATGGGTCGTGAGAAGGGAAAATCAGAGTATCAATGCACAAATGCTGACTGCCATCTGGCACAGATGTCATTTACTGCTGTTCATGAATCAGGAACCAGTTAAATTTAACTGATTTAGCAGTCCATCTCTCCTTGTGCAGCGCTGGGTAATACAGTAATTATTCTTTGAAATTGCAAATTGTACAGTTTGTTATTTTGTGAACTGAAAATCTGGAGGTTTTTAAATTAGCGTACTTTTTAGAGTAGTACTCTAAATACACAACATACAAAATCTAACAGCAACATAAACATTTAACAGTAATCTTTCAGCTCTAGAATGTGTGTGTTTCAAGGCTACTTTTTGAAAGAGAGCTATCAGGATTTCTAGCTGAAGGAGGAACTGCTGAATAGGCAGGGGTTTTGATTTACTGCATTAAAAATGAAAATTTTGGGCTTAATTTTTTTAGAAAAACTCATGTAAATTATTTTTTTATAAGAAATGTAGCTATTTTCCCAAGTATCTGTGAAAAAAAACTTTATATAAGGTATTATATAGCCATACTTAAGTTTTTAAAATATATTACATTACATAGTACTAAAAAATGCATAGGGTAATTTCAAATACTCTAGGGTGCTTGCATTTAATTTTTTTTAAGAATAATTATATGTTTACAACACTGTCTGATTTAGCTAAATGCCCTCTGTCCGACATTTCCTTATAAAAGCAAAGCTGAACTCTTGAGCTCATTACAAACTGCAAATTAATATTTTGAGCAATCATCATTATAATGACAACCAGTTTATTTTGCTTATATATTGGGTAACCAAAAGCAGTCTATATTGGTGATAAAATATATTCTTTCTATTAAAGCTTTATAAATTTCCTCCCTCAGCCCCTTGTACTCTTAAAATTTGGTGTAGTAACTAGGTGAGACAAAGGTGTTTTCAGAAGTTTGCCTTGGTGGTCAAAGGCTGGGAAACAAAATGACAATGTTATTCAAAAGAAAACTGAAAATGTTCTATAAACATGAATTCTGGCCTGCTGAAGAGATAATGGCAAAAAGCAGGGAAGTAGAGAAGGAGTGAAGGCAAAGAGAAGCAGAGACACCACACCAGTTGTAAAGCCTTTTTTAAAACATGGTTGCTTCTAGAATTATACTCATAGCATTAACTACTCTGCTAAATGTAATTTCAGAGCAGCTTGGCTATGCTGGGACCAATAATGTTTCAGCAGATGTTAACAGTGAGGGAATTTAAAGATTACAGAGTTTCATGGGTGTAGTAAAGCTGCAGTGGGAACAGAAATATTGCAGTAGCTGTTATGTTCTGAGTGCACCACATTTACTGACAAGTAATACATGAGTGATAGTGAGGACCATGGGAACAGAACTTTATACTTACTGGTCAGCAGCCTATAAATTCCATAAATTAAACGAAGTTTTATGTATTTTTCATTTCTTCTCAGAATGATCTTCTCTAAGAGCCTCTGGTTCATGTTAATTCCATCAACAAAGCGTAGCTCTGTCTCCCAGCTTTTTTCACAAGGGTATTTCCCCTCATGCATGCTCCTTTTTCCTCCTCCCACTACCCTGCACTCAGAAGGTTTTCCCAAGCAACCCTTTTTCCCCAGTGATCCTCCATGGGCCAAGCCTTCACAATGAACTGGAAAGCCACAGAGAGCAGCTTCTGTAGGGGGGAGGTCACACACAGACAAACCATTTCTCCAAAATGAGGCCAGCCATCCCATGCATGACTTGGACAGTCTCCAGGCAGGGAAACAATCACCATGACCTACTGAGGCCACTAGATATTTGTAGGGATTACAGAGTTGATACCTTTTTTATTTGCCTCCCTAAAATATTGAAGTTGCAAGCCTCAGATGAGGCAAGGCAAAGTAGAAAGGTTGTGGAACCATGTGACAACATCCCCTGCAGTATAAGCAGTAAGTGGAGAGTGGAGATAAATAAATTGGCTGCACATTGTACACAGGTCAGACACAAGGTGCGTGTTGGCTTGTGGATCTAGCTGGAGAGAGAGCATGAGCCTGGTGGGCATTACAGAGACCTAAATATGTGGAAACATGAACTGCTCTATGCAGGCTCACTTACCTAAGTATGGACAAAGTGTTAAGATTAATTAAAGAGTTATGTTTAGTTGATATTTAGCTGATATTCAGCTTCTCATGATCATGCTACTCAGCAACAGCATGGCTTACCCCTCAAAGAAAAAGAAATTAGGCTGTTTGGAGAAACAAAGAGAAGGGACAAAAATTATGCTGTATTCTATCAAAAACTAAACCAGATTATAGTTCAGAGTGAATGTTTCCTGTGCAGAAATGAGGTCAGGGGGAGATAACTAATATATTATTGTAGTTAACATAGTCCTATTTTAAAAGCACATTTTCACAGTGCCTGCTGACTTCTTTTCAACTTTCAGGTTAGACAACAGTAGGAAAGGAATGGCCATTTGTCAGCTTTCTCCATCTCAGTGCTCACTACAAGGCACCACAGCTGTAAAAGTTGCCTTTCCATCCTGCTGACTGTGCAGAGCCCACTGCCAGTGCTGGTCCTGCCCCAGACCTTTCCCTCAGTGAGTTGGATGTGAAAGGAGCAGCACGACGCTCGTCAGGGTGGGAGATGCCAATACAACACAAGACAGAGTGAAAGCCTTTTTATTTTGATGGCAGCCTTTCACTGTCTATCATAAACTTAGTGAAGCAGGCTTTCTCTATCCAGCTCTCCTTTTATTGGGCACAAATCACCCCTGACAGGAAGTTTTATGCCTAAATCCGTTTACTGTCCTTGTTGGTAGTCTTTAAATTAATATTTATAAGCTGAGAGAGGCCTAAAAGGATGCAGCAGTAAAATATCTAAATGCTTCAGTTTGGCTTGAGCTGAATTTTCTCCCTCTCGACCACTGACATTCCTTAATTACTACTGACCCAGGCATGCATTGTCTTCACTGCTCCGAGCCCACAAATCACCGCCCTCCGCAGCGTTGAGGCTGACAAAAGGGGAAGTTCCAAGCAGACTAGTTTGTATGATATATGGAAAGAATGGATGTGGGGACAGGCTGGAGAGAGATAAAGAAGTAACCTCAGACAGATGCCTTAAATGAAGGAACTTTGAGCTGAAACAAATGACTTGGCTTTGAGAGAGAATGAAAAATGTTTGAACTGACAAAAAAAAAAAAAAAGATTTAGCTGCTCTAATTTTTTTTAAGTGAAAACAAACCAGAAACAAACCAGAGGGTGTACTGAGCTAAAAAAAAAAAAAAAACAAAAAAAAACAACTCAGTTGAGCATATTCACATCTTGACTGGATGATACATAGCACACCTCAGCAAAATGACCATTTTCATTAAATCAGTATGAAGGACAGTTCTTTTGCATATTAAAAACTGTTGGGCAAGCTGAAATTAGAACAAAGCTGATTAAAAGTAAAATTTTGTTGCATTCAATCTTTCCCTCCTTTTTGTCACTGTTTTGATCATTCTGTTCCTTTGTGTCTTATTTCTGTTAAAGCAGGCATAGGGTGTTAAAGCAGGCAACAGAAAAAAAAACAAATATAATTAAAACCAGATCAGCTATCACCACCTTAGTCCACAAGCGCTTAAAAATAATGAGGCCAGATAGACTGAAAAAAAGTAGAGATAACAAATGGTGGGGTCTTTTTTAAAATGCTATTACAGGGGCTAAAAACTCCACACCTGTAAAAGGGAAGAGGTACAAAGGATTCTAACCTGCCTCTCTTGCTGAGGCAGTTCAAGTTTTGGCACGTGAATCATTATATGATTGCATGGCAGGATTCCCAAACAAGAGCAGATAGGTGTCCATAGCAAGATGTAATAGACCCGAATCACCACTGCCTGTAGATTGTGTGAAATCTTTTTCATAAGGAATGAATTAGACTTTTATGTACCCCAGGCAACGGTGAAAAAACGGAATAGTTTGTAATGGAACCACTGAAAGATGCAATAAACATCCTTCTAATCTACTACTCATGTCTTTGTACCCATTAGACCTCTGCCTAAAAGATGGGTTAATGAGTTAATTGTTTCAATTTGGGAGTGAAGCCATGCATCATCCTATTTTATCCTTTGCTCTGCAAAGACTAATTTGAGGACATAAATGATACTTATTTTGCTCAAAACCTCTGTTGACTCTTTGCTGTATTTGCAGATTTGATTTTTTACACTTGGCCAAACTTTCTTTTTCATGCCTGACTGCTGTACCTCTGAACCTGTGTGCTGGTGAGTCTTTCATCCCCTCTCTTCTCAGGAGTGCTATACTTCATACACACTACATTCACACATTGCAATAGGATATGTTTGATACACGGAAAGAAGACTGGGAAATAAGTCACTAGCTCTGTAGTGCCTCAAAACCGCCATTCTTTTGTGTTCAGAGGGTTAAGCTGCCTCAGGTAATCTTCTGACTTCTTTATACACAGTGCTCCTGGCAGCTGAGATAGTAATGAATGGAACGAGCCTACTCTCACAATTACAAAATGGGCAGGATTATCTGTCCTATTGGAATGACTCAGATTCCCCCTAAATCCCATTCTTCCCAGGCAAGATAAAATTATAAGACTTGTAGAATAAGCCGATCGTCTGCTGATGGCAACTCATTCCCGTATAAGTCTCCCTGCTCTTGGGTAATCAAGCATCCAAAGTGATTCATTCTAGAGCTTAAAGGGAGTTGGCATTTTCACTCCTGCCTTGGAACTCCAGATGCAGACACACACGTGAAACTTGACATACACGATGGGATATGTGTGACCACAGAAAGACAGACATAAGAGGCAGGATGATGCCAGACAACAAATGCAAACTCAAGAAGTGCTAAATCTGCCCATTAACTCTTAACTCATTTTCCAACCTCACTCATCCTCTTTTTAAGAGCACAAATAAGCAGGGGTAGGTAAGGTTGAAAAGGCAAAATGTGCCAATATTTCCCTTTGCTTCTTTTTCTTGAGTTTTACTTTGGACCCTTTGAAAAACATTTCATGGTATGTCATGAGCACAGGGGTACCTTTTCTTTCTGCCAGTGGTTCTCTGTGCCTGCAATGAGTCATCCAACCTTCTTGGACACAGTGCCTCCATTCTAGTGAGCACTTATTAGGGCCTTACAAAAACCATAGCTTTAGCCTCCTTTAGTTCAGATGTTCATTTCGGACTCAGACCAGTGGACTGTCCAAATTCAAAAAATTTATTGATGCTTCGCTTTTTCAACATCATTGGGGTTATTTGTCTGGCTGGTTTTGTTCATGCTCTTTCTGAAAGATAAACACATAGCTGGAGCACTAAAGCAGTTTATAAATGCTTAGAGAAAAAAAAGGTCTAAATGCCTTAATTTTATTCTAGCTGTTCAGCAGTTAAAATAACACTGTTAATAAATACTCATTTTGTTCTTTCCATCATCAGGACCAAAGGCACAATAGTCCTCAGTCATGTTTCCTGAGGCTGGCCTGACAGCCTCTAAACAGCACAGCAGTAACTAACAGTCTTACATATTCAGGGGGGTTTGTTTTGTTTGGTTTTGTTGGTTTTGGCTTTTTGGGTTTTTTTGTACAAGGAGTTGCCTGCGTGGAGCTTTACCACTGCAACTTCATTAAAACCTCCTTGCCTTTTAGTGGTGTTTTTCCTCCAAGTTGGATGAAGATTAGGCTCGCCCACAACTGAGAGTTTGTGGAGGGAATCTGTGCCTATGGCTGAGGGATGCCTGCTAAATGGACTGTCATGCTTTCTAAATGCACTTTCCCTGGTGCCTCGACCTGAAACAAAGCCCCATGGCAATCATTTTCCATAGCTGAGAGATCTTTAAATTGAAATGTTTGGAAGTTGCCTTTCCATTGGCTCCAACCCATTGTTGTCAATAGCCCATTTACTGTAACTTCCAGCTGTCCTAATAGGGATGGAATAGTCAGTTTCCCCTTCCGTGCTGTGCTATCAAATGCCTCCCTGTGTCCTGGTGTGCAAGCTTTGCTCCTTTTGGGGAAAATCCTTTAGAAATTGAGTATTTCTGGTCTGCACACCAGCGTGCTGAATGTCTTAGCCAAGATGTAAAATCTCTGTTAAGTTATTTACGCTAGTAGGGAAACAGCTGTGTCTGTGCTTTGCATTGGGAATCCTGGATGCTAGTCCTGATGTTATGGAAAGTACAAGAAAGGCTTTTTTCCTTTTATTTACTTTTCTACTATGTCTCTGCAGGTGGCTTGTTGTCATCTTGTCTCAGTTCTGTTCATTTCCCATTGCTCTTCCTCCGCTTTTCCCCTCACTATCCAGAATGGGATCTTTTGGACTGGAATACAATCCCTTGCTCTCATTTCTCCTCGTGTATCTTTCCAACTCCTTTAACCTCACAGCCTTAATGCCACCTCCCTGCCTTCCCTCTCTCCCATTTCCCTAATTATTTTTTTGGCAGGGGAAGAGGTCAGGATAACAGGACTTATTCCTATGACCTAAGACACGCAGTATTTGTTACCAGTTTCACATGTCCTTCCTGAAACAGAATTTTTGTCAGCTCAGGGACTGCTTTAGAAAGGGGATGGGATTTAGGCACTTGGAGGCCTTGAAGTCTGATCCTCCATCCCTTCTTCCCCTGGGCTAAGAGTGGAAATCTTGTGGTACTTTGCCCAGTGAGGTCTCAGTACCGAGGCTGATGCTATCTATCCTCAGAGTCTGAGGGAATTACAGCCATCTGTATTTGGCCAGAGTTATAAAGGGATGGGAATGGTGCTAGAAATAAAAGGAAAAGGAAGGAATCTTCAGGCTGCAAGAAGGCTTTGGATGTCCACATCCAATCCGCTCTCTAACCAAACTCCTCTGAGGGTTAAAACCATAAATAAGGAGCTCTGAGCTGCCACACAAGACTTCAGTGCTGCCACATCAACAGCTGTAAATCTGCTCTCGAGCACTTCTTGCTTACCCTGTAGGGGAAGCACAATTCTGCCTGGATGAGGCAGGAGCATTTGGCAGTAGCACTCTGGCAAACAGATTTCCAGATGTTTGATGAGAATGACAGCCTCAGAGTGGGAGTGCTTGAGTGTGTGCATGCGTGCCACTTTTTAAAATTCAAGGCTAGCTTGCAGCATTATCAGGGAGTGAAAATGTCAAAAGAAGACAGTGTTCATAGCAGGCATTGCATTTCAGGCCTTAGGAGAAAAAAAAATGAGGAAAGACAGCAATGAAGCAATTTAAAACATAAAGAAGTTGGGGGGTGGGGAGGGGGTAGTAGTTAGAACAAGTCTGTGAAATGTGGAACAGACTGTTACCCCCAGTCCAAACCCATCTGCCAGCACTTGTCTGGCCTCATTGTGCAGATCTCTGTGCCCATCACATATATTTGGTACCCCACACCCTTTCCAGAACCCATTTCCTGCTACATTGCACTCAGGAAACTGGGCTCTATGTTCTTCCCTACAATGTCTGGCTCTTGCCTCTGACCTTCTCCTGACTTCTTCAAAAAATGTCCTTCACTGCCATGCTATTCCTGCAGTTCCCTCTCATGCTTCTGGGATTTTTGCTTTCCACATGTCCCAGTTTCCTCTATCCCTCTATCCCTGAGGTTGTGTGTCTTACTACCATCCATCACCTGCAAAGTCAATGCCATTGCACAGCACACTCTTACACCCTGTCCTCTTCCCTCATTCTTTGTCTATTTGGCCTATATATGCTGTATGTATAATAGCAATATGTTAACCTGATCTGAATTTTTTTTCCTTTTTCCCATCATCTGGAATGTTATATTAGATTTTCCTGGTTTATTACACACCTGAGTGAAAAAATACATAGATAAGGAAATCTAAGTAGCATTACAATTTGCCAAACTCTTTTTTTTCCAAGCTGGAGAGTTAATCATGTTCTTAAGTATCTCAGCTGCTGTCATTTCCATATTGGTTTATTTCCTTCTGATGAAAGCTTATGAAAATTACATACTGAGACCGTGAGTATTTACTTGTAAAAATATTTTTGCATCCTCATTGGGATATGCTGCCTTCCATCTGGAATTCCTGCTTTCCAAACTACCTCATGTATGTTTCTCATTGCACTAGTGATCTTTGCAAGTCTATGCATTGTAAATATGAGCTTTGCTATCCCTGCAGAAAGGCAAACCTTTTGCTTCACAAATAAATATATTACAATCGCCTTTCTTTTTCTTCCACTTGAATGTAAATCTCCTGTAATATGACCTAGATATTGCAAAGAGAAGAATCTTGGTTTGCTTTTGCTTGGAAAGAGATTTCAGGTGGATCTGGCAGCGCTGGGAAAGGCATCTAAGGGTGACACTGGCCGAGTGCAGTAATTGCACCTTCTCTGTGAGCCACGCTGAAGCACAGGCTCTGACAAAGTCCTCCTGCATGACTCTGATCACCAGCTGCCCTTCGTGGGAAGCATCCGCGCTGCGCTGCTGAGGGGAAGGGAGTCATGGCTCAGTGCGCTGCTCTTACTCCAAAGCCTCTGCCATCTTCCCTAAATAACCACCAAGGACTGATGCTTCCCCTGGTGTAACACCACTGACCTCTCTGAAATTACACCAGGCATGAATTTGATCAGATTTGTCATCAAATCCATTTTGTACCAGCAGGAGCACAGACGAGCGAGGCGAGCCATCCCGCAAGTCCCATCCAGGGCTTTTCCCTTGCCCCTGCTATTACCCCAGGCTCCTTCCCCACCTTAGGCTGAAGGGAATGATAAGGTCCAACTTGTCAGGACTTATTACTTATTCACAAAACTATCACACCTTTGACACATCTGTCAGTTTTTATACAAAAAACGAATGAGCAAGGATGCTGAAGTTTCCTTTCAGCACACTGGAGGGCAGTCCTTTTTACCACACCCTTAAGGCTTTCATGTCAGGGCTTAGTTGCAGTGACAGAGCAGTGTGAGAGAGCTATCATTTCGTCTGGCCATACTGTGCTTTCCTCTGGACAGATTATACTTGCCCCCTGGTAGTTAAGAGAATTAAGCTTTCATCCTTTACATGAAATATAAATAAATGAATGTGCTACGTAATTGTTGTAAATATCTATCATCAAACATCCTATTTACGTTAGTTATGGATTAGATGAAGATGTATCCTTTTTCTTTTTTCCACACTTCCTAAAATAAATTTAGCTCATTGCCACATCATAGGATCAGTCTTTTTGCAAGAGCAATCGCATTTTTCTCCTTTTTTATTTCTTTATTTCTTTTCCTTTTTCTTCTTTTTTTTCTTTTTTTTTTTTCAAAGAATGTGAAATCAGACAAGAGAAGCACAGAATAAAGCAGCATATTTTCTAATGAGTTTGTGGTCAGATCTGTAATTTAAACTTGACAGTAGAATCACAGAATTCAGATTATTACTGAAGCCACCGGGGATCTCAGGAAACATTATGTTCGATAGAGTGTATGGCTAATGGTTACAAAGTACAAAGGATATGGATAAGCATGGCTGATTTATGAAAATTCTGTCTGTATACTGAATGTATTTATTCCAGCATTTGGGCTTTGGTTGCATTTAAAATGAAAAGGAAGGCTGCTTATTAATTTTACATGAGCTTTTTTGGCTATCTTATTCAAGGCCAAGTTCCAAGCGATTTGCTGCATCCTCCCCTACACACGGTCATTATGTGGCCTGAACTTCAAAAGTGGTTCTAAGTTTCCAATGGTTTGATAATCCTGTTTTCACAGTTCCCATTTTCTGAAAATCACCACCACTCGGAGCAATGCCTTTTAATGCTTCAAATCATTAGCATTCCTGCAGAACAGAAAGGAAAGAGCCATATATGACAAAGTTCTTCAGTGCCAGCATCCACTTCAGCGTAGTCTGAGCTTTTCTTCATTCCAAACCCAAACTTCACAGACTTGACTTCATGGCACGTTCCCATGCTGGCAATGAGTTCGTCGTTTCTTGTTGAGATCATTTGGCTTATCTCTGTCAGAGTTCTCATCAGTGTTGGTGACTTCTGCTTTACAAGAGAGGGTGCCAAAAAAGGGCAAGGATTAAATGGTAGTGTTTTCCCTTTGCTTTTACATGTTATGAAAATAAATATCGACTGGTGTCGTATACGATTGGGAGCCACCTTTCGTGAAGGGGTAAGGCTTATTCAGTCACACAGTTTGCATGCTTGTGTATGTAGTGTATTTAACATGCATTTTAGCATGTGTATAGTTTAACCTATTCAGGTTTTAATCTCTTTGGTGATTTCAGAGAAATTTAGCAGAGAAGTAGCCTTTAAGACTAAAGGATAGAAGGAGGAGGATGGTGAAGAAAAGATATCGGATAAGGAGCCTGCTTAACAACAAGACTGCAGACTGAGTTCATGCATTATTAACCATAAAGAATCCACACAGTATATCTATCTATATATTTCTCAGAGAGTGTGAGAGATGGACCATATGTGCCCCACCCCTGGGAAAAGCTTCAACTGTAGCTCACAATTAATTATGAGGCACAAAGCTGCAGGAACAGGGCTTCATTAGTTCTGCTCTTGCAAAACTACTTATTTATGTTTTTGTTTTCCTTCCATGGCATTTCTGAACATAGAAATAGTGACAACTGAATGTACCCCAGGACTACTTTAGTGAGTTATTTTGCTACCACTTTTCAATCTGTGGTAAAAAAAGAATGAGCATTAAGTAACATAATTAAATAACATAAATTGAGTAGAGTTATTCTTCTTTGTGCACCTCTTGCTCCCTTTGTCCATACCACCTCTTTAGTAGCAGTAGTAGTAATAATAACAATAATTTAAAAACCCATAGGCTCTCCTCTGTGATGCCAGAGGAAGTCAAGTTGTTCCAAATATTAAAGCTAAAAAAAGCTGATTCAGGAAAAATAAAGTGGACTGACCTCCCCACACAGCATTTCTCAATTTGAATCTGTGTATTAGCACTTAAACATGATTCTCATCATCATCCTTAACATTAATGAAATTGAACAGCCTTCCAAACTCTCGCTGGTGGTTGGGTGTGGATATGGAAAGGGTGGCAATTGCAATAAGGAGCATCTTCAAATGAGCCAGAAACGTTGTGTGAAAAAAGCTCTTCTCCCTGCTTTGTATTCTACCTTCATTTCCCACTTATTGGAGAGATGAATGAAAGCAGTACACAGAGAGAATAACAAGATGATTGTAAAACAATTACATCATCAAAACTAACGTCATATGCTATCTCCTAATAGCTTAAGATGTCGTGGTCCAGAAATGATGTTTTACTTCCTTCCTCAAAGTATCCCGACCGCAGCTGAAGTCGGATCAATTTTGAATCAGCTAAAGCCTTGTTACTGTGCTTTTGTTGGAGAAAAACCTCCATACTGCACTGCCTTTCCCATTCTTAGACAACTCAGTCCATGTACTGCTGCAACACATCTGGAGCATGGTCCTGACCCAGCTCCCACTGGAGACTGCAGCAGGATTCACCCTGACTTCAGCTGCAGATGGATCCGAAGTGGAATGGGAATGAGCAGATACGTTCTGGATGTTTAAGGAATATATTGACTCCCAGGGATCAGTTTTGCACAAAGCAAAAGGAAGTATATGGCAAAATAATGATTGTTGTTTTGCAAAGGAGAGAGCAATGGGTGAGGTAAAAGAGCAGCTCTCTTTCTAATTATATGACAGACATAGCAGAATGCAGAAGTGTGTGATGAGGCCCTGCTACAGCAACACAGCTAAGCATAGGCTAAAAATTAAACATTTATTTAAGGGTTTTGCTGAATAAGGATGAGATCATTCACATACTTAAAGTTAAATGTATGCTTAAGTGCTTTGCTGAATCTGGGCCCAGATACATAAACCATTAAACAATCACTTTAAGAAAGCAGTGGAAAGCTGTTATACAATTTCTAGACATTTTAAGTTACTTCTCCTATATTTCCCCCTACCTTTCTCTTATTAGCTCAAGGAGGAGGTTTATAAAGCTCCAGTTCCCCAAAAAAGATACTGTTCATTGCTACCCAGTTGTAATTCAAATTGCTTCGTGCAGCCCCAAGCATGTGTTCAAACATATAATCAAGCAAACAGGAGACCTGAGACTTGCCAGTTGGAATACTGTCAGTCACAGATGCCACACCTTTTTTTTGGGTTGGTTTTTTGGTTGTTGTTGGGTTTTGTTGGGGTTTTTTTGTTGTTGTTGTTGGTTTTTGTTTGGTTGGTTTTGGTTTTGTTTTGTTTGTTTTAAGCATAAATAAGGAGGGGTAGAGAAGTTGATAAAAGCTGGCCTTTGCTGTCCATTTTTGGCACTCTGTTTCTGTGGCTTGGGTTATTTGGGTACATGTTGCTTTGTGTCTCTGAGGGCTCTTTTTTTTCCCCTCCCTCTCTCTCTCTCTCTCCCCTGGTCAGAGAAGCTGTACTCATCACCTGGAGTGAAGGCTGACAGGAATGAACATAGGCAGGAAGCAGCGTGACACACACATTGTCATGCATGACTGACCAGCAGCCATCAACAGCAATTAAACATTGAGAGCGCTGGATCCTTTTGGACAGGTTCAAGTTTCCTGGCACTGCTGTGATTAGATGTTTTGCACTGTTTCCCTGTAGTCAGTATGTGACACATTCCCTTTTGCTTGCTCTTTTCTGATATTTATTTTTGCACTGTCCTGGTGTTAGCATCTTCTCATGGAAAATTAATCACATAGAAAGGGATCATTTTGAAGGAGACTTGTGAGGTGGGTGAAAGATAAAATGGATATTAAAAAATCAGCTGGGTTTTTATTTAAAAACAAATTTCCCTGCCTTCAGATGAACATTGTAGTGTTTAAGCATTTTTGAGTAACTCTAGGTGTGCATGAGAGAAAACTGTGGATGGCAGAAACCAGCAAAGAACAACACGGGCCTTTGGGTTCACCCAGCTGACTGCAATTTTACTGTAATTTAAGACGACAAAACACAATGCGCTTAAAGGCAAGACTGAAGTGAAGAGCAGCTGCAGTTGTGCTGGGCTGTCACTCTCTTGCCCTCGTTTCAGGGCTGAGATCCAGAGCAGTCCAACTACCCGGCGTTTAACGCCGGCCCAGACTTCTAGGGCAAGGTCTGTGGCTTGGCATGAGGTGCCGCAGCTCCGGAGGCTGGGGCGAAAGGCGGGTTGGCACGCAGCGAGGTCTCGTGCCTAATTGAATAGTCACGGGCTCTAGGGCCAGAAGGGCTCATTAAGGCTCCATTCTGACCTCGTGGATTGTCGTCCTCTCCATGGCCCCGGATTGAGCCCAGCAGCTTACATGTGAGTAATTAATTGCTTCTGTTAATTTGCACTCTCCTAGTCTCTGCGAGGACCGGGGAGGTCCACTAATAAGTTGTAAGGAACTGCCAGACGCCTGCACAGGAAACCTTCGTGCCTACAGCCTTTCCACCCTTCATCTTCTGTGTGCAAGGTATGCTCCAAACCCTGTTTTGACCAGTGGGAGTAATGAAATGAAGGAAGTGATCAAGAGTAGCATGGTTTCAGCATTCTGCAAGGATTAACATGAGAGGGCAGTGTGATGTAAATGGGCTGTGCTCTGCTGTGCCACCACCAGCCCAGCCAGGGCTTGGAGCCAGTCAGCATGCTGGGTTTTTGCCCTGCTAGTTCCCTCTCACTCAGTTAATAGGGATTGCTCCAGCCATTCATCTGTGTTACCTTTATTTTCTTGCACTAGCATTTAGAGGCCAGAGCAACCCTGCGGCTTTGATACTACTGCCTTTCATTGATAATACAACTCTTTAAGAGCTTTTTTCCTCAGATAGATGCCTGGGATCGTGAGGGCATGTCTAAGAACTGCTGTGAGAACTGGTTCTGAATTTGTTGCTCTCAATGCTCATTCCAGATTGACATATTTGTTAAAACAATTCCACTATTTTGTGAAGCGTTGTGTATTGATAACGCTAAATAAGCCTCAGAAGAACCGTGTGAAGCAGAAAATGCAATTATTATTTCTATAATGCAGATACAGAAACAAAGGCACAAAAAGGATGAGTGAGTTGCCCAAGGTCATACAGTAAATCAGAAGTGTAAATACACCAGAACCCCAGCCACATCTTGTTTCCTTACGGTGTGGGTATGTTTAGGAAAAAAGAGCTGACTTGATTCCGTGATCTTTTGCGGTCTTTCAAAGGCTTTCTACCTTTCTCTTTGTAGGCATCCAGGATGTCCTGACAGACCAAGACAGGCACTCCCACAGACTAAGGAAAGAGTATCAGGTGGTAACAAACTCGCGCTTGAATTTCTGTTACCAAAGTAGACAGCAATCAAATGGACTTGGCACCCAAGCCTGGGATGTCTTCTTTACCCAGGAATTCGATTTTGGACCTTCTGCTGATGTCTTGGCAAACTGACTGTGGCGTAAACAATGAGGCTTTGGATTTCCAGCCTAGGGGAGGCATTGTACAGGTTCACAGACAACTGTCCAAACGAAAATGACGATGAGCATGAAAAGAGCGTGAAAAATTGAATATGCACTGGAGAGACAGCACTTATTTCATTAAGTAACTTCAGCATTGACTTCTTTAGCTCTATGAGTAAATCCATTAAATCACAGCAGAGATGCATCAGGTTTTGCTCTAAGAATTGGAGCAGAGACATATAAGAACACAGCAAACCAGAAGATTAAAAAGTAGTACTGCATAAGTCAACTGCTAGTTGCTGACATCAATAAAATATTGTCCTTTATTATAGTCATTAGGGAACCTTTTAACAGTCATTAAAATTTCTTAATGCTGTAGTAAAAATTTTAGCTGTTGCCTGGAAAAAAGAAGGTACTCTGAACTATATGGCATGCAAATATTTCAAACAAATGCTGTCATATGGTGGAGGCATTAACAAGCGCTTCTTAAAGCTGATGGGCTGGTTTTGGAACACAGTCAGGAAAAAAAATAAGTATGAATATATATTATATTTAATACAAGAACAATGAGATTTTTCTGGCGATGAAATAGGAATAAATTATTTAAGCCCTTTACAAGGGAGCTGAAACCCATTAACTATGAAGTTCTGATATATACTGACTGGGCTTTAGTGTTGGTTTCAGGTCCTAGGTAGTGTCTTCCTTTTTTCTTTTGCATTCTGCTTGAAAAATATGAAACCACGAAATTAAACTGAACAGTAGTTTCACCAGCTACAGGAACAGTATGATGATGGCACTAAACAGGGGAATAGTATAGGAGCATGGCTATTAATTAGGAATGTCTTGGAAAAGCAGTGGTCTAGGTAGATAGAAGGCATTTTTTATTATTATTTAATTAAATTTTGGAAATAGAATAAACTGATATTCAGTGCTACCTGTATAACGTTTGCACTTCAAGTGTAGGCACACAGAGCCAGGACTGTACTCCTAATACAGTAATGGTAGCAGTGGTTCTCTACTTTGTCTGAAGTTCAGTTCATATGAGCTTGGCACATGATGTGTGAGACCAACCATATGATTTTTTGATTCAGAAAGACAGGGAGCTTAGAGAAGCTTCCTACCTGCTCTGTGTGCTGCAAACTGCCCGCCGTGACTATCCAACTGGGTCATATTCTGGTGTATTTTAAATCACAACTGGTAGGAGAAGGCAAGGGGAGGCACGACCCATCTAACGGCACCGGCGAGGATTAAGGCAAACAGAGCATAAAGTTCTTAAGCAGCATGTTAGCTGGGGAGAGGGGTAATGACTTGAGCCTGGTTACATCCTCTGAGACCTTTTACAGCCTTAAGTATTCAGGTTACACACCATGGGAAAGAGAGCACTTCTGGAGCTGCAGTGCCCCACAGGACAGAGTGAGAGGACTGACGAGAGGGAAGGCTGACCAGCGGCTGCAGGGTTGTCAGCAGGTAGTTTCTTACCTGGGAGTACAGAGAATCTCTGCTCATTGCTCACAGCCTTGATTGCAGAGGGGTCTGCTCCAGACACTCTCAAACTTGCAGTATCTGTTTAAACAGGCTAGTTTCTGGTCTTACTTTTAATCTTATCTGGAACCTAAGTGAATCTAAAGCAGTTAGTAAAAGTTATACCAAATACATTTCCTTTCTCATAGCAAACCATTTCTATTTAAATGCACATTCCACAGATTTTCTGAGTTCTGAAAAATCTCTGTGATTATTCAGATCTGAAGTAAAAACTCAACCATTTGAGGGAGGAATTCTCATGACACCCTCAAAGAAACAGGTGGCATCTAAGAATTATTTTTTCACTTTGCATGAATGTTCAGCGATAGATCCAAGCTGAGTGTGATATACCTGGTTTCAGTCTCTCTTATCCAGTATCTAATTTTCCTCAACTTTTTGCAGCAGCCAAAACTTTCCAAATTTAAGGTTCTGGTTGTATCTGCAGCACAGCTTGATGTGAAATAAACAGGTGCAGGAAGACCAGTGCTCTGCTACAGATCAGAGAATTGGATAGGGCTTTATTAAAGTTGGAGTAAGCATAGGGTCTTAAGAACAAAATTCATGTATCAGCATGTCCTGGGAGTTCACCTTGCCCTGTGCAGTGTTCTGTGAATGGGTGTTACCACAGAGGGGTTTTTCAGGGGATTTTCAGGCGAAACTTCCTGATTTGTCTTCCTCACAGTTAGGACCACCTTATAACTGCGATTTTCTATAATAACTAGGAAAGTCACTGTGAAAATTTTTAGGGGGAAAATTTCCAGAATATTGAATGAAAAATCTAAGAAAAGCAAATAGGGTTGAAGGATGCATTAGCCTGTTTCTTATAATTTAAACTCTGTTTCATATCCTCGTGACACATTTCAGCCTGAAAGAATACTCTGGGCAACATGGAAGATCCCAGTGCTCAAATGAGGAAAAAGAAAATTGCTACCCATGGGCAGAGAAAACAGAAATTTAATTTAGGTCAGTGTCAGGGATTAGCAGTGTTTTGTCCATGTCTCCGGCTCACCAGTAGCCTCCATTTCCTGCCTGTTGCCACCAGCTGGTTCTTGCCCTGTCCCTTCTTCTGCCATCATGGGACTGTTACAGACCTCAGGAACATGGATAAGGTTATTTTTTCTTCCCTCCTTCCACACTGCTCATAACTGAGAACGGCAGTGGGGCAGTGGTGCGGACGAGGATCCCTTTCAGCTCCGAGGGCCGCCTTTCCAGCGTGTGCTCTGTTACTACCTAGTTTAATTAACATCTGTGCCAATCAGAGCAGCTGCCTATAAGATAGAGAAGGTTAGCCGAGCATTCAGGAAGATAAATGAGACAAGGGGTTGCCAAGGGGATGGTGTGTCAGGCACGTGCGGGCTGCAGCAAGCCTACACACCCCCCTTAGCTGTGCTGCTCTCAAGTCTGGGGGCAGAGCTAAGGCTTTGAGGCAGGGATGGTGCACACTCTAACTTCACATTTTTTATCTTTAAAAATGGGGATACAGATGTATTGGTGGTTCCGAAAGGGTCTGCCACCCCATTGATCAACTTTAACCCTGTATGGACAGAGCATTAACGTGGCTAATAGAAACAATTAAACATTTGACATCTGAGGAAGACTTCAGGACTAGGTATGGTGTTCCCTTCAGGACCTCTAGGAATACTAGAGCTACCTATGTTCAAATGCCACAGTGTCTCAAAAACAGAACATTTAGAATATCTGATAAATTAGGGTTCTCCATTCCAACTGCATGCATCATATCTCAGAGTCTCATGACCCAACTGGCGCTATAACAATATGGAAGATTCTGAGCTTATGAGCTAAAGTGGAGTGCCCTTCCCAAACCTTAACAACCTTCAGTGTTGTTTTTGGATTTTTCAGTTCTTTTTATCTGTTTTCTCTTTTAAATTTATTGGGAAAACAAGCTACACTGAGATCATCGTATCTGGACGTATTAGCTTCAGAATGATTGCAGTAAAATCTTTATGCCCCAGCACCCTGACAGCATTGTAATGCAATAGTCAGAGGGGCTAGGCATACAGTGGAATAGTTTTACCATCACGATCTTGCATCCAAATGGCCTGATAAGACAATCCCTGTAGACGTGCAATGAAATCCTTTCCTCCAGTGACAGCATCAAAAACTCTAATTGTTAGGCATTATTCTTTCTTTGACATTGACGTGAAATCTGTACTACAGAACACAGATCTCATGCAGGTTTACATTGCATTAGCACACTCTATTATTTACCTACGTACTAATTATTCTTCAGTTACACTGAACTTACACAAATGTTTTGGCTTCTCAGTGTTTTCCTGGCCTAGGTACATTACAAAGGTTTTGTAGGGAAGAAAGTCTGTTCATCCACGTTTGAATAGGGAATGCTAGCACTAGTCTTGAAAGCATTCAAGCAAAAGGTTTGCCATTCAACAACAGAAAATTGTTTCTCCTCTTTAATTTTTTCCCCCAGAAAACTAAATTGTTCATAAAGCAAGTAATCTCAGGTTTACTTACTGCAGGATTTGCATTCTATTTTTCTCCATACCCTTTCATAAATAAATCCTTTACAAAGTACTTGATAACAGTAAGGTAAGATGTACTGAGCACTTGTCTAAAGCTTTTTCTTAAGTGACAAAGAATATTAACTCCTACTCTCACTTATGCGTCTGCGGCAGCGATACAGTCACAATAATTTATAAAAGTGTGGGGTTCTTTAAAATATTTCTAATTTCCTCTCAGCATTCCCTCAAGAGCAGATGATTGGTCTTGGAAGATGAAGCACACAGAGGGTATTAGTGTGCTTATCTCTACTATTGATTTTCAGTGTAGTCACTTTGCTTCAGCAAAGGTTGGGCACCTCTGTGGTGAGGAGCACAAGCCTCTGAGGTGACAGAGGATGTATGTACAGAAGTGGGCAAAGACAGATATTTGTTCTCTTATGGCAGATGTGCAGTCTAAGGCAGTGCTGTTTCTAAGGATAAGAACTGAATGAAAGAGCCATCATGGCACCAGTCAAAACATAAAGTCCTTCTTGTGCTTTTGTGTGTACTCTCATCTGCTTTTGTGTGTACTCTCATCCCAGAAGGGAGCGAGGTTGGGAGCCACCCTAGCTGCACAGGGCATCCTGAAGTGAAGAAAATCTCTTCTCCTGTGAGTCTCCCAGGGGACCTTGACTGGTACCTTGGAGAAGACCAGGGAGCAAAGATTCATCATAATGGAAAAGACCTAAACTTTCTATAGGCAAAAGAATTAACCTAGGAATGAATTAATCTGGAGCCATTCCTAGGAATGGCTCTAGCAGGTATGGAGATAGCGGAAAATCACCCTGGCACCTCTGTACAACCTGGGCAAGGCAAGACTCTCTGGAGATGTTTGCTTAAAACCTGTAGGATGCTGGTGGCTGGCAGTACAGCTTCTCATTGCCACACCTTCCATGAGGGAAACATGAGGATGTTTTGCTCTAATGCAAGATTTTGCATTTCTGTAGATTTCCATCCACATAAATCAAAGAGATATTCACACACTCCCTGTGTGGTGCAAGCTGTAGGCAACGGAGATGGTCAAAAAACTTTTGCTGACATTTGGACTACATTTTATTGGGTCGTGGCACCAAAGGTTGTGTCACCAGCCAATCTAGGTTTAAAACACTTAGTTTTCCTTCTTAGTGAGCAGGCAGATGCTAACAGAAATCAAGACAAAATACAAGCCTGTTTTTAACTACCAAAAGAGAGTGTGGGTATTCCACCAAGTCCACCACACACTTGAGCCTCGTTGTTGATTTCACTTGCAAGCACTACTACAGCAGTGCTGAGCAAGCAATACAAACCCTCTAAAAAATGTCCTAATAAAGAAAAGTTCCAGTGAGTGGCAGGCACTTAGGCTGAAATGGGAGTATTGGTCACATGGGAGTATAAGCTTGAAACAGGGGTGCTGGCAGATGAAGATAAAAGAGACACTGCCTGCACTCTCATGGTGAAGGTAGTGTGTTTTCATCTCAGAATAAGGCTACTATGAAGGTTTTGCATTTGAATATTTTCACCCACGTAGAGGAAAATAAGTCATTTCATTAAAGAGTCCCCATGTATTTTAAAAATGCTTTGGTACCTTACTCTAAATTTAATGATGCGAGTACATTTGCAGTGGACTCATTTGGGGTGCATGCATGCATACTTTGTGGATAATGAAGTCATCAGCAGCTGCTTGGCATTACTGGATAACTAAATAGGTACTACAGCATTGCTGTGAAGAAGCTAAAACAGCCTGGGGCAGCCCTATTTTATGCATCTGAGTTTTCCCAAACTAATTCTGCATTCATGAACTGTTGCTATTTGTATCTGGAAGGATGAAGCTTCCAATTTTTTACCCTTTTCTCAGCCTCTTTGGAAAATTTCCCCATTTCTTCTGTTCAAATAAATGAAGTGGGAGTCACCCTTCATATGAAGATGCAGGGAGGGGATGATGTACACATGAACACAAAGAGCCCCTCAAAGGGCAAATCACTTCTCAATCTGTCATGTGGCAGAAGCACTTTTCAGATGAATCATTACTAAAATACAGCTTCTCGTGTATCAGAGTAACTCAGTTGTTTAATTCACTAATGTATCCACTTGATGTCACTGTCACTGCCCAGTAGAATTGCTAATGTCAAAGGGTTTTCTGGCCACAAAGACTTTGCACCAATAAGTGACTGAGCTGCACAGACAGCCACCTTCCAGGTAGCGCTATCCCTGTGACAGTCCTTTTGTTGATGTGGACATTTCTACTTCCTGATCCTCTTCATTCATGTTTTGCATAACCCTGAGACAAAAATACTAGTTTTTCAAGGTTGTCTTTTCCTGCATAGAAACATTCAATTATTTTATTTTTCTTAAAAGTACAGGAAAACCTTGTAGCATTACTTTTATGGTTTGTTATTACTCATTTACTAAGGATAATGACAATTTTTCGAAAGTCAGTGAACAGCATTCATTTGTTAATATAATTATTTATTAATGGCCTGAAGCTGAATCAGTGCAGGTTTAGGCTGCATATCAGGAGAAGGTTCTTCACCCAGAGGGTGGTTGGGCACAGGAACAGGCTTCCCAGGGCAGTGGTCACGGCACCAGGCAGCCCAACAGAGTCCAAGAAGCCTTTGGGCAGTGCTCTCAGGCACATGGTATGACTCTGGGGGTGTCCTGTGCAGGGCCAGGAGCTGGACTCGATGATTCTGATGGGTCTCTTCCAATGCAGCGTATTCTGTGACTCTGTGTTGCATCTCTTGGTACTCTTGTCATCATTAGGCTTCTTAATTTTATGATGAATGAACTAGACTTTGCAGTTTTCCTCTTTTTCTCTTTCCAGCATGTTTTTTTGTCTTCCTGCCATCTCCCATAATTTTGTTTACCCTCAAGGAAGCAAAAAGGTGATGAGCATCTATTCCCTTGATATTTATTTTCATAATGAAAATAGATGTTTTAAAAAATAGATAAAAGCTAATTTTTAGTTATTTTTGCATCCCTTTCTCCTAAACTTACCAGATTGAGAGATCATCATGTGAGGGGGAATAGAACACTTAACCACTTTAAGCTGGGATTTAGGCAATCATCCACAGCAAAACACAGCTATTGCACGTGAACTGTTCCTTGCCAAAGCCCGCTGGCCAGGATCAAGTTCTCTGGGGACAGCTGTATCCTGGTTTAACAGGCCTTGATCCTTTCGCTGTTGTCTTCTTCCTGCTCAGGTCATAAACACTTTCTGTCAGTCTATAGCTCTGTCTTCAGTGCCAGAATAAGGATCTGACCTGACAAAGCATTCAATATGTTCATTGCTTCTTGTTCTGGGTGTCAGCATTTTAGCTGTCCTCCTGCCCCCTCTCTAATGCCACTCTGTTGGAGTCCGTGGAAGGGCTGGAAAGCTGAAGAACTGGCATGTGGTTCTGCATATTTGTACACAAGACTTTATTATTTTTGTGCACGTAGGTATTATTGTGGAGGCTGGAAAAGAAGATTGTAAGCATTTCATGGAAACATGCACTCAGAGCCAAATCCTCATTAAAAACTGCCTTAGCATCCAGGCCAGGAGAGAATTGCAGGCACAAAGATTATTTGTGTACACTGCACTTTCAGAGGGTTACTGAGATTCATGTTCCTCTCTACACCATCTCAGACAGTCAAGCTTTGCTCTAAGAGGAATAGCCAAGATTTTCCCCTGTGGAGCTACAACAGCTTTACACTGCCCCAGAAGACCAAAGCGACCTTAAAACTGGTGAAGCAGGAAATAAGAGGATTATATTATTTTGAGAGACAACTTAGAGATGGCATTCTCAAAATCAGCACCTCTCTTTGCTGCCAAAGCAGGATGCATGGCAGTGGCGCTGCCTGCCCCAGCTCGCGCGCAGCTCTCGCACTGCTGCCCTCTGGGCTGTTGGTAGCCGGTGCTATTTAGAGCTGTCCTTCTGCTGGGGCTGCAGAGCACTTGCTTGGCAAGCAGCCACTCCAGGCTCTGAAGATAGCAGAGGCCAACGCTTCTGCCCTGATCTGCGCGCTCAGGCCATAGCAAATGATCAAGATCAAAGGTTTTGTCTTTTTTTCTTTTCAAAGCTTTGGGGTTAAACTCTTTCCTGTGTGAGGACTCCCTTCAATATATTCTTAAGGGCCATTTTAAAGGCATTTTGCTCCCTCCCGTGGATAGCAGTAATTACCAAGTTGTGCTGAGCTGTAATTTTGGAATAGACCATTAGTGGATGGCAGTAGCAGTACACAACCATTCCCACAATTTACTCTTTATCACACAATGTGAATAAGAGAAGGACCCACATGAAAGAAACTCAAGTCTGACACACTTAGGTGAGTGTGATTTCCTTTTTCTCCCTCAATATCTTAATTCTTTATAAGCTATTTATGGCCTTATTAGCATCCCTTTGCACTATGTGAGCAGCACAAGGAAGCTGGCTGTGGAGAGTCTGGTTCATTGCCATGAACAGGGCAGCAGATGTAGCACTGTCCTCACAGCAATCTGCCTTGCTGCCATGTCAGCCAGCAGCAGCTGCAAAGATGGCAATTCTCCATGTTTCACCCTATTCTTTACTGAGGTGGGAACTTGCACACCCAGATAATGCTGTTAAAATGTTAGTAACAATAGGGTTGGGATTTATTCCATTACTCTTGTGGCTACAGTCTTTTTTTGTTGGACTGAGGGTGAAATAAGAGGTGAAATCTGAAAAGAGGAAAACTTATTTGTGAACAGACTAGAGAAGAATGAAAGAATGAATGAGTTTTAAAATTTTATTCCTGTCCGTTGCAAAATTGCAGGAGAATGAAACTTAGCACAGAACAAGTCAAAGGCCATTTGTACACCAAATTTTATAGACCAGACGTTACATCTAGCTCATCCATTACGGGTTTCTGCATGACCTGCATCACTGTGCTTCTCAATGCAAAGGCCCTGACTCACAAGTCTGACAAATCTTCCTCCATGGAAAGTAAATTCTTCAAGGCTTCACCTGCTCTGCAAGGCCCAGCCCAAATATCAAGGAATAATAGACAGGTTTTGAAAGTTATGTTCATAGAGGTGCATCACACAGTGTGTTCTGAACACCATCAATTATTTTAAGCATTTGTTCAGTTTCTCTTCCCTGCATTGATGGGATTTCAGAATACCCTGCTAATAATGCCTTGGCTGGCTCCAAGGTCTGACAAAAGCAGTATAACTCTTAACCCGATCTTAGAGACAAAGTAATGAGTTTAAAACATTATGAGAAAAATGAGCTTTATACAGATTTGGATAGAAAAGTCTCAGCTGGATGTTAACCTGCTTTGATAACACACTGCCTCTACTGACCCCAGCAGAGTGAATGGCTGCTGTGAAAAGCTGGCCATAGAGATAGAGAATGTTCTTCCATGCCTGCTGGAAAAGCTTCTCAACTGAAAGGGTTGTCAAGCACTGGAAAGGCTGCCCAGGGATGTGGTTGAATCACCAGCCCTGGAGGTATTTAAAGGACATGGAGATGTGGCACTCTGGGACATGGTTTAGTGATGGGCTTGGCAGTGCTGGGTTAATGCTTGGGCACAGTACAGGTCTTTTCCAACCTAAATGATTCTATGGTTCTGTTCAACTCACTCTACCCACAAATAACATCAGCTAGTCTTTGGCTAGCCTTGTCTCTTGCATGTTTATCTCAGCCTTTCCTGTTGCTGTGTAACCACCAAATATTCCACGTGGTCTCCAACACTGCCCCCATCTGATTGGAATCCAGGTGTTTATTGTTAGGAAGGACACTCCTAAAACTGCCTTTAAAAAAACTGAAGGGAAAGTAGCTAGAATAATTTTTGTTTGTTTTTTCTCCTCATGCTTTTGTGTAAGAAATGAGCTGCAAGGGGCAGCTGGGAGCATGCATAAACACAGTCTTGAAGAAGTGATCAGAAATCTTTTTTTCTAAATTGTAAAAAGTTGTGCCCAAACTACTGATCAGTGTTTCACCAGTCCAGCTCTAATTCTGTATCCTAAACTGGTCAGCAGGTTTATGAAGGCAGCAGCTGAGACACTTTCTTTAAGCCAAGAGCAGTCGCAGGAGCTGCAAATCTCTCCAGCTTACAGCTGCTTCCATGTAGATTTCATTTGTTCCCTGAAGAACAAATAAAACTGAATCCATTTCTTGTTCTGCAAGACAACAAAGGTCTGTGTGCTGCAGCATTAGGTACACCATGAGGAGAAGAGGAATCTCTGCTTCCAGGAAGCAAATACTTGTGAGCATCTGAGCCAGGCCAGAGAGAGGTCACTTGGATCTTCAGATTTTCCAAACTCCCACATGTCCTACAGCCCCTGGCACCAGAGAGTGCAGCAGTGTAATGCAGCACAAAGGGGCTGTGACACTTTAGGGGCCAGCGAGGCAAAGCGAGAGTGCGAGGGCAGTGAGCTCACAGCCTGCCTCTGAACGGGGGCTGGTGCTCTCAGCAGCAAGGACATTCCTGCACAGGGAGCCCCCTCTAAAGTGATTTGTTACTGCAGCAGGACCTGCAGCATTTCTTGGGCTACATCTGCCAGGTGGGCAGTGCCCTGCTGGGTGACTGCACAGCCCCATAGTGGCTCTGGGAAGGCTCAGACAAGCTGTCCCCACCGCCCAGACCTGGCCAGCCCCTATAAATGCTCTCCCACAGCATTTCCCTCCTGCAGGAGCCCTTTTCCAGCGTGCCTTCCCAGGACAGCTCTTCCCATTAGGCAGAGCCAAGCAGCTGCATCTTCAGCAAGCTGCTTCCCAGCCACCTGCTGCCCGTTTTGGTGGTCCAGCTGGGGAGCATTCCTAGGCTTTCACCCCATCGGCCTCTCCTTACCGCCGAGGAGATGACACGTTCTCAGAGGGGGCCTCTGAGAACCATGGCTAATGAAACAAATTGCTCTTGGAACTATTTCCTGAATATTGGCAGCCTTGTTCTTTTGCATCTTAAAAACAAACCCAGATTCTTAGTATCATTGAGCACAGTTTGTGAACTCAGGACAGCTCTTGCACGTCAAAGATGGTCGTGTTACTACTGTATGACACAATGATTTTTTTCTCAAATCCCCACAATACACTGGAGTTCCCTAGCTTGTTTTAAAACCCCTTCTTTTTGTCTCAATGCCCTTAACAAAGTAAACAGTGGCTAAGCCCTTTCCAAGGTAATTCCTTTGCCAGTTTTCAGAAAACAGAGGTGAGGACCTCCCACCCTGCCGCATTCTCCCCATGCCAACCAGCACAGCCCCATGGCAGAGCCCCTGCTCCTCCTAAGGGAGCTCAGCCTGGAGGGTGCTCGCTGCCCACACTTGAAATGCCTGCTCTGGCCATTTTTCCTTTTTACAGACAGCCTCAGCACCAGCTAACTGCTGTGGCTGGCTGAGAAGTGGCTGCAAATCAGGGCTAAAATTACTTCAGATATTTCAACACTGATCGGGAGGTAAATGTATGTAAGTGTCAGCCTGCTTTTCTCTATCCTGATCAGGTGCTGTTTAACAAGGAGGGAAAGCCCTTCTGATTAAGCTGAGCCAGCCAGGGAGGAACCCCTCTGCTGCCAGCAGGTAAAGTCTCTCCTGAAAGTGTTCCTCCAGGCTCCTCAGAGTGAGCCACCACACCAAAGACAACCCCTTGTGCCCAGCCTGGTTAACTGAGTTGTGGTAAGCTTGTATTTTTGGCAAGGTCATTAAGGTAAGGAGAATGGCTGGAAATTTTTCTTTTTCTTTATTTTGTAGTCAGAGTTTGGGAAGTCTGTTTAAAAATCTTGGTTGTTTTGTTTGCTTTTCCTGCTAAGGGAGATGTTGTGAGGGGATGGATATTTTGCTGTGGTTTTACTATGGAAAATGCAAGGTTGGAAAACACTGTGCTTGACTCCAGAAGTTTTGGCTTATGCTTTTATCAGAAAATATACTTTTGTGCTGTATTCTCTGACAAAATACAAATAATGTAAATGTTTTTTTCTTGGCTGGCAAATATGTTTGTGTTGCTAAGTAGCAGGACCACAGGTTAAATCCTGGAAAACACTGTGAACTATTAGGAAAAAAACAAAATTATTTTGCCCAAGATACCCAAAAGCAAGGATTTATTTAATTTTTACCTTCCAATTTTGTGGTTAATCTGAGCTTTCTGGCTGACTTTGTATCTTAGTTGTGCTGATCTGCTCTGGGTTGTTTGGGTTTTTTTCTATTATATTTTTAGTTGCTGCTTGGGCATATTAAACCTCTCGCATAAATCACTTATTGTATTTTGAAAGTTGGATAATGTGTTTAATGCACCCAACATTGAAAATACACATCTGTTTTGATGTTAGGTGCATCATAGCAGCAAATAGCATCATTTATCTTAATACTTTTCACTTCATATATAAATGAGTAATGAGTTTACATCCATAGAGGCATTTGTAAGCTGCACAATTTGGTGGTTTTTTTTTTTTTCTGGGTTTTTGCAGCACACTGTAACAGAGAATTTTTTTAAAATATAGTTTTAGGGGTTTTTTTTAAATTTCTGGGGGTTCATTAGCTTATCTCCCAATAAGCTTATCTTCCCCCAATACAATGCCTCCACTCTGCCTCCTGTCAGGCTACATTTTGTACTTTGTGCCTGGCCGGGACGTTCCTGTGGTTTGTGGTGGAGCATTCTCAGCATTCATCACCAACAGAATTCCCTCTGTCCCCAGCCTGTCTGAGCCCAGAGCTGCCACATGAGGGGGGGAGCACAGGGGCAGCTATCCTGCTCTCCACTTCTTTGCTGATACCAATTCAGTGTGGAAAGGGGATACACCAGTCTAGTTACTGGGTTAAGCACCAAAGCTGCAATTTTTATTGAAATACAATAATTCAGGCATCAGTGGCGCCTGGCAGATAATAAACCCTGTGGTAGTGAGTGTTCATAAAGCTTGAGGCCACCACATGCCCTGGGCTGCAAAGCAATGTGACCCTCAAGAACCTTGCCCCTTGCTGCCCTTCTGTCTCCCAAACCACAATATTCTTGTCAAGCTGTTTAACAAGAATCATGTTTTCTCAGGGTAAATTGTACCCATGCACTATTTTACACTCCTTCTCCCTTTGTAGGAATACAGGGCTAGAAGAAAGCTCTTGGCTTCTGAAAGTCTGCACTATCATAGGTATCTATTTCATATTGTTCTGGTTAAAAATATAATAAAACCACATTATCAGGGGGAAAGAAAATTGGGTTACTTTCCCTCTTACTGGGAGACAGCTCAGGACTCCTAGATTTCAGAGTCTCAGAAACTTAGCTTCAGTTTGCAGACTAAAGTTATTTGGCCCATCGCCCATTTCTTAATATATGAACACTGTCCTCCAGCTTAAGCAATGCTTTTGTCTCTCTGATGTCTACTAACAATGACATGTTAGGAAACGTCATTTATTCCCACCCTTGCTCTCTTTTTCTACTAGACATACCAAGACCTTTAATTCCCACTAAGTGTCCCTGCTGTATAAAACTGAGTAAGAAGTTTCTGCAGCCATGCAGCACCTGGCCTAACATCACCACATCCTCCTAATTTCATGTCTGGCTCCTGCAGTACTGAGGAAGGTGTTCCTTCAGCTCGTAATTTACTGCTAGCAGATAAATTCCCTGATAATGAGAAACTTCATCCTACTTTCAAAGATGATAGTGAATGCCTCTCCCTGCAGAGGCAGTCCTCTCAGATCACATACCAGATGTGATGCTAAAGGCACCATTTGATGTTGGTACCAACCCAACCATTACTATTTGCTTCCTAATTTTGGTTTTTACACACTGTCAGATTTGCATCTGTAATTGTCACTAAATTAAGAAAATTAACAGCACCAGACTGAGTGGGAAGGGAAAATAGGAATAGGATATGTTCTATGTCTCTTTTCAGTTGGCCTCTACTTTCTTGTAATTAATCACTCAGATTGTGGTGACACTTCTGGAGACCATCCCATATTTTATATAGTTTTTATATCTATTTACATGTATGTGTGTATTTTTTTAATTTTATATTTATAAAATAGACGTGTGTATATGTATAGAGGGAATTAGAAGTTATCTCTCTGACATCAGTACCTTACCACATGTAGTTCATAGTAGATGAATGAGAATTATATGATTTTCTGTCACAGAGACTGAACAGCACTAGACAACCTCAGTTCTATTGTTGTTTTCCCTGTACATTTTTGGGACATGCCATGTGGTGGTGACATCATCCCAGAGAATCCACAAGTGCTCCTGTTGGACCAACAGACATCATACAGAGCAGATTTGTCATTACAGCCATGCATTTTCATTTTTTTAATGGCTCAGTGCCAACATTTCAGGAAGGTCGTACCAATGAACCAGCACACAGCTCCAGCGTATCCTGAAAATGGATAAATGTCAACTGTCTTACCTTTCTTGCTGAACTTTAGGAGCCACTGCACTTCCAAGGGTTGGTGTTTCCAGTCACACAAGTACTTGCCTCTCGGACCAGCTGGATTCAGGGGAGTGCAAACCAGCCTGACACAATGGATGCAAAAGCTCCTGATGAAATGAGTTTGGATGACCTCGGTCCCCCATTGTACATGAACAAATCCAATGAAACAGCAGTCCACAGGCACCAGCCTCTCACTTCCAGCTGTGGGAGGCCCACAGGGTGGAGGGAGAAGAAAGAAATTTCTGTCTGGGGCCAGCAGTGGGTGGTGGCCCAAGGTCAGGAGTAATCCTCAGCAATGGGCTGGTGGATTTTATGACAGTCTCCTTGGGCAGCTGCTCTCCCTCTTTCTAATCTATACGAAAAGGGGGCAAAGGCTTTTTTTTTTTAAGGTACATGTTATTTAATGGCACCTCTTGGAAGTATTAGTAAGATCTGCTCTTGCAGCCAGCAAGGTGTAGGCAAACCGATGATGCCCTGCCTGGAGCCATGGAAAAGTCCATGGGGCTCAGTGTGGACAAAGCAGCCTGGCCATGGAGTATTTAATTTCAGGACCAGAGCCTGGAAAGAGATTTTTTTTACATCTTTAATGCAATTTCAAACCTGCAAGTAAAGCAGAGTAAATGAATTAATCAGCTAACAGGTACCTGGGGATTCAGAAGTTGCTATGTGTCTCTCTAGCCCTGTTGCAATCAGAAAGCATTTGTGCACCCTTGCATCAAACTAGGCTGACCAAAAGAATGTGATATTTTTAGTGGGGCTGCAGCACACTCTGCAACAGTACTTCTTGTGTACTGTGGTGTTGTGCATCCTGCCACTGTACATATGCATACTAATATAGATTTGCCTGCATCTTTTATTCTTTGTTAATGGATAGTGACTTCTTTCTCTATTGTATAAAAATGTCTCTTGACTAAATTCCTTGAGCTATGAAGCAGTTTAATTTTTTTTTTTTCACCTATATCCTGATGGACAGCGAAATCCAGGGTGTGACAAATGGCACCTGACATCCAGGAAGGAATATATCCTTAAGAATAAATCCATATCTCCAAACTCTCTCTAATTTTCTGGGACAGCCTTTCATTCTAGATCCATATCTAGTGCAGTTTCACGAAGACTAGATCTTATTTCTCAGTTCCTGTGAATTACAAGCATTACAAAAGTTCAGTTACAAAACTAAGTTTCTGTTTACTTCAAAAACCTGGCTGAACTTCCTAGCCATTCCTCTGTATTTTCTATTTCGTTTCAGAATGCAAAATGTAACTTGGAAATATATCCATAATTTGTGTCAGAGAGCAAAAGGCAAAGAAAATACTCATCTAGAGATATGTTTTGTATGTAGCCCAAGAGATCCGTGTTTTTTTGTTGAAGTAAGATGTCCTTTCTTAGAGTGGAGAAGGTGTACAAGAAAGGCTAGATTGAGGCATTATAGTATTTGAGTAAAAACTTGCTGTGTTATTACCAGACTTACAGGAATATTGAGACTTTAGCAGTTGTGAAGTGCTTTAGCACTTTACTGAAGTGCTGAAGAGGGAGAGAAACTGATCCTCTTCTCTTTAATTGCTTGACAGAGTTTGCAGAATTCCTTAGTTTGGAGAATTCCTAGGTTTGTTATAAATGACCAAAAGTTTTGCAAAGGGGCAGATAGATGTGGTTATAAACACTCATCCATGCTCCGTGTTTCTAAACCGCTCATTACAATATTGTATCAACAGCTGTGATTGATGGACATTAATGTCTTTGCTGCAGCCATAAATCATTCTTTTTATAACACTGAGAACACTTCATTCCCTGCTGCCCTTCTTATGGAGGTCCTAAGTTTTCTAATTGAAGAGGATTTTATGTTTCCTGATCTCTCTTTATAATCTGGGCGACATCTACAGTGTGGTTTTGTGGTTATTTTATTTCATCATAGCATTTTAGAGCTACCCAAAGTTTTTAAATAAAAAGGAACAAGTAACCGAGAAAAGTGATCCACCTATAACAGAAGGTGGAAGGGACCACATAGAAAAAGTGCTGCAGGTCCTTCAGGGAATATATTCAAACAACATTCTCTTTCTTTCTCTGGATTGCTCTGTGTCTTTTTCAGATGCAGATTTCTTTACCTTTGATTAGCAACAAGTTTCTGACTGTGTTTTAAGGGAAGAAAGTTGGAGGGCAGGGAGTGCAGTGTTGCACCAGCCATACATGCTCTGCCTTGAAAAACCTGTCAGCGGTTTGCAAACATGAATACAACAGAAAGGGTGTCTGAGAGGTGGGTCAGAAGTTAACAGGATTTTGCCCTACTATGGAAACTTAAGCCTCAGATCGGAAAGTGTTTATGTGATATCACAGTTTGAGTGACAACTGTCAATAGGTGTTGGATGGAGGTGAGGTCAGTATAGATTTTTTTCAAAGGCTGTCTGCTGGTATTGCCTGTCATGAGATAGCTGTCATTTCCAAATCACTCCATACATTCCATAAATGTAAGGCATCAGCATGCTGGCAGAAACACTGAGGCAGCAACTGTTATGAATTTATTTCTTAGCGACGGTGCTATTCTTCGAGATGTAGTGAGTGTAAATTTTCTACACTTATAAAATATTTGGGAGGACCCCTAGGTTTAGTAAAAGCATTAATTAAGGTATTTTTCTTAAATTTGTGTGTGTTTGGTAAATTTATGATGTAAAAATCGGTTCTAAGACTTTTAATTAAGTACCCCATGTATTTTATGTTTCTTTTAATGGACAGAAAATGACTTTTGCTCAAACGGACTTCATTGTACAGTGTTATGCATTTTTCATCTGATGTGGGGAAAAATCAATTATTTTAAGAGTTCTGTTCTTCTGGCAGTTCATTTAAGTGAATTCTTACTGTGTTAAATGATCATCAGTATTTTCTTTTTACGTAGCAACTCTTGTAAAAGTATTGTAATGCACACAAAAAAGTGTAATTTGCCATCACGTAGAGAACATTAGTCTTGTGCCTTTTATGGACTCATGAAGCTCTCAGTTTCAGCCGCAGTGCTTTAATTTCTATTTGGGTAAAGTTTGTGGGGAAATGAAAATGAAAGATTAAGTAATAGAAAATTGCTCACAGATTTGAATATATCTTTTATTTATTGCAGCTAAGGGGCTGTAATTCTGATGAACCCATTTGTCTCGCTGTAATTCCAACAAGTCCAGTGGAATAAATGATTAATTGCCTCCATATGACCTCAGAATCAGGTCTGGAATAGTTACTATGTGCTTTGGGTTGTGCAGAAATATTTGTGTTGAAAGTAACACCCAGGTAAATGTAATGAAACTTAAAGAGAAGTTAAATCTGACTTTGTTGCTACTGATTAGAGCTTTGACAATCACATGTGTAAAAGATTAATTTGACATTTTGCCTAAGATAATTATTTTATCTTCCAAAACCACAGAAAGAAGTTGGAGCTTCCACTTTATCTCACTCTGGATTCCTTAGCTCAGGGGCTGTTGCAGATGGTTGGTTTCATCAAATCATACATTTCTTTATTTTCGCCCTAGGGCGAGGGTCTACAACTCGGAGAAAAACATTTCTAGAACAATAACACGCTTTCAGCTGCCTTCACAACTACAAAATGAGAAAGGTAATTGCTAACAATGACACATTCAGCAGGATGCAGTAAGTCTTACACATATGTGTGGGCAAAGTATTCTTCTAATATGGATAAGAATGGAAACAATTATGAACACGCCAAGGTTTCCATCCTGCTATCTTTGGTTTGTTGCTAAACTTTGTATATGGAGCAATTATAGTGTTGTGATGCATTTCAGTAGGAGTGAGCCTTTTTAGAAATATTTAAAACAATTTTCCGAACATGAAAATAGGTTGGAGGCATGAATTTTTAATGTATTTCCAGGATAGTGTTTTCAGAACTTTGAGTCACACTTCCTAATCCTAATTTTCTATGAACAGTCACAAGCAAAGTGTTGGGTACACAAAAGCAGTCCCTTTAGAACAGAATTACGGCTTCATATGTAGAAACTTGGGGGTTGGGTTTTTTGGTTTGTTTTGTTTGGCTTTTGCTTTTAAAAAGATGCAGGACTGTGACTTGGGTATGATGCAGGTTCTTGCAGGTTTTATTTTAAAATGTTTACACTGGAACAGCTCAGGAAGAACCAGATGTCCAAGGGCTGCAGGCTCCAGAGATCTGATGATTCATGGAGAGGTGGGGTCAGATGTTCCTCTCCCAGTGATTCATCCCTCCTCTGTCCTGGCATCTGACTCTGTGGCATGGCCAGAGCTGAGGGCCTGGTACCATGGCTTAAATCATTATTGATTTCAGTTTACATGGATATCCCTGGCTGTGAACTGCTGCAGCTGAGGGCTCTGATTCACGGTCTCTGTCAGGCTTAGAAGTGGTGTCTGAGGAGCTTCCTGAGCAGAACAACCTCTTTACCAAGTGCATCCAGTGTCATACACGTTGGGACTCAGATCCTGGATTACTTTGCTACCCTTTTGTTAATATTTATTTTGTTCTTCTCAGTATTTGTATGCTGGAGTATAAAACAGACAAAAAATACAGTTGAAAAACTTCTTAAGATAAAGATCTCAGAGAGCGGGAAACATTCATATTATGGGAAAAAAACAGAGCAACAGGCATGTGTTCGAACTCTTGATCATATCAAGAAATGGCAATTACTACTTTGTAAGTTCTTGAAAATGCTAGAAATATTATGATGAAAGAACCTCATTTACATCTTCATGGGGAAAATGAAATGGCAGAAGAAAGTGTCTTTTCATGGAAGATCAGAAACTTTATTTTGCCAAGTTATTCTTATGTTTGTGAAGATTTTTCTTCCAGCAGAGAAGAATTCAGACAAACTTTCCAAAAGTAGATGCTCAAAAGTCATGAGGCACATTGTCTAAAAGAAAAAGGTGTGTGTTAGGGGAGGATTGTATGTTCAAACCAGTCTGTTGTTGGGACCAAGAGTCCAGGGTCCATCAGCCTAGTAGTTGTGACAATCTCACCTGTCTGTAAACCCACATACAGGTAAAATAAGTAGATGACAGCAACCTGCTGAGCCACTGATTCATCTGTAGATTAGATAGAATATAGACCCTTAGATTTGTGCAAAGGTTGTGATAACTTCTAGACTGAACTAAAGTTTCAAAGGGATTTTTCCTGATTTGTTACTTCTCCATGAAAACACCTCACCAGCTGTCCAGAATTCACTTGCCTAGCAAACCACAGTGTGCAAACAAAAGAAAGGTTGTTTTGCCATGACCTCTGGCAACCCCACACATATTAAAAGGACCATATTTCAATGCCCAGGCAGATAACTTCGGTTATTAGCCTTTTTAGACAACTATTAGAAATGTTTCTGTATTCTTTTACTACATGGGATGAATTTGCAACCCGACAGACCACTCTTAGTCATGGCATTATGATGGCCAGTGCACGTGAGCAGACAAGAAGTTGGATTATACAGCAGACTTCCGTTTCCTCCTCTGCTCCTCCTTTGCTCTGGGGCAGAACCTTCCTCATGTCCTGCAAATTTCTCTGCTCCTGTCATGCTGGACCTTTTGGTCAGCGTGCAGAGAGATGCAAACCCAGGCTGTGCCCACTTCTCCCTTTCCCATGGCTTTCCTCTGCCTCCTTCTGTCCCTCTGAGACCACCTGGAAACAGCCCAAAGGAGAACAGTAAGGTAGCCAAAATGATTTTAACAAAATATGTGATTTCAGATGTTAGATTTTAACTAAATGAGAGGAATGGAAGAGTTGTGTGGTTTAGTGCAGCAAAGAAAATGGGAAATGGAGGTTCAAGGGCAGGATGTGATACCTGTCTTCAAATCTTTGAAAGCCTGCAGCCGAGGGCTGAGTCTGTAAATTACCTGGGCTTTGTTTCAGGTCTGCCACAGGTGAGAGGCAGTGGTTAAAGGGCAATAAGACTTCAGAAAAGCTGTCTCATGTTTAAGGCAGTTGGGCAGTGGGATGAACAGGCTGTGGCATCTCCATCATTGAGTGCTGTCACCAAGATTTTTGGACGTTCTTCTGTCAGCAGCAGCTGATTCTGCTTTGGGACGAGGGAATGGACAAAGTTATCTTTTAGGAAGATCCTGATTTGTTCTAATCTAGGAAAAAGGGTCAGGAAGGGGGTTGAAACAGTGATATGGCAGGGCCATGCACAGAATAAGGTGCAATTAGGCTGCATGGAGACCAGTATTGTTGATAATTCAAGTATGCAATAAGCCTGTACAAAGTACTGGTTGGGCATCATGTATCTTTACAGTCACATTTCTGTGCTGGTACTGATGTCACTCATCATTAGGGACTAGGCAGGAAAATGTAATTTATTTCATTCTTTTAATACAACTATTGGATGTGACAATTGCAGCCCACAGCTTCCACATTTTGAACCTGCTACTGCACTTCATTTGGAGGTATCCTTGACCCCCCTGGAATGGGTTAGTGACTTCCTGCTTTCTTAGTGGTATCTTGACCTGCTTCAGACTTGCATTTTATTTACGAGTTTATTTCAAAGTGCTGGTTTTGATGTACAAAGCTCTTTTTGGATTGGATCCTGTATATCTCTGAAATTACCTGTCTTTTGTATTTTGCTTCAAGAGTTCAAGTTACCTAGAAATTTTTGAGTTAGGGTGCCTTAAGCCCTACACCATAAGATGCTGATGGTAGGTTACATCGGCTGTGTAATACCTTTCCTCAATCTCTGTTGCCCTTCTGGATACCTTTTCTTTTTTTCTGTAAAGTAAAATAGATGAACAGAGGAGTTGTGTTTTATTTTCTTTGATTAATCTGAAGACTGCCTTCACATGATGAATTCAGGCAGCTGCTTTGGTTAGGTTTTTGCATTTTATTGTAAACACGTTCTTAAACATTCCATGTGACTCATTAAGTAAATAGGAGTAAATGGACTAATCAAGTAAATAGGAGTAGTCATGTTGTAGGTAGCAGTACAATGGCTCATAGTGTTTGTTGGACCTTTGAAATCTCTTTGCAATGTCACCTGAAGTCTTTACCTGGACATTTAATCTTGACCTTTTCTCATGGACGATTGGAGCAGAGCACTGCCAGCAGTAGGTGTTAGAACGTGCTATGAAGCCAAGCAGCATTACACGATGGTGGTGCACAGATATTTTCAGTTGCCTGAGTTGCTGAAATGAGCCAATTTACTGTTGGCTAAAAGCTGAAAGGCTCATCCATGTCACAGAAGATGATTCCTCTGTCCAGGGACTGGGGGTCTCCAAAGAGGAGCAATGTCAAGAACATCCACATGGTGTGCATGAGGAAGTGCTTCTCCAGGAACTGATTTATAATTTACCTATTCTAGCCCTAGGCTTTAAGGATGAAAAGTTCTCCACAGCTGTGGAGTTTCATTATGGAAATAGCACAAAATATTTGCTGATCAGTGGCATTCTTTGGGTGTGTTTATTTACTGGTGGCACACCTTTCTTCTCTTGAGGAATTGCTGTCTGGCGTCTTGCTGCAGCCATGCTGCTTTCCAGGGACTGCTCCAAAGTGTGCCAAACACTCATTTCACTGGCTGTTTAAGTTTTATGTACTGTTCTGAGGAGCTGGTGATGACAGGGATTTTTTTTAAAAAATGGATACCAGAAAATGGTAACTGCCAACTCTAAAGTTGAAAAAGGTTTGTTCCAATGTCATTTATTTTTAAGGCAGAGAGGGAAACAAAACCTTCAGTTAAATTCCCGTGTCCTAGAGCTGTTATTATTTTAGAAATTATTTTAATCTCAGCACAGCACATTCCTTAGGTTTTCCCTTGTGCAATTTCTCAGACTTCTCTTCTTAATAATGTGAGTTACTCCAAACACGAACTGTGACACCTTTGCAATTGCAGCTCTTCTGTGTGTTTTGGGTTATATTTGCTTGAACAAAATCAGGAATTAGAAAAAAATAAATATTGAAATAAATTAAGGAATTCAGACCTTGTTCTTCTTGAATATTCATATTGACAAGAGTTCTGCCATGCTAATACATGTTGATTGTCTTTTTCTCTTTTTCTTTTTTTTTTGATCTTTGATCCTTTGTTCGGGTGTTCCCTTGAATTACATTTTCTCCAAGTTGCAAATGATAACAAACTTGCACAGGAGAAAATAGAACAAGTGAAAATGACGACAAAAAAAAAATCCCTTCCCGTCTCTGCAGCTGGCAAGGACCCCTAAACAGCAGGACCAAGCTGTTCTGCTCTGTGTGGGAGGAATAACTTGATAGCTAGCTCAGATTCAGCGAGACAGTTTAAGCAGTGCTCCCAAACCTCTTTGATGTAACAGCTCTTCATTACCAAAAAGAAAAGGTGGCAATCTTCTGCTCTGACTTCTGGCACATGTTAACCAGCCAGGCCATGAGGGGAAGGAGCAGGGTAGAGTTGGGGAAGACTGGCAGAGCCAGTTGTGGTACCGTTGCTCCTGTCGCTTCCCGTGTGCCTGGAAAGGGTCCAGAAACATGCAAGGAACATCTGACCTCAAGATATCAATGAGCACTTCAAAGTGCCGATCTGTTCATTCATTCCGACTGTCATGGCCAAGGCATTGGGAAGATGACAAAGCTGATCAGGACCATGCTGTGTATGTTCTCTGAGATAAGGCAAACGGGAGAGCTGCATAATTGTGCTGACAACAGTGATAAACCTTGCTCCTCCCCCGCTAATAATATTGTGACTGAATAATGGAATTCATCACCAATTCATGCTTGCTTTAGACATTTGGAATTGGATTGAAAATGCTTTTTAACTGTTAAATGCAGCCAATTCCTGGTATTTTTTCAAACTGATAATTCAAGTGAGATGTGATCCGTTAACACTGGGGAGGGGTGGGGAAGGCTTCTCTCGGTGTTTGAGTTGTTTTGTTGCCCAGGTTAGAAAAGCCCAGGTAAATTTTGCATCGTTTGATGACACTCTCAAATGGCAGGCATGAATTCTGGCCAAGAAAATACAGGCATAGAAAAAGCTGAACATCTCGGTAATGTTTGAGGATATGCACAAAACCAAACTGTTCTTGCCTTGGCTCTAAAACACAAGTTTCTCAACAGTTTTGCAGAACTTCTGAAAAGATCTCAAAGGGAAAACTTCAGTGTTTGGGGGATCTAGAATCATAACACCCTCTGCACGGGTTCTGGTGGCTCCTCTTGGTATGATTCAGCAGTGTATGGGCAGCATTTCTGAGCTTTTCCTGGCACACTGGATGAAAGGAGACAACTTCTTGTTCAAGCCTTGTTAAGTTTGCTGCTGCTAGGAAGAGAATTAAATGGGTAATGTGAGTTTTGCTCAAGGCCAGAACCCTTGATAGAGTAAATCAGCTCCCAGTATTGCAATGACTAATACCATTGATTATCACCAGCTGAGAAGTGGGCCCCAAAGAGTATAAAACAATAGTGGATTAGAATGAGCAATCTATTTTCATATATCCAGAATGATTATGGCTCTCCAGAGATGGAGCCAGGCAGAGTTACAGTCAATTATAACTAGTTCCTTTTCATTGGAAAAATAAAATAGAAATTGTTGCATCCATTCATCTTTGTACTCTTTTGTATCAATACTGTTTGTATCTTAAAACTAACAGATACTCTGGAAATCAAAATGTTATCCACTCAGGGCAACAATGCACACGTCTGTGCTTATATCATTAAATTCTTCTTTTCATTTATTTGCCATCGCATGCTTGATCTTTATTTGTTTTCCTTAGAAATTCAGCCTTATTTACACTATTTTGTGCTTCTCATACCAATTTTTTTAAGTTACACCTGCAGATTTTTATCTGCTTTCCCTCAGCATAAAAGCCTTGGGATCAGCACTTCTCCATTCTCCCATGAAAAGTGATGAGGTCTTACAAGGGCTTAAGTCATATGATCTGTCTCATCGCTGCCTCAACCAGACACCAGGAGCAACAGCACAAAGCCAGAGCTGTTTTGGCAGCCCTTTCCTGAAGTCCCCGTGCAGATGCTCTGCATGTTTCACAGTAGAATTAGTAACAGCAATCATTGTCCAAGGCCGAAAATGTCCCTGTTCGGGACCGCTCCTGGCAGCGGGCGGTGACAAATCTGTTCCCTTCACTCGGCACCGCGAGATGTCCACGCGCCGCAACGCCGCCGGCTCTGAGACACTAAATCACATCCTGGGAACAAGCACGGCTTGGCCCTGCTACCCGAGGCTCTCCTCGCCTGACATATTACGCTGTCAGGCTTTACAAGGCACAGTAGATCTCTGCCTTTGGACTCTGCTGAACACCCCACTCCCTCTCTTTAATTTGTCAGATGAAGTTCTCCGTATTCAGAGTACATGTAATCCTGATCTGTACATAGAGAATTTAGTAAGAGTTCACTTAAAATGTGTGGCTTGAATAGATAAGCAGTCTTTTCTGAAGTGTTCTCTGATGAATTTTAAACAGCTGTGCTGACTTGAACTGTTTGAAATAAATTTGAAATGCTTTCTTCTACCTGAAACAAAAAATGGCTCAATCACTGTGTGCAACTCCTAGTAGTGTCCTTAAAAGTACAGCTTTTAGTATGAAGTTAGATGTCTTGCACATAAAAATTCCACTTAAAATTTCTCAGCTTCAGCTAGGGGAAGGGGTTTTATATATTTTATAGTAACAATAGGTATTTTCAAAGTTTCTTTCAGAGGATATAGCTAAACTCAATTGTTGATTTTTAGTGCACTACTGTCTCATCAAACCTAACTTCAAATCCAAAAGTGTCTGTGAATTGCTCTCCATATGTCCACCTCAAACCAGTATTCATTTATAAAAATGGAGTTTTTAAAAGGTTTGCACTGTTTAAAGAGCAGTGTTCAGAAAGTATTTTTTTTTCTTTTCAAGTGGGACGGCGAGAGTTTTAGCATATGTTCTAAACAATTATGTATTTTCTATGTCATTCTTTTTATGACTTGGCTTTTAAAAACAATGTGTGTCTTACTGTTGCTTATATCGATTTTGCTTCCTTGATTTATGGAAACTAGTATGAAATGGAATAAGGAACTCTACAATACTAGAAGTGTCAAATATTTCAATATTTTATTCATTGAATCATAGCCTTACTGGTTGCAGGTTGTCACTCCGTGGAAGTGGTCAAAGCTCAAATTCTGTAGATGGCAGTGGCATAGAGGCAAAACAGAGTGCACTCTGTTTTGGCATAACCCAATGAAGACAGTGGAAGTGAATGCATTTGTGTACAGATGAGTTAGCTCTTGGTTCAGAAACCTTGACTTCCTGTACCTCTTTTTTTCTGCCACATTGAGGGTAACAAATGGCACAATGCAAGTTTAATTCATTTCAAAGACAATGCGTGTGAGAGATGAAAAGGAACTTGAACACTGAAATCAAGATTTGGCCATTTGACAGTAAAGTAATTCAGTTTTGCTAGTGAAACAATGATACCTTGCTTGAATAATAGTGTCAGCTTTTCTTTGCAGTTAGGAATCTTCCCCTTCCCGCCCAAACAGTAATAGTTTTTAAAAAGTCAAATTTAGAGTGGTTTTTGGTAGTGATTGCACAAATTAGAAGGAGGAATTCGAGGAGTCCATCTCAGTCCTAACAAGTAATTATGTGCTTATTGACATTGAGCTGAACACAGATGATCTGCTTTTCAGCCCAGATTCCAGCCCACATTCTTGGGGTTGACTCATGGGACCAGTGGGTTTAATTGTAATCCATGGAGATTCTTCAGCTTTTCTCTCTGTGTCCATTCACGAGGACTTTTCGTCTTGGATGAGATTAGAGGGAAGGTCTAATTTCCAGATGTTTTTCACCTTTTATTACTTCTCCTTTTTTGGTTGCGGTGTTCTCCTTTAGTTAGGACTATTAGTAAGAATTTTCCAATTAAATGCTAACATTAAGCACAACTGGAAGGTACTCAAAGTAAGAAAAGTAATTTAAAAGAGCAGAAATAATTTCTACATGTCTGTAAATTTACGTCTTTTATAGTCTTAACTGGCGAAGTCAATCTCTGCTTTGTTATAAAGGGGGAAATAATAAGGTATACCCTGCATTATGGTAATTCTCTTCAATCAAATTGCAAGCTTCCCTAGCTGAGCACAGTGAGCTCTTCTCTGCAGCTAGAGGTCCTTATAGAGCCTTGCCAGGATGGTCAGAAGGTTTAAACATCAAATGATCTCTCTCTTGGGTGATATTCCCTTCTTTGACTGGATCAAAGGCCATCATGTTGCTGTTTCTTTACACATCTGCTGATAAAGGAGGTCTTCATACAGCCCCAGAATCTGTATTCATCTAAGAAAATAATAATCTCATCTTCAATATTTGCAAAGTAATTATTTTTCTCTCTCTTTTTTTAATTTTAATTTTGCAAATGCTTGAAGACATAAATCATAAAATCCCTCTGCAGCAGAAAACCCAAAAGCTTTAAAAATCCAGGTTTTGGGCAACTCACTGGATTTCTTTACTCCCTGTAACGGGCAATACCATAACAATTTCACATAGGAATCTGCAGGCTCTTTCTTACTTGGTTTCTGCATTACTTTTCAGTAGGGAGGCTTGTTTCTCTATTAGGTTCAATTTTTAATTTTTTTTTTTTTTTACAGAATAGAGACAGAGTTGCAATCCACAGTTTCATACTAGTTTCCCATTATGAGACTGAAGTTTGTGTCTGTGGGGTATCAAAGTAGAAAGCGAGCGAGATGAGGAGTAATAAATGAAAGTAAAACCTAGCTTTTTGTAATGGAAAGGTTATATTTTGCAAAATGGAGACTTACGATGCTAGTTGAAGACTCCACCTGTAAGGTTTTGGGATGGTTACTTGTTGCCTAACCTGTTTTACTATTGTGTGTTCACAGCAATGCTGAATTTTGGCTGTAGACCTTGATGAAGGCATCCAACACTGTGAAGTGTTTCTTGTCCAGGTTTTTCTGGTTTTCTTAATGAGAAGACTCAGAACCTATAATTCTAAAGAAACTTGGTCACCATTAGTACTATGGACTAGGCACAGTAGAATTCTTCAGGCGCCACAAGAACTTTTATGTTGCCCTCACTATGGAGCAGAGAGAAGGGGACCCAATAATCCTGTAATGTGAGAAGCTGAATTTCCGCCTTGGAGATTATTAATAAAGCTTGTAAAATTTAGATTGGGCTTTAGGAAAAATTCTTTACTGAAAGGATTTTCAAACACTGGAACAGGCTGCCCAGGGAAGTGATTGTATCATCACCCCGGAGCTATTTAAAACCCTGTCTACCCTATGTGGCACAAACTTCCACTTGACAATTAAAAGTTATTTGCCAACACCTCTGGTGTTCAATGCACCTTGGGACAGCATCTCCCATCTATTGTTCTGAGTCTTTCTTTTTGTTGTGACTGTCACTGCTTGATGAGGCATTGTGGCTGCTTGTTCCTGCATGTCATTGGACCACTCAGATGTCTGTGCCTTCTCAGTGGAAGGGCCATGTCTTGAGAAACCACTGATCTCAGTTTGCCCTATAAATTACTCCACAAGATTTCTTTGTCCTGTCCAGCTTTGTCTATAGCTTATTATTCTAGGCTGTTGCTATGTTCAGTCTTAGGGTAAGTGAGAAACATTTAGGAAGTGTCAGCAGTAGAATTTACTGATACACTCACTAGTTCTAGTTAATTGGTAATCA
Organism: Fringilla coelebs; assembly: GCF_963513975.1. Classification (NCBI taxonomy): domain Eukaryota; kingdom Metazoa; phylum Chordata; class Aves; order Passeriformes; family Fringillidae; genus Fringilla; species Fringilla coelebs. The sequence goes on along the minus strand of NC_140030.1, from coordinate 94,594,412 downwards.
GTTAACCTGAAGCAAAACAGTCTGTTACAGAAACACACTCAGCCAGTGCTTACTATGAATTGCCAAAGTGCTTTTTGTTCTCTTTCTTCCTGGACACTTTGATTTCAGTAGGGAATTGAGTTAGGATTTTCATATATGCTCAGCTCTAACTCCCCTTTGAAATTTTCAGCCTCTTTCTCCCAGTCAAATATTCTAGAGAAGGAATTTTTTCCTGAAAGTTGTTGTGTCAGATCTGCTGAATCATCACATTTTATTATGGAAGACATCTTTTAAAATTTAAAAAAACTGTCCTTTCCAGGGAAGTGAGTTAAGACAATAGCTTAATTATTTTTGTCATTAATAATCTCATATTTAAAATTATTATAAATTTCTTGAGCTTGAAATTATGTTAAAATGAGACCCTACTGTGTCATTCTTATGGCTCTTACTGAAAAATATATGCCAGATGAACAGTACATATTTCTATTTTTATATGATTGGATATTAAAAGAAAATGCAATTATTTTATCAGGCAAGTACAATTTAAGTTCCAAAAACTAAAATGACATTTTGGAAACTCACTCAGGCTCTCCTTCTCCTGTGCCTGTCCCATTTCAGTAACAAAAGCCAGGCTACACTTGCAGGGATTTTTTGGCAGTGGGTTTCAACAGCACTTGAACAGCAGACAATAGTATTGTGTCCTGTTTTCTATAAGATGAAAGCAAGGTGCAGCAAATCAAAATATATGCCCCCAAGGTCATCTATCAAGGCAGGGGTAAAGATAAACTTCATGACTCCAGAGAAGTAGCACAATGAAACGTTTCTTAAAAGTCACCACGTTGGCTTTTTCTGTGTAAGATTTAGTTGTGAAGGCATTCATAGCAACATTAGGTTGGGTCTAACATTTTTCTTTTTTTAATAGTAGAATGTAACCATTGCTTAATCCTCTCTCACTTTGTTCTTTACAAAGATATTGTTTAAACCACAAGTGTAGCTTATGTACCGGGGCAAAATCTCTGTAGTTTTTAGATCATTTGTGATGGGATGGGATGAGCCCTGTGTTCTGCTTGCTGTACATCATTGAAAATCCAGAGGACTTCACAGCAGGAGTGAGTGTTTCAGGTTTGCACACATTTGTGAGAATGTTAATACTGCATTGTGGGAATAGGGCTGAGTTCCCTGTTATCATGCAAGCAATTGCTAACTGTAGACCTCTGACTTTGTAATTTGTTCTTTATGGACTAGCCTGCAGCCAATAAGCAAAATCAATAGTCTTTGCTGAAAAGTAAGCAAGTGCCAGTGTGTTATGTGACAGGTGAAGATACATGTGCTTACCAGGGGTCAGGGGGCCACATCAAATTTCTCTCTGACTTCTTTTCAAAAAGCTAAATCCATTTAGGGAGCATTCGTCATTGGAAAATGTTGCAGTGGGGAATTAGACAGGCTCCTGCTCTTCTTTTCTCATTTAACGATGTTTGTTTTCAACAGTCTGTTCAATAATGTCACTGAGAAGAAATTATGTGAGAAGAATAAAGTGCTTATAGTCTATTTATTTATTCATTCATTTCTGTAGAATAACACTAGCTGTTGCATTCTCATGTTTATTAATGCTATTGTGGCAGTCCAAATATTTGTTTGTTCTCCTTTTCCTTTGGAAAAAAAGGTGGGACAGAGCAGTGTGGAACAGATTACTTCCTACTTAAGCCTGGGGTGAAGGTTACACACCTCCCAGCAATGTTATATATTACATGTATATATATAAATGTGTTTTCCTGTACTTGAGTACGGTATCTAAATACATGCCATAATTTTAGTATTGCAGAGTTTGACAAGTCTCCTGTTTTCCAAGTGGAGTGAGCAGGATTGAGGCCACTCAGAAGTCTGCTGGAAAATACAACAGCAGCAGCTGAGATGGATGCTGCTGGCCTGTGATAGAACATGGTGGATTATGCTGCTGCAATTCCCTCTTGCACAATAAGAGCTGACATTGTTAAGTGTTCTGGGTTCTAGGGAAGCTGTTGTTCACACCTGCCCTTCTATCTCAACAGATCAGGCTACAATGAAAGGCAGAAAGTGAAAGGGAGTTTTTCCTGAGCTCCTGAAGTAGCTTAGCCTCCTAAGCTACCCAAGAAAAGGACTCTGTTATTTAGAATATATATATATATTGGATTTCACTGTTCAAGCACCCAACTTTTATTCTTTTGAAAACTTTAGATTCAGTCTAATAGCAAAAATGATAGAAAGCTTAATGCCATTGTTTGCTTCTTGTTGAATGTAGTTGCTCCATTTAATAGCCTGGCCTGCTGCCATGGTACTATCACATACACATGTGCACTCCCAGTCAGGAAAAACAAACAGTCACCACACCGGTTCAATCAGATTAAAGGTTCCCTGTATGAGAGCTGAATACCAAAAACCAGATTGGTGTGTTAGATTTCTCTCGTGTCCTGTTTGATTTTTTAGCATGCATAGTAAATGTCTCTTAACTTCTCTACCCAGCTTTCTCTGTGGCTGTTTGTTGGCTGCTGACTGCACAGATCATCACTGGAGCTGGGCAGTAAATTTGGAGATGCTGAAGAACACTTGAAGCTTCTAGAAAGCTGTAGTTGAAGCCCATCAGCCTGGGTTCTGCTGTACTTCATGACACCTTTTAAACGCAGTTTGAGGGCTCACAGGCTGCTTTTGACATCTCATTGTACCTAATGAATGTCCAGGTTCAGACTGCTCAATAAGACAAATTTTGAAGGTGACTCACAGAGTTTCTCAACCACCAAATGTAAGAATTCAAGAAAACTTCTTTTCAGCATACTTAAACAAGACCGACGCCTTCTTAGCCACAAAATACTTAACTAACACATTTTGGGTAGAAAACCTCTGGCCTCTTCAAAGTTCTGTACCACTGAATTCGGTTACTCTATGAACATCTCTTCCTACTCAATTGTAGTGCATCAAGGTCTAGCTCTCTTCTTGACAAAAATTCCCAGGCAGGTTCTTGAAGTTGTGGTAGACAGCTGAGGAAAAGAAAGGGGCAGGGTGTGGATCTTGTGGCTGATTTTTTTTTTTCTCAGGGAGTGGGTCTGTCAGCAGACTACAGACAAATCAAGAACCTGCCTTTCCATCTAAGATGTTGTAAAAATAAACTTATAGGGATTTTTATTGTTTGAGAACTGGAAAGATAAACAAATAGCTACTCCAACCTTCCTTTCCTCATTTTCCCTTCAAAGGGTAGCACAGTTGCTCTTCTGCAGTGACAAGATGAGATAAAACTCAAGTGGCTTGAGAGATCCCCTGAGCTCCAAGCTGCAAAGGGCTGAGGTTAAGCTTGAGGTTTGCCTGCTCAGCTCCTTTTTCCTTTTATTTTTTTATTGGGTCTTAAACCTTTCCCACACAAAATAAACACCCTTTTATAGGCTTTTTTTTTCCTTACAAATAGCAAGTTTTGTAACTTTATATGAAAAAGTCTAGTTGCTGATTCAAACTAAACGCTCCTTCATTGCTACCACTCTCTCTGCCCCTGAGGACCAAGGCTCACACTGGTGGTTACCTGGGCCTGCTGAGCCTGCACTGGAGCTTCAGGTCTAATCTGTTTTGGAATTCCTGCCCTGGATGTGGTTTTGATCACTTGGAATACACTTATTGATCCTATGGCATGAGGCACATCATCCAAGTGCTACCCACCAACCCCATTGCTCGGCCTGCACGGCCGAACGACTGTGACTGTGACTGTGACGATCAGGTGTGTGCAGGCTCACTGTAATTCAGCTAGCACAGGTAATGGCAAGAATGCAGAGGACACAGGTCCTTTGGGGGGCAGCAACTGCAGCACTGTGCCGGCTCCCCAGAGGGCCTGGCAGTTCATGTCTGTGCTGCATGACCTCGCAGCCGCTGTTTTGATTTTACTGCTTTGTTACCACGGCATCACTTGGCTGCCAAGACAGAGCATTCAGTCCAGCTTAACCAGGAGTCTCTTCCTTTTAACTGTCCCAGAACCTATCATTTATTATCTTGTCGTTTTCTTGCTTTTATACTTGCAAGTATCTCATCAAAAGAAATTACCAGCAAAATTTCTCTGGTGCTTGTCGCTTCCTATTTCATCCCTAGCACGCAACGTGCACCATTTACAATAACAACTCCTATCACTGCTGTGATGGCAGAGCTACGCATTTGGTGTGACACATGCAAAGAGAGAGCAGAGCAAGAGGCAAGCAGCTCGTGTTCTAATAGATAACAAAACTTTGGACATGCATCCTTCTTGGCAGTGGTCTCCAAAACTGTGATCTGTTGAGATTTTAATTTTGAGGGCTATCCAGATCATGTCACTTAAATGTATTTTCTTTCCTGCTCAGCACATCAGCTGCAAGATGTTCTTTTTTTGATCTCTTCATTCTGGACATGTTAAAATCAAACAAAGTCTTTCTGAGAGGAATACTTTATCACAATTGTATTATTCTTTCCTTCTCAATGTGTTACTATGCTAGGTGTCATATTTTATCAAGGAGGGTGGGTTATAATACTTGCAAGATCAGCTACAGAAAATGTGTCTTACTGTTGACTTAGGCCTTTCTCTGGAAAGGAATCAAGATAACCTGACTAGAAATCAACACAAAGCATCTTCCATATGGCTACCCATTACATTATTCTATATTAGCCTGTTTGCTTTCCTGTAAGCCATTTTAAAGTAAAATTGATTCTTTCATCTTTACTAATGGGCCTACAAATTAATGTCACAGTTTGCTTTTTACTATTTCTCTCCTTTTCAAAACTGCAAGAGTTTCCAACTTTATACTTGTGTTCTTGTAGTGCATAGCATTGCGCTGGTGAGAAAGAAATATTGTTAATATCTATATAAAGCCTAGAGAAGAGCAGAGGCAAATTCTAAAGCAGTTTACAGAACCTGATCTTGCCTTAATTATTCCCAAATAGTTTCATGAAGAAACAGTGATTTGGAATATTTCTGTGATCTTTGCTTGTGCACTATATAAAATGATTCCTGCTGACCTTAGTGGAGTTCAGAAAAGGTTCCTGGAGCGGCAGAAGGGAAACAAGAATGAGATCCATGATCAATAAAATTTCAAAAAATCATGTTTAATTTTTTCTTAACCATTTTCTTGAAGGTTTCTTTTCTGGCAATAAAAAATTGGACAAATTTATTCAATTAAGGTAGCTTTTTCAGTTTCTAATAGTAATAGTCTAATGATTCGTTATTTGAAATTCCTTCTAGGGCAAGTTCTTCAAGCTAATACTTTTTTTCATATAGATAACAGCATTTTTGATCACATGAATATATTTTTGCCAAAGTAAAGCTTTTGTCTGCAGTTTTTACAGGTATTTCATTACAAATGCTTAATATTCAACATTTCTTTGTAATGGAAGATGTAAAGCACATGATGGTTAATACTGAATTGTTAACCATAAACACTCCTACTGATATAACCACTCTAACTGATTCTTAAGCCTACGATGACTAAGTTTAGTAATTTTTATACACATACACTGGTAAAACTTGCTTTGCTTTAATATTGCTATATTTCAGTTCTTTCTATCAGAAAGTGAAACACTTTGAAATATAATAACACTATATAATTAGAATGCAATTCAAGTGAATCATCTTCAGAAAAAAAAAAGCTCATGCATTGTTTTCTTTCTGTAAATAACTTTTCTTTAAAGAAAATGTGAGATTAGGCTGTCAATTGGATCAAAATTACTCAAAAATTGATTGAAATTTCTTGAGTAGATTTCCAGTGTGAAAAAGATTGAAACAATTGGTAATTAAGAAGGTTCTGCTAATAAGAAGTGTTATGTCTGACCAGCTCTCTGGAGAAGTTCTGCTGCTCTCCACTGAGCAGTAATGTTCACTTCATTTTGTATCTCTAAACAGGCTGGGAAAAAGGTATCAATGTTACCCAGCTGCGATGCAAATAAATATTCATAACAATGGCACATGCATAGCTAATTGAACAGTTTTTGTTAATATTACACTAGATATTCATGGACATGTGCCTTTTTCTATAATGAAAATACTGCCTAAGGCTAGCTTTGTTTTTCTTGTCAGGAACAATTTATGTGCTTTCATTTAAATGAATATAAACTTCTATTCTCATGACAAAATAATTCACCATTAATTTGGGCAAAGAATTTCTTTATTCCCTTTGTGGTGCATTTTATTGGAAAAGAAAAACCTAAGTGTATCTCAGAAAATTTCTCTATGCATTCTGTCTAATTTCTGTAATAACTGGCATGAATATGTAGGGATTTCAGTGATTACTTGCTAAGTAAATATGGGATATGGGCATATATTTGATTTAAAATTAATCTTAAAAGAATTTTCTTGAAGTAAATTATTCCTTCACAAATGTTTTCATTATTTTACACATACAATTTAGGAATATAAACATTAAAACCACTGCTCTTCCATTTTCTTTATTTCCTTTTCTTATTTTGATTCTTCCTCTATTATTTATAGCTGAGATTCTGACATACCTCTGAGGTATGTTTTGGAAGATGAGTAGAGCTAGAATGAGGCAAAAGCAGACCTCACCAATGTGACTGAAAAACACAGCTGCTGAGAAAGGGCTGAGTATTTTTTCCTCCCCTTCACTGTGTAGCGAAGTCCATATCCCTCCTTTCCTGGGACCCTTACTTTCTGGTCTTATGAACTGTTTACACGATCCTCTCATTTAAATTTCAGTGATGTTACTAACAGGAAACAAATGGTGCCACAAGCTGATTAAACTAATGAATTTTTTCTGTTCAGACGGCAAATTCAGGCTCCCTAGTAAATAGAATGTAACTATTTTTATTAGTGTAGTGAATCTTGGGCTCCTCTGCTGTCCGTACCACCCAGGTTATTGGCCACATTAAGATTCTCTCGCCAAGTACTTAGAGTGTAATTCTTGGCAATGCACTTTTAATCACGTGTGGACTCTCACTCTGGAGTTCAAGCACCTAAAGAGCGGAAAAGGGAAATGTGGAAAAAGCAGGCAAAGACTGACTGTTTCTGAAGATGATGAATCTTGGCAGTACAGGCAGGAAGTTCCTGACTTACTTTAAAATTACTTTTCAGCATTATAAATTAGTACTTTTTTTAAAGTAACACATATTTGGCTTTCAGGGCTGGTAAGTTCCACTGGCATGGTGGTTTTATAGGTAATTATAATGCGAAGCATTATATATTCTCATAATGCAGACCTGCAGTGACTCCTTGGCAGGCTCTCTTTTTGGATTTGGGAGCCTATTTCCAGCCAGGCAATGTTCCCATCGTAGCCATCTCCTTCTGGGTGAGGGAGGTGACATTTCCTTTGCCACGTGTAGCCTTACCTCATGCTGGATTTCAGATGGTGTCTCAGAGTAAACAAGCTGCCTTCATTCTTCTGCTCCTGACATCATTTAGACCAGTCAGACATTAATTAACCTGGAAAGCTAGAGAGGAAGAGATTTTCCCATTAGGAAGGGGCAATCTAATGTGATTGGTGTGGCCCATGGCTTGTGCTGCCTTTAAGTTCAGAGAAGCTATTTTAGGTTAAACACATGCTGCATCCTGACAACCTGCACAGTCTGCAAACATCTGAGTGCGCAGAATATAAGCACTGTACTGAGTTTAGGAGAAGGCAAATCATGACACCAAATGGGGTGTATTTTGGCATGCCAGATCTTTAGAAAAACTCTCCAATCTCTGGACAAAAAGGATTTACTTATTTGTGGCCTGCTATTTTTCTTATAAAAAGAATACATTAAAGAAAACCAAACAAGCCACCCTGCATGGAAGGGTATTCTCTCTGAACAGGACATTAAGCAAATCAGAAGTTGTTACCAAGTTAATTTAAGAAAAGGACATTTAAATTTGACTTAGTAGTTGTCTCTTATTAACAAGTTTTCAAACCATATGACCACAATTGTCTGAGAATTTTTTTCCCATTTAAGAGCTATTGTAGATGGAAAGACTGGATTTTTAAATAATTCTTAAAGACAATCGTACACCCACAAAGGTGCATCTTGAAAAAACCAGAAAGTCTTAAAACATTATAAGGTTTGGGTTTCTTTCTTTTTCTTTCTTTTTATTTTTTCTATCTTTTTAAGTGAATGAGTGTAGAAGAACTTCCCAGCTGGCCCAAAAAGAGAGACAATTCTCTGAATGCTGCTACTTTTCATTGTAGCTCATAGCTCCCTTTGCATTGTGATTTTCGTGTTTCCATTCCTTTCCTTGTCTTGTTCATACACTGCTCTGACAATGTCTGTAATCCTGAGAATGACTTCTGGTTCTCTCCCTTTTCTCTTGCTCCCCCATCCACCCAAAGTTTCCTGTCATGTCCAGGTTTTCTACTTTTGGGGTTTTTTCATTAAAAAATACATTCTTTCCTGGTTTATAGGGTTATCCTTTTACTGACACTTTATAGATGATATGCAAAATGAGAACCAGCATGGCATGGGTGGAATATGCCAGGAGTTGTCCACAGCAGCACAAAGCACCACTGGCACCTCTGGCCAGCTCCAGTCTGGGGCAGCACAGGCAGGCCACAAACAGGACCCTTCTCCAGGCCGACATTTCCTCCCCAGAGGTTCCCCTGCTCAGCAGAGATCTGTGCAGGTGTTGATGGTGGCATAAAACAGTGCCACCTGGTGACTTTTCTGTCACCAATGACACTTTTAGAGTGTTCTTGGCCCATTTCAGCTCCCTCCCTGTTGGTGGGAATTTACATTTAGTGGGAGGATTTCCACTGCTGCAGGAGACTCTTGGAGATACTGGCTCATTTGATTTCCATACTCTGTAAACATTATCCCTCCTCCTACTCTTACCCAGTCTTGCTTTTCTGCATGATTTAGCTTCCAGTCTAGCAAGTGGTATCAGTGTACTGGGCTGTATTTGATGGGTAGTTAACAAACAAACTGAGAAAGGGGATGATCCAGATTCTGCAAGGCCAGATCGTGCCTTGAAGATTTCCAGGAAGAGAAAATGCTGTGTAAATAGTGTTGGGTACTGCTAAGAATAAATAACTCTGTAAAACCTCTAATTGAGTCAGATTTCATGGTGTTGCGCTGCTCATGCATGTTAAGAAGTAAAACCTGTAAGTATTCCACAAGAATTACCACCTTTTCAGACCAAGGGGCAAATGTGTACTTCTTCGCAAATCAACGGCCATATATTTCAATTCAAGTTGCTGAACCTGTCCAGATTGTCTAAAACAAGAAAGATTTTTCCATATACAGTGCATAAAAACATGTTCGTGTAATTTAATATAAAACAGAGGGCTTATCATTAAATCCTTGTAAGATGTTGCTACATCCTATTTCTTGTCCAAACTGCTCCTGTAAAAGCTGTTTAAATACTGCTTTAGAGAGAAACTGTGTATTTGGCAGAGAAACCTTTTGCCATCAGCAAACAGAAATGTATTTTTGTGTAATGTATCAGGAAAATGTTTTGTGTACAGCAAATGCAGGAAAGTCTCACATAACTCATTGAACAGGATAAAAAGCTGAATCACTGTGCACTGCTGCGTCCTTTCCTAAAAAGAAGTGTTGTCATCAGTACTTAACCTTGCATACAGTTGAGAACTGAATTTGATTCTTCCTGTCTCACAGTCAAGCATATTGCAAGAAATAGATCTGCAAACAGATGATGTTCCTTTCATTACAATGCACTTTGTAGTGAGCTAATGCACTAGGATGGATGACTTCAGTTTTATTTGTTGTGTGGTTCCATGCAGTAACAAAACCTGCAGAACCCCTGTCATCAGACCTGCAAAATTTGAAGTAGGAGTCTTATGAAGATGTATTCCTCTTGTGATTTCAATATTCATAGGCTTCATTAATATAGGGAAAGTTTCATTAATATAAATTTTCCTGTTAATTTGTTAACAGGAAAAGCAATATTGATGAGTGTGGAGACCATGTCTGAAAAAACATATCTATTTTCCTCTGATGCTGACCTCAGGAGTAGTTTCAGATCACACCTCATCTTTTCACAACCTTTTTTTCCTCTGATAAATGGCAACACGGAGGCCAGTCTCCTTCAGCAGTGGGCCCAGAGACTTACTGATGGGAGTGCTCTTTTTGTTTCTGTTAATTTAGCAAAGTAAAAAACATTGGGCCATAGCATTCACAGTTTCCTCTCTTTGCACGCAAGGCTGCAAATAGTTGTAGAAAAGGACGCAGGAGTAGTTCTGTGACTACTGCTTTGTAGAAAGGGACACAGGAGTAGTTCTGTGACTACTGCTTTGTAAAGCTCCTGATCCACCTATTTGGAGGTGTTTCATGGAGATTTGTTCACGGCCTTCACATGTCCATAAGAAAAGAAAAAATTGTTTCTCTGCAACACTGACCTGAACGGGAGGATCTAGCGCACTCTCAGCAGGTTTGTAACACCAAGCTGGATGGGAGTATTGCTCTGCTGAAGGGCAGGAAGGCTCTGCACAGGAATCTGGATCAGTGGACCAGTTCTATGAGGTTCAATCATGTCAGGGGCCAGGTCCTGTCCTTGGGTCACACTGACCCCTTGCAAAGCTTCAGGCTGGGGCAGAGTGGCTGGAGAAGGCCCAGTGGAAAGGGCCAGGGCAGCTGGCGGAGCTGAAGGGGCCAGGGCCTGCCTAGAAAGCCGATGGCCCCCGGGCCTGTCCCAGCCACAGAGCGGCCGAACCCCCCAGCAGGACAGGGGAGGGATTGTCCCCCTGTGCTGGGCACTGGTGAGGCCACACCTCAAATCCTCTGTTTAGTTCTGGGCCCTTCACTGCAAGGGAGGCACTGAGGGGCTGGAGAGGGTCCAGAGAAGGGCAGCAGAGCTGGTGGAGGGTCTGCAGGGTCAGTCATGTGAGGAGCTGCTGAGGGAGCTGGCCTTGTCTAGGCCGGAGAAAAGGAGGCTCAGGGGAACCTCATTGTCCTCTACAACCGCCTGAGAGGAGGGTGTGGTGAGCAAGGTCAGTCTCTTCTCACAGGTAACAAGTGATGGGACGGGAGGGAATGGCCTCAAGTTGCATAAGAGAGGTTTAGATTGGATATAATAATTTCTTCACTGAAAGGGTAGTTCAGCCATTGGAGCAGGCTGCCCAGGGGAGCGGTGGGATCGGCATCCCCGAAGTGTTCAAAAAATGGGTTGGTGTGGTGCCTGGGGATATGCTTTGATGGTGAACATGGAGTTGCTGGGTTAATGGTTGGAGTCAATGATCTTAGTGGTCTTTTTCAACTGCAATGATTCTATGATCTTGGGAAAAATAGTGAAAACTCAGCGTTTTGCTCGTTTACTTGATAACCCTGCAAATGGAGTAACAACTGAGTCCAGTTCACCACCTCAGACTGCATTAAAGTGCTGCACCATCACACCATTTAATGATGTCTTTTATGGCCACAATAAGATATTTAAAATGAGAGACTTAAACTTCCACGTTTCTTAATTAAAGAGATTTTCTAAACTAGTTGTAACCTGCATTTGGCCTTATGATGCCTCCCAGAATAACAATGATCTACCAGTTAATATGTAAGGGCTCACGACTGATTGTTGCTTCTCTTCTTCTGCATATTAAGTAGTGTTCATTAATTAATATTCAGCTTGCTTGCTTCTTGCACACAGGACATCATCTTTGCACTGGGCTCCCAGTAGACAAAAGAATAATTGTAGTTTAAATGAAAAGCTTTAGAGATCCCTTTGAGTGGGGTGTTAAGATTACCAACATGAAAAAGAGTTCAGGGGCTAAAGAAATTTCAGATTTTTTTTAATATAGTAACAAAAATGTGGCTCCAACTCTTTTGGTTTGGAAAGTCAATCTACCTGTTATCAATGTGAATGTCCTAAATACATTCTCTACACAGTATAGAAACTGCAACCAAATGATTGAAATTTATACTATCAGGTAAATCTGTTCATCTTCATTCCCACAGGTTTGGTTGGGTTTTTTTTCCGGAAAACACTATATTTTTAGAACTGGTTTTGAAAAAGAGCTCTTGTTTTATATTGTCACTTATTTGATATGATCTTGCATATAAGACCTGATTTATCTGGCTTCCAGTTTGCACAGATGAGATCTAAGTTTCCAAGTCAAACCTGTTTCTTGTTGAGCTAAAGAATAAAAAGCTGTACACAATCACTTCTGTAGCTTTCAACTAATTGCTTAGCCAAGACTATCAGATGGCAAAAGCTGTTTAGTTTAACAACTCTGCAGAAATTCTGAAAAACAAAAGTGCAGCAGCTATCCCCTCTGATAGTTAATATTGCGCACAAGCATGTCTTATTTTGGAAACATTGATTCTACAGTAATCTTCTTTATTTAATTAATATTATTAATTTCTACAGAAGTTACAGTATTAACCTACTCCAATACTGAAAGCAAAAGTTATAAATAGATCTGATTTGTGTGTGTGTGAAAAACTAACCCATGAAACACATGCTGCATTCAAGCATCCTCAAACTAATGGAGAATTTACAACCACATTTATGCACTGTGGTCTGACCCCATTTGCAGTCATTTATAAAAGCAAATAAAAATACATACATTATGAAATTTGCCCCACCAGAAGCTTAAAGTTTAGTGATCTCTACAGCCACAAAAGAGATCTGTTTTGCAGCTGCATATTATTTTCCTTATTTTTAAAGTACCTCCCTCTCATGGGACTGAGAATCTTTCTGTTTTGTATCTGCTCACTTTTTTTTCTCCTTTTTTTCCCCCACTTTTTTTAAACAATAAGTCTCCCTTTGGGACATGTCACTTGAAGCTTGTGTTTGTCATGCTCCTAGTGCAGGGAAAAAACACACACTAAATTCAATCTTTAAATTAAGCTGTAACCAAGCTTGTATATTCATTAGAGGAGAAAAATTCTCTTCTGAGAAGTTCAAATTGTTTATTGATTTTCATTTCTGTGTTCAAGTGAAGCTTGAGTAAGTCTGTCTCACTGCAGTCCCTCTGGGGCTACACTGCCAACAAGTGCATCACATTTCAACCCAAGTGAGCAGTTAGCAACAAAAATCTGAGAATTCCTTTAAAACTATATTAATAAATAGTTAGAGGGTGATATTTCCAGTTCAATATAACTGATGCTTTTGCAAAAGGAATGACAGACTTGAATTGCAGGCTGTAAATTACAATCTTCTTGAAATGCCTTAAACTTAAAAACCAGGTGAGTGGCAAGTGCAATTAATGCTGTGCTGTCTGGGGGAGCAGGAGGAGGGGGGAAATGAGAGGAGGGTCCAGCTCTGCTACATCTTTCTTAAAATTGTGTGCTGTCAAATTGACATAATTTTGTCCAGCTCTAATCACATTGTGAATGTCTCAGCAAGGAGAAAAATACAAGCAGTTCCCAACACTTGATATCTCTCTTTTCAGTCTCTTCTTGAGAACATGTTTCAGCAAACAAACAGCTTAGGAAAGTATAGAAGTACTGCTTACACAAACCCAGAGCCTGCCTTGGAGGTGGGGGCGCTGGGTGGCTGAGTTTAGTTTTTATGGTACTATTATCTCCTACAAACCATTTAAATATCACACTGTCTAGTAAACAGTAGGCTAAGCTGCTTCCCTTCCATTTCTCAGTGTTAATTTCAATTTTAAAAATCTGATTAAATAATTTCAATTTATTAAAGATATCTGATTTTCACCAGGATGTATTTTTTTGCCCATTTCAAAGTTCCTGTATGGGTAAGAGCTTTTTTAGAAATGTAACATGTTTGCTTGATCTGGTCTTGTCACTGGTTAGGAGCAGTTTGTGTCAGCAATGTGCAATAAGACATGAAAGCTAATTCCAGTTTCTCTTCATAAAATTAAGCAGGGAAGCAGCATTTTGTGGCAAACAGAGAAACATTAATTCAAGAACAGAGAGGATCCCTTTACTTTCTCTGACTAGTCTTAGGGCAAAACTGAAAATATTCCTGTGAGAAATTACCAGCTATGTTCTTCAGTAATCCAGAAATTAGTAGAGGGTGTAAAAAATAAATTGTAAAGGGGGGGAAATAAAAATAATCTTTGTACCTCTTACACTGTCTTGTAATTTGTGCAGGAGAGAAGGCAGTAATGACTGAATTTTCTATTTGAGTAAGATTTGTAGGGATCAGTGGGCATTTGTGTCATCAGTCTTGTGGACAGCCACTCTTGGCCACTGGTACTGTAGTAATTGGGTTGGCTCAGAGGAAATTATGAGGTTGCATTTCAAAATATGGATGGTGTGTTTCAAAATATGCATTTTCAAACTGTCATAATTTCAAACCACTCTGTGGGGTTTTTTTTCTCCTGAGACATCCAAGTTGCATGCAGAGTGTGAGGGTTTGAAACATACATTTCAAATGGCTGTTGATTAAAATGTAATGGTTAGGTCATCTATTTCTGAAAGGTCTATTTTGGACAAGATTTACTCAAGAAAAATTAAGTAGGATTCTAAAACTTCTTCGGAAGATTAATTCTTTTGCTTTAAGAGGGTGACCCTGAAAATGTTTGAGTGATGACTTTTAATTACTAAATTATTTTAAATGCCAAGTGATAGCTTTTAATTCCATTTAATTTTTTTTCAGCCAAATTATTTAGGCACTTTTCAAACCCCTCAGTTCCCCGCTGCTAATGTGTAGGCCAGAAGAAAAAGCAGTTGAGGTGTTAGTACTGAGAAACTGCCAAAGACCCTCTTCCCACGGACACAAAGACTCAGTCTCCAAGCTGAAGGAGACTGACTGCTTTCCATCATCCTGCTCCTCCCTCCTACCTCAGCAGACAGATTTTGACTGCCCACTGGCTTCAGGCTCCATCTAGGTCCAACAGAGTTACTTCATCTTCTGCCTTTTGCTTCTTACTGACCAGTGTTTCATCATTCTTTGCATGGCTCTTCTCATGGATTAAATGAGGGAAAACCGTGTGGATGCCCCTGCTGTCACGTGTCTGGTGGTGCAACAGCTGCTGATGGCTGTGCTGGAGCTTCTCTCCCTTCCACCTTTGGAGCTGTCCAATTACATAGATACATCACAGAATCTAGAGATGTGCGTGTAGGAATGTTTCTTGGAGCAGACTGTTGAAAATGTGTCTCCTACTAAAGTATTTGTTTGTTGGAATATTTGTTATAAGGAAGAGTTGCACACACATGAGAGGTCAGCAGGGCTAATTAAGGCTTCCAACCAGTTCACCAAAGGGACCTCAGCTGGGCCTTGCACATTGCAGAAATTACTCCCGACTGTGGGCAGCTCTGAAATAGCAAAACTACAAAAAAAGGAGCAGAAGGAAGAAAAAGGGATCATCAATCTCTAGTCAGCCATTTAGGAACTTTAAAAATTTTCTAGGTAAAATGTCAGCAATAACGTTTATAAGTCACCATAAATACTTCTGATGACATCAGCATCTCACTTCCCAGCTCAAAACAGACAACATTTTGCTGGGAAATTTCCAAAATAGTGTTATTTAGTGTCAGACTGGTCAAATGAATCTGCAGATCCAAAAGTGAAGGAAAGCTAGAATTGAAATGAGACTTTGTGTATGTCCTCTATCTAGCAGGCAAAATAAGTGTCACAGAGAAACTGATGATTGCTAAATCTCTTTGGCTTACCTTCATTGCTTATGATTTGTTAGGCTCTGTATTTCTTTGCTACTTTACAATTCTCCTTTCATTTTCTCATGTATTCTAGACCGTTCTGGTCTGTTCTTGGATCTTCGTGTTGATTTGCTATAATGTTGACATCTAAATTTTAGAGGATGTTACATAAACAAAGACTCCAGTGATATACAAAAATGTTCAAGGCATTTTGGACTCTCTTGGTTAGCTGCATACTAGAATTAGTCTGCCAAGCTGAAATAGAGTTGAAGGGAAATTTAGAATTTCTGGAAATGGCAGGGTGGTTTGAAGCTGAATGACCCGTCCAAAGGGGCTTATTCAATGTAGGAGGTAGTATAACCTTCCACTTCTTAGAGGGATTGATTCAACCACACATAGAGAGTGCCAAATTGCTTTTCTTTATATAAGTGAAAACATTTAGAGAAGAAGACGCTTCTTTTTTTCCCCTGAGTCCTCCAGAGAAAAATACTCTATCTCCATCCATTTTGAGCAATGGCTTAGGTCCCTCTGGACCATCACACTCTGAGGTGGAGCTTGGTGAAAACACTGTCCTTCTCACAAGCCTCTGTCTCCTGTTCTTCCCTTAACAGCAGCTTGCTGCCATTAACTGGATGCTTCCAAACACCTCTGAAGTCCTACAGCATCTGGTCCTTGGGCCAGATGCCATAAATGCTAATTTGTGCTGGAGAGAGCCCCAAATCCAATTATTACTGCTTAAGGACAGATTTTTTTTCCCCTCTGCCAGTGCCATTTCTTCCTTATGCTCTGCCTTTTGGGCACAGAGGACTAAATCACTGCAAGTAACCTAGATGTGCAAAATAGCTGAAGCTTCACCCTGTAGCACTTCATTGTCAGCCACCTACCCAACTGGCTCTAGGACCAGTGACCAGGATACAGGGCATCTGGGGTTTTCTGTTGAATTGTTTGTTAAAAAAAAAAAAAAACAAAAACAAAAAAACCCCACAACTATGTCCTGTTGTTTCAATTTTGTCCTGGTTTTAATGAAATTAGTATGACTTGAAGTTTGCAATTTGTGTTGAAGGGAAACATGTGCATGATCATGTCTTCTCCAGGATGGTGATCATTCCTTTCATGAGGCCTTATCAAAGGACAGGGAACAAAAATTAGTAAGGAGGATTCAGCTAAAAAGCCTTCTCTGTATTTCTGTAAATTGTTTCCAAATTCTCTGTTTTACAGAACATCAGCTGACTTCTCTTTTTTATCAGCTATGATGCTTTTTTCAAGCTTTTCCCATGCATATGATTTTCATGGGGTTCTAGAGGGAAAGTAATTTTATTCTCTCAGAATGTTTAATTTCTTCTCCAAAGCCTCTGTTTCTTTAAGGGAATTGTCAGCTGTCCTGGGAAAGTGTTGTGCTTATCTTTACCCATCCTCCTCATCAGCCTTGAATGTGTATAGGATGGTGATACTACCAAGGCACAATTTTTCTGTGGTGCAAAAACACTGCACAATTCTCCATCTGCAGTCTCATGTGTGAGGGCTTACTTGTCATCAAAGAGATCCTTTTTTTTTTTTCAAAAATCAGTTTTTATAAGAGTCTGCCGGCCAAAAATTAATTCCATCGCACGCTGAAAACTCTTGGGCCTTTGACTAGCTGATTCCCATGAAGGTTCCCTGAATTACACCCTGAGAGGGGACAGGAATCAGCGTGTAATACCCTTAATATCAAGGGAGATAATATATAGTTATATCTATCCAAATTCTGCCAGGCAAGTGTCTCAGAAGGAACTTAAAAAAAAAAATTCTCAGAATAAAAATCCCAGTAGATTAGGTGAAATAGGCAAGGACATAAATTTTAATTTTTGTTTCACGAGGAAGCCTGTTTAGTTGCCTTGTGTCAGAGGCTTCTAATTACTCTGGATCTAAGTTTTTCCCTCTTCCAACCAGTCCATACATTCTTCCTTCGATAGTACAAAAGTCTGTCATGTGTTCTTACAGTAAGCATGTTAATCTGAACACTGACCTTCACAGCCTTGTCCCTGGCTATGCTCAAAGCTGACTTTGTGGGAAGCGTTGTCATCGCCGGTGTCAAAAACCTTCAATAATTAAAGTTACTATCACATATGTACATTTTTTCCTTTTCTTGTAATAAAAGAAGTCTCCTCCAGAGCAAACAAAGAGAGAAAAAAATTAATTGATCTGACACTTGAGCTGAGAAGACATACTTTAAGGAATAATGCTTAAAGGACAAGGAAGTTTGGAGTCTCAAATAATTAAAATGAGAATTTGGCCAAGCAAATGAAGGCCTCAATATACTACTTCATGTAGACTTACAAAGTCTTTCTAAATGTCTTTTAATGCTGGAGTTTATTTCTGAACTTTAGAAAAGCCACATGATTAAGCTCAGAGTACATTTTTCTTTTAGAAAGGCAACAAAAAATAAAATTAAAACTATGCAATTGCGTCCAGGATGTGTAAGGTATAAACAATTTTATTTTCACTTCAGCCTGCACACACTTGCTCTGTTTTCTGTAAGTTTTCAGTAGGCTTGGATTCTATACAGGGAACTTATTTGCATCTTCAGAGTTAGATTGCCACTTACCAATACTTACAGCTCTTCTATAAAAACAACCACTAGATTGCCTAAGGAAATTTTATGAACATGGGAGAATGCATTCCAATAAATCAATAAACACTTTAGAAAATGCAGGTCAAGGGGTGGAAAAAAGAGGGGGCAGGGTGAGGGACAAAAACAAAAACACCCTCTGCTTTGGCAATGGATTGATAATTAATGAAAAAATTAAGCCCTTGCTATTGAAGTGTTTGAATAGTCTTTTTGAGCCCTTTATGATAGCAATTCTCCTTCTGCAAATGCAGGCACTAAGATACAGAGTTTGAGATAAGATGTGTCATCTATGTACCAGTCATGTTGTTCTAGCAATCATTCTTATGTAGAAGTTACTCATATTCTTATTTCATCTGTTTGAAGTTCTTCATGTCCAGCTGTCAGTAGAGGATATGTCAAGGCCCCCAAAATATTTTATAAAGGCAGAATAAGTCAACCTTTTTTTAATCTAAACTTGTAAATTATTTGATACTATAAATTCCCTTTAAAGAAATGAGATTTCTTGTCAGTAAGCAGCTACAGGATCAGTCTTTAACAAAGTATCTATCACAGCACATCTTTATCTTTACCCACAAGTTCCTTTGCAAGCAATGAAGAGGCCTCCTTAGCAATATAACAACAGAGAACGTTGTCTTTGATTTTATAAACAAATAACGCAGACATTTGAAACAAAATCACTTCACCAGTTTGTGGCACTCCCATGAATGGGAGGGAGGAGAAGACAAACATTTATGGGAAGGGAAGTTTTCTCCTCATGTAATGGCCACAATAAATTTGTGTGGTGAAGAAAAATAAATGTGAGGAGAAGACATGCTCACCTGATGTTGAAGGAAAGCCTGTTCATGCTTAGTACATTGGAGAAATTGTTCAAGAGCTGCTCATCCATGCTAGAAATTATTACCCCTGTAATCCTGCCAAGGACAGTGAGACCTATTGTAGTTGACTGAATAAGTGCTGCTCATTCAAGTTAAAGTGTCACAGGGGCAGCTGTAATTTATACCCAATTTTTTGACACATGCAAAACATTTTTTTTGTTTGGACAACATAAAATGTACAGCTAATTAAAGAGAATGGCTCCATTCCAGGTTTTCTGAGCTGTCTCTTGTCTACAATGCACCACTTTGCCAATTTGCGCAAGGTGGTCACTTTTATCTTTCTCTGAGATCTTGTGTGCTTCTGTTTGTCAGTTGCAGAGATTGTTTAATTTTGGCAGAGATCATGGCAGAGATTTGTTTAATTTTGATTAAGACTGGATTTAAAAAGTGCTAGTCTAAACTTACATGAAAAGCTGAAATGCGTAAGAGGGTCACCAAGGGCAGGACAGAGACCTCAGTGTGTGCAGGATTTATTGTGATTAGTCGACTTTATGCCAATCACCACTGTTATCAGGAATTGTATTGTGGGTCAGCAACCAACTTAGAAAGGAGATTGACCATATGGACATAAACCTAATGGATTTGTATTTTAATAAACAGCATGGGCTGACGTAAAAACAAAGAGACATGATAAACTATCTGATGTCAGCTCACTGGTTTGTAGGTCTCAGAAAAAAAGGGGAGTTGTAAAAAATGCATGTTGGGGTGCAGAGGAGGGGAAGAAGATTCTGGCTGAAGGAGCACCAAGCCAAAGCCCTGCATGTCAGGTCCGTAATCAGCACATTCACACGAGTGGTGAGGTGGACTGTGCCCAGTAATTATGGGTCTCAGGACTGTGGACAGAGTGTGAGAGACTTTGCTTTTGCCTGCTCCCTACAGGGAGGCTGTCTCTGACCATCTGATCCAGGTTAGTCCTGGTCCTGAGACCCATCAGATTGAGAAAACAGCACCAGAATCTTTTTGCTACTCATCTCTGCATTCTGGGTGCTACCACCTGACCCTGCATGATGAATTGCCTGCACTATAACAGCAATGACAGTTTAAATGATCCCTGTTCTAAACTGCTTTCCCCCTTGCCAAAAAGTCTCTGTCTAGCTATCCAGCCTGGGTTTGTGCTCACATTGTGCACCAGGTCAAGAAAAAGACACATTTTCCAAAAAATGCCTTTTAATTTGGTTAATCGTTGTTTCCACAGAGCAGAGGGTTAAATCAGTTCTGATAAGACGGCAGTAACCTATATGGGGGTGGGAGTAAGTGATGCAAGAGGACTGAAAGATCTCTTTATCACAAAGGAAAGTTTAGTCTGGATCCAGAATTAAGATTTCATGGCCTGGACTTGTTTGCAGCAATTTGTGTGCGTCTTGGTGTCTGCTGCAGAGCAGGTACAGAACACAATCTGAAAACTCAGAGAAAAGTGAGGGATGTGTTGAGACATGTTGAACAATCAGAGAAATTAGAAGGGGGGAAGGGAATCAATTACTTGAGAGTTCCCCAGTAGAAAATACCTCACAGGTTAAACAGTAGAAAAAGATTCTTCACCCAGAGAGTGGCTGAGCACAGGAACAGGATCCTTGGGGAAGTGGTCACAGCACCAAGACTGTTCAAGGAGCATTTGGGCAGCGCTCTCAGGCACATGGTGTGGCTCTTGGGGTGTCCTGTGCAGAGCCAGAAGATGGACTCTGATGATCCTTGTGGATCCCCTCCAACTCAGCTTATTCTGGGATTGTGTGATTCAGTTTATACCCATTTACCTTTTAGACAAACTCCTGCATGTAAAGTCATGAGGCTTGCATGTAAACATTGATAACCTGGTGCCCCATGATCAACATTCTACCTGGTGCCCCAGCTATCGGCTCCAGCCAAGTACCAGCCTTGGCTCCTGCAACTGAGCCAGAACTGAGCCAGTAGCTGCTACCTGAGCTACTCCAGACCAGGGGGAGGAAGGAGAGGTCTGTCACAAATGTAAGGGATGCAAGGAGCTAATTCAGTCAAGAGAGAAATTTTGTTCTCCTTCATTTTCTGAAGGTTAGAGGTGGAAATGTTTTGCACTTTGTACTGTGCCCTTTTGTTGTCCCTTCCTTAACTTGTTCATTTTCCTTCTCTTTTCTTTAAGTCTGGTCTCTAAAGACTGCAGCAGAAAGAAAGGGGTGCTTCTGCTCTCCTAATCAGCAATTCCTTTGCTGTAATAGAAAAGTGTTAATACACAAAAGATCAATTCCATACAGAAACTGGGGAGACAGTTTAGTCCCCATACTTTTCCAATCAAATAAATGTGAGTGCATCCACTTATCTAGTCAGCCAAACACAGAAAGTTTCCAGAACCTATATAACTGGTAGTAATGACAAAAAGGTTTCACATTATCTGCCTCATCCACATTTCCTCAGAGATCAATATAGCCGAGCACATCTTCTGCATACTTCCTTAAGGACACAAATATAAAACTTAGTTGCATCAAATGTGTTTAGAAACTAGTTTTTAAATTGAAAACAAGGGGGGGAAATCTAAAAGAATATCAATACAATGTTAGAATTGCATTATTTGAAACAAGGATGAATGGAATAACGCAAAGTCAAAAGGATTTACTCAGCAACTTTGCAGTGGTGATAAATGGTCTTTGTTAAAACATGGTTGATACGATGCCTTTTACTAGCATGTAAAGTGTTTCAATTTGGTCATTTGAAAATGTCACCATGATGAAATTCCTCAAATAGCTTTGCAGTGAGGGGAGGGGATATTAAAACTTTTTATGTGTTTTATTTTGCTAATTTCAGGCAAGTTCTGGCCCCTCAAAGAGCCATAGTTATTTGGCACATTTGGGCTTTCACTGGTTTGCAGTAAGCACGGTAAGATTTCTGCCAATATCCTGCAAGGTGGTTCAGTGGAGGCTTAGGACTGGAACTCCTACAGCCTCCTTTTAGAAGCTCTCTTTGACCTCAGGCAAAATACTTTGTGGGGGAGGAACAGACCTCAAAACTACAAAGAGGCTTGGAGGCCCCAGGTGCCATTCACCTCCCTGGAAATGTCTCTCATTTCCTGAGTCTTAGTTCCCCCCTCTGCACGAAGGGATAGCAGAGCCTATCCCTGCTGTACAAGGGCTCTGTGAGCTAATTAATACCTGTGATTCATTATAATAGCACTGCAGGTGTTTTTTATTTTCTGTGTGGTCCTGTGCTTTCATACCCATGAAAATTATGCTAGTTTCTCTCTTCTGTCCCATGTTTAATATGATTTTTGGCTGTGTGTTCATTGTCTGGTTTCAAGGCCATTGCATTAACCTGGATTTCTGTTACGGGTCATCAAGCCCATGTGAGGCAGTGGGTCCAAGTGGATGCCATGTCTACACAAGCTGGGTTCATCCACTACACTTTCCTTTCCACACTTGATTTGGCCTAGTAGATACTAAAGTGTGCAGAACAGCCAAAAAAGCCTGGCTCATAGAGAGTCATCAAAAATGTGCCATGACCCGTGCTGGTTTTCTGATGATTAAACATGTGAATTTGCCCCATTGAAAAGCCTTCAATCATTCTTCACAGCTTTCTAAAACAGTGTGAAAATGTCAAAGTCTGCACTGTCCCATGCAAAGCAAGCAGCAGGCCCCACACCAACACTTTTCTTCAGGAGTCCTGGACAGCTCACAGGTGTCTGAGAGGTCACTTGGGTATTAGTGCTCCTGTTGGCCACATCTGGATCCTACAACTTCAGTGACCAAACCTGCATTCAAACCCAGGGAAGCACCCAAGTCAGTCTGCAGGATCCTACCTCTGTGCTCCACAGGCTACTGGCAAACCTTCATATTTCTCTCATTTGCCAGTGCTAATTTTGTTCCTGGACTTGGGTTGAGGCTTTCAGTTTTGAAGCTGCATTGTGAAGAGGGATGTGTCGATGTACCTTATGGGTCGATTAGGAATAGTAATTTTTAACTTAAAGCAATATTTGTAATCCATCCTTTAGCAGCCAGCCTTTAAATCCCTTCACCCTCACTCACTCCTGTGCCCCTGACAATCCACACAAAGCCACAGTGTGTGCACAGTGTATGTTCCAGTGATATGGTTATCAGCCTTGTTTCTGGAAAAGGAGAGGGAGATACCTTTTCAAGAGAGCCCCACAGCAGGAACAAACAGCACTGAAGCCATGCAGAAGTAGGCTCCCAATAAGTTTCATTAAAACTTATATGTATGACAAATTCTCATAAGGGTAAAATAAAGCGTGGAGTTTCTCCAGGGCTCCTGAGGGAAAATTCTTGAGTTCCTGTTGTCCATCAACTGCCCTGACCTCTCTGCCATATATCAGGGAAAAGGAAATCAAGACAGGTCTGTTTCCCATCTTGAACTTGCAACTAGCAAAGGCAGATGTAAAATGAAAGTGGGACTTCTCTATAGCCTCTGAAATAAATAAATTACTTGAAATAACAGCTACAACAAAATGCATCATTCAGAACACAATGTGTCATTCTTCAAGCTACAAAATGCGTGGCCTCTTTATATTTATGGATGCCTTACTGCTTGTGATAATGGAGTGATGAGACAAAAGAGTAAAAGATTGTCCATTCATACAGAAAAGTCATTTTTTAGCTTGCTGCCTTTGTCTTCATGTCATGCTATGAAAATAACCAATAACATGATTTTTATTTATCAATGTAGATGCTTGAGCTTTTAAACATATTTCATAAAGAAAGGGTAGATTTATTTCCTGTGTCTTAGGAAGTTAGTTTTAGTAAGGCCAAAATAAGTTTTTGGACCTATTTCTGCTCTTCTCCGTTTTATTTTTATCTTTATAGGTTAAATATGTGTTACTCCAGGAGTAATCCCGTTTTAGACTGTAAACAACAGAGCAGAAACAGATTCATTTTCTTATTTGGACAACTTCCAGCACAATTGTAATAAAAATATTTAGTACAGTAACAGTAACACAAATTCTCAGGAACACTCATGCAGTACAGAACTTTTCCATGAAGAGATGAACATTGATTGTGAAACTTTTTAATCAACTTTGACTTGTCAAAGAATAAATCCTTCATGAAAAGTGAACATTGATTACATTCTCATTTACAGAAAAAATTTTGAAACATTTGAGAACTGATAGCTATCACTGTTTTGCCATGACTTTTCATTTCACAGTGTGTGAAGTCATAAAGAGAGCTGAAAAAGTAAAGAAAAACTTGAAGCATAGTTTCAAATTCTCTTAATTGAACTGTATCACCTGACCAATGTTTTTTGAGGGACTGGGGATGTCAGTTTAAGAAATCACTCCTAATTTTTAGCTGTTTCCTCACAGACCTGGAGGTAGAATTTAAAATTCTTTACTGAACAGGAAAGTGATTGTTACCTAAGGTGTATGTGTTCAGTGTGAAGAACTGCAGCAAAATGTGGCCTCGGTGGATGTGAGCATACAATATATTGATTTTTTACTAAGAAATCTTTTGATTCTTTTCTTTTTCTTTTAGGGAAATGCACTGTTAAGCTTAGTTAAAAGGGAGAGAAGCAAACCAAATCCCGAGCTGACTTTAATGCAGCTTTCCGAAGACAGCTTTAAAAAACCAGAAAGCAAAAAGCCATTTTAAAGTGATTTGCAAGAAGGGTATATACCTCTACAGAGAAATCTTGGTTTGGGTCATTTGGATTTCTCTCTTTTCCCTGGAAGCAGCTAGTCAAAACTGTCTGTATGCAACAGAAAGATAAAAATTTCAATTAGGTTGAGTGCTGTCATAAGCAGACTACATGAGAAGGTTTGAGATAATATGCATTACATATTGATGTCTATCAGCCCTGAGAACATAGCCATGTTTTATTCCATGCCCCTTTTGTAGGTTTGGCAGCAGTGGCACCCAATAAAGGCCTAATCATATTAATTTATGCCCCTATCAATTATGCATTCAGATTCCCCCGATAGCTTGTCAGTTTTTATTCACTATTTTCTGAAAAATACGCCTATTACAGTTACTGAGCAAATAGGAGGACTGTCAGAAACTGAGATTTAAAGAATATTACTTAAAAGGGGTGGGTTTCTTTAATTTATAAATCTTGTACTATCTGTCATGCATTTGTTAGTTTTAAAGGAGGTGACAGTGCAGGGACAGATGTCATGTTAAGGACTTTCTGAAGACAAGGAGAAAAGTCTCCTTAAGAAAGCTCTGTGGTTTATTCAACTTTTCTTGGAAGAAAAGTGTTCTGTGGTCTGTAGACATAGTAAAAATGGATCATCTTTGCTAGTTTAATATGAATTTGATTTTGTGTTTCTCGACTGATGTGTACCTATAAAGAATTTATCAGTTTACAAGGCAAAAATACTTTTGTATTCTGGTATGGGCAACAGTTTTATAGCCAGCAGTGTGGCAGTGTCTCAAACTGTGTTCTAGATCCAGCTCCATCTTCAGGGCTGTCACAAGTGGTAAATAAGACACAAAAATAGTTGTAGTGAGTGGAGAACTCAAAATGCCCCATTCAATGACATCTACCAAGGAGTTGTGGGGTGCTCTGTGGTGCCAGTTTAGAAATGGCCTTGGTGTCACTGTGCTATGCAGGACAAGTCCAGCCTACCTTCTCATGTGTACCACAGTGTTTGAATGTGCCTGACAGAGCACTGTCTTTAGGAGTAGAAGTGCTCTTTGGAAGAAAATCTCCCAGATTTCCCCTCCTACCACCCTTTGGCTCACCTTGCTGGGCACTCTCGGAGGTGACAGTCAGGACTCCTTTCTGTGGGACTCACCTGGGCAATAAAAGTTGCAGGACAGGGCAACATTTTTCAGCCAGGAGTGGGCATTTAGAGCAGGATGACAGCAGAGCTGGTCTGGAGACAGGACTGACTGTTAGTCCTTTCCAGTCAAACCAGTAAAAAGGACTAAGGTTTATCCCCAAAACTTGGAGGTCCTTTCAAATCACTGGCCCCTCAACTTGTTTTCTCAGGCTTACTACAACGTATTTAAAAGAATAGATCTTGGCACTAATTGTCATAATTCTCATTTCCTGATGCTTGAAATCTGACTGCTGCAGCTTCACCTGCTCCCTACCACTGACCAAGAGAAGTTCCCCTTTTTCCTACCTCTGGCTGCATCTCCTTCACTCCAAGACCTCCACTTCAGCTTCTCCTCCTCTTCCTTGTTCACTTCCAACCTCTCCCTCCTACTCCTAGAGCAGCTAAGCTGATTTTACATCCTGTTATACTGCTCTTTATGCTTCCAGGCTTTCCCTCCACCCTTTTATTAAGAATGTGTTTTTTCACTAAGGCCTTCAGTGTGGAAAAAAACTTTGGAGAAGGAAAAAAAATCAGTGGGGGAAGGAAACCTCAGAAGTGCTAATGCTGCTGTTTTATCTTATCTGATAGTCTGTGTGTGGGATTTGCGTCTCTCTGGGTGAGCCCAAAAATGCATTCCTTCTGGTGTAAGTGGGGTTTAAGATGAAGACAGGCTGAGAGAGTTCAGGGTTTTGAGCCTTTCAGGAGAAGAGAAGGCTCCAGGGAAACTTTACAGCACCTTCCAGCTGCCATAAAGGGAGCTACAGGACCAGGACAGCTGGAGAGGAATGTTTTTTGCAAGGGCATGTGGAGATAGGACAAAGGGGAATGGCTTTGAGCTGAAACAAAGTGGGGTTTAATTAGATATTGGAAAGAAGTTCTTTATTTTGAAGGTGGTGAGGCACTGGAACAAGTTGTCCTGCCCTGGAAGTGTGCTAAGGTCGGGCTGGATAGAGCTCTGAGCAACCTGGTCTAGTGGGATGTGTTCCTGCCTGTAGCAGGGAGGCTAGAACTAGATGGTCTTTAACATCCCTTCCAACACAAACGAATCTGATTCTGTGATTAAGGATTTCAAGACATTGGTGGCAGGCCCAGAGTCTCCAGCAGAGGTCTGGGGGCTCTGACTTTGTCCTCACTGCAATGAGTTTAATGTAGTCGCCATAGGATGAGCTCTTCCCAGTGGCTTTACTGGGTCCTTTTCTTCTAGAGGGATTCCCAACCCATCTGTCACCATGCCAGGACTTCTCCCCTGCTGAAAAGTTCAGCAGGATAGGCATCATCCTTCTGCATGATTCAGTCCTGGGGAACTCTCAGAGCACCTCATGCTGTTTTGGAGAAAACTGTTTCCCCTTCCTGACAGGAGAGGAAAGTCTGAATGGAGAGGATTTCTTTTGACATTTGTGTTTTCACATTATATAGGAAATAAAAATAAACCCTCAGGTCTCTTCTTGGCAAAGTCCTCTCTAGCTCCAATACAGGGGGTAACTGAGGCTATGATTCTTGTTTTCTTCACCCAGTCCTGAGCATGTGCTGCTTTTCAGCACTGTCCAACCACTTCAATAATTAATGAAAGATGAACTCTTGCCTATTAACAAACTTGTTCTTCTTCCCCTACAAATTCACCCACCCTTGCAAAGTGCTTCACCTTCTCAATAGGCTGTACCTTCCCTTTCCTCTGGCTCTTTGAAGATTTTGCTCTTTGTTCAGTGAAGTTCCCCAGTTCCAGGAACATGTACGGCATTACCTAAATCATCCAGTGTTTATTTTAGTCTGACGGTGTTAATGAGGCTTAGCTATGTTACAGCATTTCAAATCTTTGTAGTATCTTAAACATATTGTATCTTAAAGTATCCCCTTCAGGTATGTAAGTATTATCCAAATCATATAAATGGAGAACTAAAAACAAACGTTTAGGGATTTGCCTGAGGCCGTGCAATAAGTCAGTGTCAGAGCCAAGAGTCAAACCCACCTATTTGTGGTGAGTCAGCCCACGCTGGCATGGTTTGGTGTGTTCCTACCATGGAAATCAGCCTATTCATTGTGCATAGTACTCATTTCAAACATTTCATAAACTGGCTCTAGTAGTTGCCTTCCCTTTAATAACAACTTGCCCAGAAACGCTTTTGCTTGCCTCACTCTGTATCCTTCCTACACAGCGGCATAGGGAGCAGCATGGGGTATCCACAGCTTGCATGGTTGCTGGGCTCTCTTGTGTTTCGGGCTTTTCTTCTTAAAAAGGCCAGAAATTAAGTAGAAGGGACTGTGTTCCTAAAGGGTTATGAAAATTTCCTCCATCTGACCTTGAAATTAAAAAGTATCTGGACAACCATTTACCTTGTGCGGTTTATAGTAGTTCCCACTCCATAATTTTCCTTTCTCTACTTTTTAAGAATCCATCAAGGCTTTTATGGAAGGAAGTAGCATGTGAAAGGCAGAAAAACATACAGGGTGCAAATATGTTTGAGAACATTTATGCTGGGAGTCTGTAATCCAAAAAGTGATGAAATAGTAAAGTGACAAGACCTGGCCTGAACATCTGAAACTTTGATGATGTTTGGCAGAGAAAATGAGACCAATTAAAAGGTGCCTCTGGGAAGCTTTACCTTGCATGACCAGAACTTCTGCACAACATTTCGGTGCACTCTGTGCTTTCACAGGGCTAATGCTCATGTGAATATGAATGGGTTTGCAGTTTAGTCATCCACAGGAGTTTAGTCTGCTCTTGGTTCAGATGTTTTTCTGTAACACCTTCTTGAGAAGACCTTGTGCTAATGAGCAGTTCAGCCTGACCCTCTGCTGTTGTTCAGTTCCCCTTTCACAGTATTTTGAGGTATTCATGGAGTGAAGGATCCTCTCTTCTTCACTTGCTTTCTCAAACTTCCCCATTTAAAACAGAAGTGCCTGAGGGTCACTGGTCAGAATTTTATAACTGCACCAGCAGCTTTCTCCATCATTATGCTAGATTTTTATACTTCAGTATATTTGGATTTTAAGTGTTTTCCTTGACTGGCAGCCTGAGGATTATAGCATAGCACTCACAAAAAGGATACAATTGATATATGTTTTAAACTCCAGAGACAAAGGCACAGAAAAACATTACTGGATAATACTGAGATATTTTACCTCTTCCTAAAAAGAACATGTAAATAAAATCGGTAGCATAAAAAGACCCAGAGGGAGCAGAAAAGTAGTTAAATAATAAATTAATCTATTTCAAGAAAACCAAAGCTGATAAAAATATACTCTGGGAGACTAAACAGTTTCTGGGAAGAAAAAGAAATACAGAGACCTCTTCAGCTTGCCTCTCTTTACTGTGAGCTGTAATCCATAGTGGGGAATAGAGCTTATTTGAGAGGCATCAAGAAAACTGCACAGGGAGAAAGCAAAGCAATAGTGCCTCTGCATGTGTTTTAGAAACATTCAAGCCAGACCTTTTTTTTTCTGTACGTCTTATCACCTAAACTATTCAGGCATGAGCCCCTGGTAAAATCAGAGCTACTGGTACGTGATACTGCAGTAATTGACCTCATACCTAATACCTTAAGGAGAAAAGCATGTGGAAGGGTTTAGAGACTAAAAACTTGAGCTGAAAACATGCTTCATCTTTGTTTCTGGCTGAGGAGAAGTGTGCTGGCAGTCAGCTGTTTTTCCACATGACTTTTGGGTTTAGGTGATCATGTGAGTGCCTGACAGGCAGACTCATCAACATATTTTCGGTTTATTACTTTTCTGTTGCAAAACAGTGCTTTGAAAAAATGGAGATCCTGATAAAAAGGTCTATTTCTATTCCACTTTCTATTCCTTTGAAAAATAAAAGCAATAATTTAAAACCAAAAATAAAAGAGGGGGTGTAGAATGGGAGTTCCTCTGCACAAATGTTTTCTGACAGGAAAAGAATACACGCTGGTAGTACTACATTCTATTATTGTTTTAATCATTCATTTCATATAGTTGTTTTAGAAGCCAATATTTCAAACCTGGATCTCAAGGAGAATTCACAGAGAAAAAGCTTACAAGAACTGATTAGAAGGAGGAAGAAACTTACCAGTTAGGAGGATCTGAAAATTTTCCAGGAACAGTATGTTCCAAAATAGGAGTAATTAAAGAACACTTGGTAAGAATCTACAAGTATCTGAAAACTTGAATTCCCAAAGGTTCAAAAAATATTGCAGCTTTAGTGAAGGTGACAAAAATAATAAATTAGAGAAACTCTTAGAAGTCTAAAGTTCCTGAAATGAAAGTCAAAATGTGCTTGAACAGTGAGATTGTTCCAAACATGAAATAATTTCTAAAATAATTGAAGAAATTATAGATTGCAGCACTTGTAAGAAAGGGAGTACAGTGGCAGATTGAAGTATATTAAAGATGGTGAATGTACTATTCCTCATCTTTACACATTGACCTTGTTTCTGTGTTCAGAAACCATATAGAGAGTTGTTGAGTTGGTCAATAAACTAATCCAGCCATCAATAAAGCACACCTTCTTGTTTATTAATATGTGATTAAAAATGTATATGATAAAAAGGTATTGACTGAGCAGAGTTTGGGTGACAAGAACAATTATACCTCCAAGTCTAATCAGTACATGAGCTGTTTAACCCGGTGAAAGTCAATAGTCTATTTCTGAACAATTACACATTTTGTTTTAAATAAACTATTTGGATTTTGCTAGTGGTCTCATTTTCTCTTCATGATTTAGACATGAACACAGAAGCAGAGAGAAACAGCCACAAAATAAATCACCCAATATTATTCTACTTTATGGTCCTTGTATGATAAATTGGTAAATACGCAGCAAATAGGATTTGTTTTAATTAAAACTTGCTAGCCACAAATAAATTAAACTTGGAATAAGTATGTATCTTTTTCAGTTTTATTACTAGTTGCACTGGTCTTAATCATATTTCTACAATGTCCTAATTTATTTATTCCTAAATATTTCTGTTGTTATTTCAAGTTAAAGTTATAATTTTGCTGCATCCAAAGTGGTCCATCTTGATTTCATTAAAGCAGTTTCTTAACTAATAAGAAATTATAATCAAAAGCCATTTAATTTCTCCTTGAGTGATCTTTTACACACTTTCATCATAGTACAACGCCCCCATCACTACAAAGCAGGATGACAGAATATTCCATAAAGCAGGATGTCTGATGAAAAGTCAGTAGCAACACAGAAGAGTTTGAGCTCGGTGCATCTTTAAACACCAAAATATTCCACCCTAGTGGGCATTCAGCACAAACTGGTTGCTGTTGAATGGGTCATACATTCCTGAGCAAGAACACAGGGTCACTGGCTTGTCCCCAAAATGTTAACAATTAACCATGGGCCCAAAGCAAGCAGCATCAGATGACTGGGCTCTCCACAAGCAGAACTTTTAGTGTTTCCAGCACTGGTTTGTTGTGCCAGCGTTCAAGATCGAGTTAAATCAATGGTACTCTGCAAGGTGTTTGCAAGTTGTAAATCTTTTAAGTGCCAGATCAGAAAGCTCCTTATCTATTCCATAAGTATCATGTTCATCAAACAGTTATAGTGACTGACACTTCCACAGATCTTTTTCTAACCTGCTAATCATGTCATCCTCTTAATTCCTTTGCAGGAATAAAATGATAAAGACTTCAGAAACACAATCTTTTGCATTAAAGCTAACAAAATTCCCTAATTTATTCTTCTCAAATGTGTTTGGTTTTGGTGAATGTAATATTCACCTTGTTCTTTATTGCTGCTGTAGGAATTGTTTCATAGGGAAGAACATATGAACAGAAAGAGAAACATGCCACAGTGCTCACATAGCCTTGGAAATTTTGGCTTCTCAGAAATTGGTCTTGACACTATAAACACTCATTTCTGAGTACCTTCATATAAATATATCGCTTCTGATCCACCTGTAAGTAAAAGCCAATTGTATTTTCTCCTGACTGAACAAAGAGCGACTGACTCTTAAAACCAGAGTAAGCCCTCCAGGAGACCAGTTCCACTTCCTTGTGGTGCAGTTCCAACATTTTTCCCAGACATGTCTGATTCTGGCTCGTGGGGAGGTGCCAGACTGGTGTAGGAAGACAATTGGTACAATCCCAGCATGGCACCTGCTGGTCAACAAGTAAAGCTCTCGTGTGCTCATGCCTTGCAGAAGAACACTCAGTCAGCTTTGGTTTGTTTTGGATGGTGGTGTCTGAAGCTTGGAACAAGCCAGATAATGCTTGTCCAGCCATTGAGGGATTTCTATTTTAAAAAGTTCCTCTTTAAACAGATCGTACAGTCTGTGCCTCAGGAGGAGGTGTGCAGCAGCTGTGAGTAAAGGGATTGCCCCAAATGACAAGTCAGCTCACCTGAGATTAGAATCTTGGCTGAAGTTGCCTTTAGGAGAAGACAACTGTAGCTGCACAGTGGGGCTTAGGGAAGTCAGCCCCAGCAGGCTGATCACTGTGGAGCTTACAGGGCATAACTTCTCTGCTAGATAAGACAAGCACAAAAGGAAAGGTCTGAATCTCTTCTGTCTAGGGCACTGATACATCTGAGCAATTCCTAATGCATTCTAATCTGAAGAAAGAGTTGGTTTTGATATCCATCTGTTCCAAGATAAATGAGAGTCGCTCCATCAAGGCTGTGGAGGATATAAATATGCACTGAAGAAAACTTATTCCTGAAGAGAGGATCCAGCACACTTTCAGATTAATCGGTGTGACTCTCCTTCCACAATAGCATAGTGCCAAGCAGTAAAAAAGATACTCCAGGAGGCAAATTTATTAGGCTAAAAATCTATTTTTCTGAGCTTAAATTTAAACAGACTTCAAACAGAGTCTGAATACATCATTGCTGATTATAGGCTCTGTTCCAGTCCATTACTTGATTCAGTCACATGCTTAAAAATACTAGTTCAATTAAGATTGTTGGTACATTTATGACTCTAAATATGTGTACTGCTGTTCTTTATTCTTCCACTGAATAAAACAGGAGTTCAATTCATTTTAGATTTTGTTTATTTGTAATGCTCTTCCTCAGCTTTTCAAATGAATACTCTAGCAATGACTGTATGATCCTCAGTATTGAGGAAAAGCGAGTCTGCAAAGCAAATACCCAACATGTGTTGATTTATTAGAAAGGTGTATTAAATAAGTGTGTAGTTACTAATAGAAAATACTAATAGAAAATACAAATTTTTCAGGTGCAGAGAACTTACGAAATCATTAAAATAGGATTGTGTGAAGATTTGTATGATGGCCAGGAATTAATTTCTGGTTTTATTTATCTCAGCATCCTTACTTATCAGTAAGGATGAAGTCTGATCTTCAGCATCAGCCCCCTCCATGCAATTCTACACCCTTTATCTTCTTCATTGTCATTGCCTTTTGTCCATGCAGAAGATGGTGGCTTACTGGGCTTTCTGCAGACTATATTCTGTACAAAGCAAGATATTAACATGTCTGTTGCAATGAATGCATGCAATGTCTGCTTTTACAGCTTCCCTTAAATAGTGAGAGTTCAATTATACAGAATTTTCACTTCTGTTATTTTCAATACATTTTATAATGGATGTTTAGTTTAAAAGCTATTCCATTTTTTGAAGGGAAAGCTAATCTGAAAATTTACCAAGAGCCACATTAAAGCTGCATCTTCTCAAGCATTTAACACTTCTCTGACTTCTCTGCTAAGCGTCACAACTAAGCCTGCATATGCTGCTTATTCTCAGAAAGGTGGAGTAACCCTAGAGGAAAAAAATAAAAAGGAAAAAATTACCCCACAAAAGTAGTTTAAACACTGTAGCTCTTCTTGACAAGTTGAACTTGGTGATAGACCAGCGCTCATCTGCCTTTAGGGAGGCTGGCTCTTGCCTAGGCAAAGGCTTCTCTCTACCTTTTTGCAAAGCTTCCCCAGGAATGAGGCCACACAGCAGGTCCAAAATATCTTCCTCATCCCAAATTTACTCTCCCAGACAATTCTGCCTTTCTTTTCCTATATATTGCTGGTATGGGTGAGTGAATGAGGAGTTATTGAGCACATGTGACAAGGATGGACCTGCCACTGCTAGCAGAAAAGCCATCGTCATACCCAGAAAATCAGAATAGGCTTTCATCTTACGCCTCCCTCTAAGCTCACACTGGGAGTGTCCAGTTACAAGTCAGTTATGTCATGCGTGTATTTATGAACAAACCCTTTCCCTTGGAACATGTGTCTATGAAATATTGCAGTGCTATTGCAGTGAGTGCTAAATTTATACTCAAATGATTTATTGTGACCACCCCTACTGTTGTTGGGGGCCTTTCTCATCACAAAGAGATACAGTCAGATTACTGTACATCAAAGTAGGTACATACTTTTATATAATGATCCATTCATTCATGATGAGTTATAGCCACCTCAGGGGTGGGATCATACAGGATTATCATCACAAGCAACAGTAAAGCTTTATTGACATGAATACCAGATCTTAGACTTGGTCAGATACACTGAGAAAAGCTTTTTTTTCCTATTCTCTTTCATTATTACTGGTCCTGGTGGGAGGACTCTTGCTCTGCAAAGAGGCTGATAATGTGTAAGATATACATACAGAAGGAGAACATACTGTTTTCCATCAACATGACTTTTGCACTATCTTTGAAATTTTGCTTGGCATTATCAATGATAATAGGAGGGATCTGGATGTCACACCTAAACTTTTGCCTCTGATATGAAAAACATTTGCTGTTATCGGGGTCAATTGCAATTCCTAAACAGCCAGATGGTCACCTTTGCATTGCATAATTAGACTGTATTAGGTTTTCTGTCTTGTATATTGGTTCAAAAGTGATGGACTTGGAAGCATAGGTTGCTTCGTTAGGAAATCCAAGCAGAGAACCTAGTGTGAGCAGGAGCAAGGCAGAGGCTCTTTTCTCCAGCAGGTCAGTTTTGCTGTGCTTGGTTTTGAAATAAGCTCTCTCTTCTATGCACTGGGTACTTCACATATTTGAGGTCTCCAGAAAGCATTAAGCAATTTACTCTCTAGCCTTTCAATCAAGCCTGTGGCTTGTTACAGAAGAAGGGAGTTAGGCTGTGGTGGTAAAGGCAGTGCTGTTAGAGGTCTTTGGGTCAGAGGAAATGACGCTTTATTTGTTACAAGTTACCCCTCAAAATAATGGTGACTGCTGATTGCATCAGGACTCCTGAATCTCTGTCCTCTGCTCTCATGCAGTCTCTGTGCTACTGAAAACAGGATGAGTTTACTGTTTTTACATCTGCATTTATTTATCCTACTTGTTGAAGTTACTGGAGGTGCAATTTTACAATGCCACTGTGGTTACTGCTGGGTAAAAAAACCTGATGCTTAACTGCAGGTTAATTCTGAATGAGAATCTGCTGCGAAACAAAGCAGGAGTAGAAAATTATTGTCTCACTTACTGTCTTGGATCAGTGAATGAATTTTAATCCATGGCTGAGCAGACAGTTAATTTGGCTGTTTCAGTGAGTGCAGCGACTGCTTGACTCCAGGCCAAGGATCCTCCAGCTGAGGTCAGAACCATGTTCCTGGTGAGGGCATTTCCTATCTCTGACTAAAAGAAGAGATTCTGGAGGTCTTCTATATTCTAACATAGAAAACAGAAATTCAGAAGTTTAAGAGTAGGGTTTTTTCCCTGTTGTTTGTTTAAATCCAGCCAGATGTATGGCAATCTGTAGGACTGTTAGTGTTAAATCCATCCCCCTGAAATACTTTGAAGATTTTAGTCCAGTTCCAAATGAATAAGTTTCAGTGCTACTCACTAAGAAAGGAGTTAAATAGGTGCTTCTTGAGAAATAAAAATGTTAGAAAGTACTTGGGCTCTCCTGTTTCATTGCCCTTTTGCTATTATGATTGACTTTGTTAAGACACACACAAATTAAAAGGGTATTTCAGGCTCTATAAACAAGTAAAGCCAGTAGGAAATGAGAGAATGAAAGCTGATCACATTGCTCAGGACCAATCCCTGCCTGCTTTATCATTACACCATCATGTGCTAGGAGGTGACGAGGAATTTTCAGGGAAAAAAAAAGAAAGTTTTCCTCAAACATCAGACTATGTAAGAGAAAAAATGCCCAGAAACAAAGGGAAAGAGACTGTGCAGTAACCAAAAGGCAAGTCACCATGGCACATACCTGATGTGAAGAGTCCCCAGATACAGGTGCTTTCATCAGTACAGAGACACCCTTTTAGTCTCTTCTGGGTGAGCACCTTATTTCCATGATCTCCGGTACCTGGGTTTGTTCTCCCTTTTTTACTCCCTCTCCTTCCCGCTTTTCACAAATAACTTTACAAAGCCTTTGTTTCATCTGCTCTTGTGCAATGAAATATGAACATAATTTGACAAGGCAGTGGGGCTTTTCTGCTTGATCCTCTTCACAAGCACCCCTTTGGCTTGCAGAGTAGAGCATGGGCAAAGCTTTCTTCAGGAAGTATTTCCAGTGTTAAATTTACCTACATGGGGCCATATCTGGGGTATACAAATCCTAATCTTGTTCTTTTTCTGTTCCTCTCCCCACCACACTATAGCATCTGTGCGCTTCTTTATTAAAGCCTGAAACTGAAGGGATTATATCATCCTATCCTTTTTATAAATCTGTGTTCCAAACAAATGAGATTAAAGTACAAAATTCCTGCTAATTTTGGGTATCCAATTAGAGACATTATCTACTTGATATTTCAACTGGTTTGGCATTCTGCATTGCTTGGCCTGGTCCATGCAAAGTGAGGGATTCACTTCAGTCCACCAGACTCCAAAATTTCAAGATGGGCCCTTGTCATATGAAAATCTCAACTAATCATTGCCTCTTGAGACAGCTCTCCCCTCACTGTAGAATATTTGAGGTGGAAGGGGAATGGAAGCAAACTCAGCAGGTAAAATTCAGCCATGATTCTGCCAGCAAGTCCTGCTTTCTGTCCTTGTAATTCACTACCTTGTACATGAGCTGTACCCAGCTCTGTGACAAATTAGACAGGAATCCAGTGAATAAAACCTACACAGTACTGATCTGTTCCCAGAGGAAGGGTACCTTGCAGGGTTTCGTTCCTGCTTCAGAAAATTTGTGGAATATAATCTGTGTGGTCATGTATCCTAATGTATGGAAGCTGAACCGAGGTGCTCTGAAGCCCTCAGGTAAGTCATTTCCTTTACATCCACTATGTGGCAGCTAGTGTTGAATATATAACATATATAACATATTTCCTTAGTTCAGTGGTCACACACACACAAATTAAAATATGTTTTGAATCATCTCAGAAACACTTCTCCTGAAGGTCAGTTCTTTTCCAGCATTAGAAAGCAGACTCTATTCCAAATAAAAAGCATTAATTATGTGGCTAAACTGCATTGGCTATAAATAGTGGAAAAAAACCTCCACATTTTGACTTTCAGAATTTCTACCATGCTTCAAATGAAATTCAGCCCAGCTACTCTGGACATCCTGCAGTTAAGCATCCTTGCTCTTGCCTGACAATATCAGTTGGCTTTTCCAGCCTTGCCCTCTTATCTGCCCTCCAGGCTCCTCAACAGAACAGTTTCTCTCTACTCTCTCTGCACAACCTCTGTGTCCTTACCTAATCACTCCCAGGCTCCTGCCTCCAAACACCAGTCCCAGCTTTTCCCTCTGGCTGGCTTGGCTGCTTCTATTGCCTGCTCTGTCACAGGCTGGATGGCTTTTTTCCTGTGTTGTATTCACACGGAGACCTTTCTTCCTGACACAACCTTCAAATCACTTGGAGCTCAGGAGAGACAGGATTCCTACCTCTCAGATTCTGTGCCAAAGCTCAGGCTCACGGGGGAAACCTGCATGTGGGGATTAAAGTGGAAATCTAGCCTCACCACTGTATCCTTAAGCTTCTGTTTGCAGAGAGGGCCAACCTTTAGCAATGCCTTTTTCCTGCTAGAATAAAAGAAATCATTGCTGGCCATCTGCTCATGACACAATTTCTAATATTTGTAAGTTAGACACATTTAGATAAATTTTCAGACAGAGGGGGGAAAAACACATTTTAAATAAAAAAGGTCACATTTTGAGGCTGTGCTTCAAAGCCTGAGGGCAGCAGAGCATTTCAAAGGAAAAAAGTTTTCATCTTAGTATGAGCAAAACTGTTTATTTTTCCATAACCTTGTTCTTAGAAATGGACAAATTGTTTTGGCAGGTATTTTCAAAATAATCTGCCCAGCACAGACAGTCAGCATATCAGTTTTCAGCCTAAGTGAAGATGTTTTTTCTAAAGCTACATGCAACAGAAAATGTGGCCTCTGCTGAGAAACATTTGCCAACCCCAATACAAGGAATGGCAGCACATCTACCTCAGAATATACATTATCACAGATTATGTCCTCTGAGGATTTCTGAGTTTTTTTTCAAACACTAATTGCCTCATGGAAAAACAATAGGGTCAGTGACTCTTACTTCCCTATTTTAGAGGCAGAGAAGCTAAAATAAGAAGAAGGGAAAAGAAAAATCAGGGATAGAATAAAAAAAAACCTGATCTGCTCCTTAGTCCCCTGTTTATGCACCCATTGGTGCCACCTCTGAGGGGTGCAATTTGTGCAGCTGTCCTCTGGCCTGGAGTACTGCAGTTGTTCTTAACACTGCACAGAGAGCATGTCTGAGATAACATCCCTGGTGTAATTACTGTGATTTAACTCTCTGTGAGCCAAGGTTTTGGGGAATGTAAGAGAGGGCACCTGGAGGGCACAGCAGGTGCAGGAGATATCTTCAAATAATAGTTTAATTCAGCTATGAGCAAGCAGCCTCCACACTCAGCTTGTATAAGTACATCAGTACAGTATAAAAAACCCAAAATTGAAATATTTCTGTGGCATCTGATGAAACTCAGAGACAAGGCCCTGTGGGAGATGTGTGAGGGGGAAGCTGTGGTAGGGCTCCACCAAGACAGAGCAGGTTGCTGGTGTGACCCACTGGGTGATGGTCACTGCCTTTGCTGTTGCTCCAAATTCTCTGGCTGGGGTGAACCCTAACAAAGGCACCGGCCAGAGATGCTGGAGGCCTCAGGCAGACAAGCTGCATAAAAGTTCATGGCACAGTCTGGCTCACTTGGGAGAGTAAGAAACACAGTTAAGTGTTAACAGTATGTGATGAGATAGCCCCATGCAGACCAGAATACTCCACTATAAACCATCCCACCAGCAACAACAAATTCCTCAGCTTAAACTGCGGCTCTCTTCAGAGGGGAAAAAAAAAGAAGAAAAAAAAAAGAAAGGAAAGAATTGCCAAATCAAACTGCTGACTCCTTTTTTCTTATCAAAACACCTCAGCATACATCTTAACAGCCTGAAGTAAATCAAATGCGGGACCAGCTGGAACTGGCCAGCTCTTGACCCCCAGTTGATATCAGGTGTGCGCCACACTTCTCTGGCAGATTAATTTGTGATCCCAGGTAACTCCAAGCCCTTAAAACTTTCAATGCAGCTGTTAGGACTAGGTTGAAGGTTTTCTTGAAAAGTGTTGCCACTACAAAAAGTTGGAGTTCTTTTCACTAGACGGAAATACTCCATTACTGATGTCAGATGACTCTGTTACACCTATATATATTATTTTTAAACTCATACACAGTGGAACTGTGGGACAAAACTCAGACGTATGGCCAAAACCTGCAGGTTTGCATCTGAGTGACTGGCTGTCCCCTTTTGCACGTGGAATTTCCTCTTGGGGGAATTTGGGAGCGTTCATAGAAATGCATCCCTAAAAAAACCTTTCAGCTCAGGAAAGAAAATGGGAGAAGATCTGGGAAAAGCAGCACAGAGTGCATGGAATTGAGAGCAGCTCACAGACGGCAGCTCCGAGGAGAGCGTGCCCCTGTGTGTGATCAATATAATCTATTGCGAAAGAGCCTCCGTGCTTCTGTGGGGGAAAGAAATTTAGAAAGAAGGTCTTTAATTATTACCTGCAGAGAAGTTAAAGTGTAACTCGGCAGCAACATACTCCAGTGCCAGTTTTGGGGGGGTGGCTGCCGCATCAGGCATCCAGCCTGCCTGAATGTATGTGAATGGAAAAAAAAAGAAAAAAATAAAACCACATTTAATTTAACCATGAAGGGGAAAAATAATACAAAGTAAGCATTGACGAGGCAACAGCAGAAAGAAAAGGAGTTTATCTTGCAGGCTGCTGACCTCTCTTTATGCTTCGTGTGGGGGAGCTGCCGAACAGGGTCTGGAGCTTGTAGCACCCACGCGTGAGCTTGTGTTCACCCCCTCACTGGTGTTCGTACCACACCTCCCATGGAGCCCAAATCCTCCGCCTTTCTGCCACGGCCTTCTCCTCGCACACGCTGCTCAGGGGCTCCGCTCATAATGCCCCGCCCGCTCCGGTCGCCTCCCCCCTTCCCGGGGCCGCATCTTGAGCGGGGCTGCGCGGCCCCGGGGAGGGGAGGGGAGGCGGGTGGGTGCTGAAGTTGCGCGTCTCCTCGCTCCTTTAGAAAATCACCTCCTCTCTACAAAAAGGGCAACGAGAGCTGTGGGGTTTCCAGGGTCACGCCGATACGGCGGTTTATGTATATATACACTTCCTTTTTTTTTTTTTTTTTTTAAGGGAGTTTTGGCTCTTCGGCAGGTCAGTATGTTAATTAAAAGTTATTCCAGATTGGTCACTTGCAGTCCCAGATGCGCTATTATCACATAGGAAAATTACTAGTTTTTTAAAGACACCCAATGCAAAAATTCGACAGAAACCCCATTTCCTCCTTACTATTAACTAGCAGTCGCACAGAGAAAATCATTAGAGCTATAATTAAATATGAGTCTATTTTTGAAGAATGTCCTGCAAAATAGCCCCAAAATATGATGTAGTAATTTAATTTTTTTTTCCTTTAGCACTACAGGTGCTAGCTATGTTTTCCCTCCATTTCCCACGCCATGTATATTAAACAGGGAGGGAACATTGCTCTATTGTAGGTGATGACCCCAGACTTCGCCAGAATATTTTGTTGCTCGGTATAAAATTGTGAAGTGGTTCTCTCTTTCAAAATCTCTATATTGGTTTTTATAATTACCTCATGGTCTAAACTTCTTTGCAGTCTATTTCTTAAAGGATGAAAAAAAATGTCATGAAAGGAAGCGGGGGATGGGGGTGGAAGAAACTAACAAGAAGTTAGCTGTATTAACATTTGTGTTCGGCTCATTCAGGCTGTCAGTAACTTTCCCTGGATCGGGTCCTATGTTTCTATAGGCGCCCTGCTGAGGCTCGCGTCCGCCCCTGGCTGCCCCGCCTGCCGCTCGGCCTGACCCGGGCCCCTGGCAGCCCTGGTGCCGCTTCGCGCAGCCCCCGCCCGGCCGCTTCCCCCCGCGCTCTGCCGCGTCCCCGGGCTCCGGCCCTGGCTCCTCGGAGCGCGTGTGCTGCACGCCCCGCAGTGTGATCTGTCACATTCCAATGGAGAGCTAAATAACTCCCAGTGTTATTTATTGCAGAAAAGGAGGAAAGAAGAAAACCAAGGAAAACAACCAGATTGCTTCCCGGCCCTTTCATCCCCAAGATTTTATTCTTTTTTCTGGAATATTTTCTCCGCGGCCGGTAAAACGCAGTTCACGGCTTGGCTTTGCTTTGCTTTGCCCTCGGCCGAGGCTGACCCCCGCAGTCCCTCCGGGACAAGCAGCGGCGGCCGGAGCCCAGCGCTGGAGGGAGGAACTCGGCGGAGCCCCCGCGGCCGCCAGCCCCGAGCCTGCGAGGCGCTGGGATTTAAACCCGGCCCGGTCTTGCTGTTACCAGGAGCGCGTGTTTTGTTGGTTTGGCTTTTTGTTGGTTTTTTTTTTTTTCCCTTTCTCCTTTGTACGATACGGAAGGTGAATAATGAAATCCCTTAGCTAATAGTTTATGAGCCATGAGATTGGAAATGTGCGCGGATGGACCAGCGCGCGGGGCTGCGCGTCACTCGGGAGCTGCGGGAGCCGGGCGCGGGGAGGAGAGGGACTGACTGCCGGGGTCGCCGCTCCGGCAGCGGGAGCCGCCACCGGGCCCGGGGGGCCGAGGGGCCGGGCCTGCCCTTGGGGCCGCTGGTGTCTGCGCCCGGGCACTGCCCCAGCGGGGCCGCGGGAGGGAGAGCGGCTCCGAGCGAGAGGGCTCGGGGGGCGCTGCCTCCCCCCGTGCGCTGCCTCACACGGGCTCCTGCGCGGCCCCGCGGGCGGCACAAAGGCAGCGTAAGCCCGGCCCGGGGCTGCGCGGCGGCCGCCTCCGCCGAGGGGCGTGGGGGCGAGCGGGGAGCGACCTTTAGAACCAGTTTGGAGCGAGCTAGAGGCGCGGCTCTGGCACACGGGGCCAAAAGCCCCTTGCCTCGGCAAGCCTGCGGCAGGTCATGTACGCGGGGACGGGGCAGGAGCGGGCGGGAGCGGTGCCGCCGCCCCCTGCCCTCCCGGTATGCGTCTCTGTGGCACTCGCGCCTGCACAGGAGCGGACATTTCCCATCAAGCCCTTGCCACGGGATGTCCGAGTGCATCGCTACCTCCCTGCCATAAAAACAAACCACTCATCAGCTCCGCTCGGTGTGTGCCATCGAGAGAAGTCGCCGCGGTGCGAACGGGCACCATCTGTCCTGCCATTCCCGGAGACGCAGATATATTTCTTTAGACAGGTCAGCAGTTCTTCCCGGCCAGCCCTGTCAGGCACCTGTCAGGGGAGAAAACCTCTTCATAGCTGCCGCGGTGGGATACTCATCAGCGGCAGCCCCTTTGCTGACAGGGCCCAGCCTTAAGATTCCCGCAAATCAATGTCCTCGGGGGACAGGGGGCTGTCGTTACCGGGGATGCCGAACGTGCCGGTACCGCTCAGACCTCCGACAAAACACGGGAGGGAGGGAGGACGGCGGAGGGAGCCGGCCCCAGGTAGCCCGTTGGCTGCCCGAGGAAGGCCGGGGTGGGCTATGGAGCAGGGGGTTCCCCCCGGGCCTGAGCCGTCGGGCCAGCCCCGCTGCCCACCCGTGAAGGGCCGGGCCCCCCCGGGCGCCCGCAAGGACGAGG
The DNA here is from genome assembly GCF_963513975.1 of Fringilla coelebs. Lineage (NCBI taxonomy): Eukaryota > Metazoa > Chordata > Aves > Passeriformes > Fringillidae > Fringilla > Fringilla coelebs. Next base: position 94,551,796 of record NC_140030.1, on the reverse strand, counting down.
CTCCCGCGGAGCCCACGCGTGCCCAGGGCTCCGCTGCGCCGGGCGGGACAGCGCTGTGGGGGAACCGCACCGCGGAACCCCCACAGCCACGTGTGTCGAAGCGCTTTCTCTCGAGTGGGGCCATCGCTCCGTGGCTGACCCCAAGCCCCAGTCACACACTTCGTCCCTAGCAAAGTACCGCCTTCTTCCCTCCTCCCCCCACACCCCAATAATTCCGACCTGTTCTCTTTCTGTTCCTCACTTGCCTTCAAAATGAGGGCACATTCAGGGAAGCCTGCCTGCCCGCCTCCTGCACTTCCACACGGTACCGCGTGGACACATCTTCCCCCCCACCTCCCGCTAAAAAAAATAAATTAAAAAAAAAAAAAAAAAAAAAAAAAAAACAAAAAACCAAACCAACAACCAACAACAGGCACCACCACCAAAAGAAAAACCTCAAATGCGCCGTGTGTTCCCAACTTGGAGTTAAAGTCAGTGCTAATACGGGTCAGCTCCTGCCCCTAGCTGGGAATGCAGGGAGGAGGATGTAACGTATGGGTTGGTGGGGGGTGGCGGTGGGGGGAGGAATAAAAACAACCCCCAAAATAAACAAACAAACAAATCTCGCGCACTATCACAATAAAGTGAAAATCCTTTCTACACACCCACAACTTTAGCTCTGTCTGCTGCCTGGGGGGTTTTAATCTTGCAAAGAGAAAGGGGGGCTTCCTGCGCAAAATTACGCCTTCTCCTCTCATTTGTTAGCTGATTCCATCAAAAAGTTCGCTATTTATAGGCTACACACACGAACCTGGAGTAATACAAACCCTCCCGTGTTGTTGCCCTCGCAAAGTGGCCAGTCCTGCAGCATCTGATCGGGTTTGTGTGTGTGCGCGAGTGAGAGCGAGCCACGCAGAGAGCGCTGCCATCCAAAAGGGGAAAGAAGAGCTCAAGCTGAGAGACTTATTAATTGCTAAGAGCCGCTCTGCCACCAGCCATGTGAGTACCAAACAATGATCACCTTTTGCACAGATGGTCAGCGATCAGGCACAGACACTTTGTCCTTTTCCTCCTCCCTCCCCTTTCTTATTTTTTTTTAATTCCCATCCTGTATCCTTCCCACCCACCTTTCATTTTTTTCCCCCTTTTTTTTTCCTTTTTTTTTTTTTTTTCTGTTTAGTTTGAGTTTGCACGGTTTATTCCTCATGAAGAGGAGGAATGAAACGTGGGCAAACGCGGGGGAGAAAATGTGCCGGCGAAGAGGAAGGAAGGAAGGAGTGGTGAAGGGAGAGGAGGAGGAGGAGGGTTTGTTAAGCGATCGCCTTGTCCCCTGAGTCCGAGCCGGCTGGGAATTAGTAACAGCGAGATAGCGGAGGTTGTATCCCTCCCTCTTCCTCCGCTTTCCTTTTCCTGGAGCCCTCAGACCCCCTGACAATTATTACCCTGGTATCAACGCAGACAACGAGCTGTATTCATCAAACCTCATTTGGGGAAATTGAAAGGGAATTAAAAATAAATAAATAAAGAGAGAGAGAGCTGGAGATCACGCGGGGATAAGGGGGTTTGATGGCTCCGCGTTCAGCAATGACTGTCCGTCAGCTCCCAGCCCGCTGTGCAGGCAGGTAGAAAGCGCCCGCAGAGCAGCCCAATCCCGCGGGCTGAGCGTGCGATTTTGGGGGGAGAGAGAGAGAGAGAGAGCCCCGGCCCCTCGCCCCCGCCGCTCCTTCCCCCGGGAAGGGGCAGCGAGGGGCACGGGGGGCGACAGGCAGCGCCTTCCTTCCCCTGCGCCGGGTGTCAGCGCGTTGCCGGCAGTGCCAGAGCCCGGCGGGGCACCGTGCGTGCGTCCGAGCCCCACGCAGCAGGCAGGGCACGGCACGTGGGTCCGGGGAATTGCACAGTTGTCTCCAGAGCGGGCAAAAAATGCAATCTGTGCTAGGGAACGGAAAGGTAGGTGTCCTGGTTTGTGCAGGAATGCCGGGCTGGGAGATTCCGCGTGGAAAGGGGGTGGGTTTGGAAAGAGAAAGCGAATTTGTTTCCTGCGTGGAAAGGCGCTTTTCTAACCCGACACTCGAGCTCCAATCACACACTCTGAGGTTAGCGTAGCATTAAATTAACAGGCAGGGTCGGGGTTATCCAGGGCATTACACCGCGTGCCCGGGATGTAACCTCTGCTCACTTATACACAAAGAAGAGGGAGAGACGGAGTTACAACAGGAAAGCCAAAGAGCGCGGTGAGTATCGGTATTCGCTGCTCTCCCTCCCATTCCTGGGAACAAAGTTCAAAGGCGGCCGGTGCGGGGCTGGGGCTGGCTCTGCCGAAGTCCCCGCTCCCTTTGGAGGCTGCAGCGCAGCCGCCTTTGGAGCCAGGACCCCCAGCGCAGCCCCTCTGGGGCGATCCCTCGCTGAGCAGCAAGGAGAACTTGCGATATCTTGGTTAGAACTTCGCTACTTTATGTAGAGGATAAAAAAATTAAAAAAAAAAAAATTGCCTTGGATGCAGCGCTATTTATAGGTGGCGGTAAAGGCTCCTTTTCAATAAGCAGCCGTGGGAAAAAAAAGTCAGAAAACTGGCTGCTTTATTGATCCGAAGCCCGGGACGGTCACAGCCACGCCAGCCTGGCTGCACCTACAAGTTGCATCTCCTATCCGGGTAAGGGAGCGAGAAGGGAAATAAGGTGCGGGTTTTGCTGACCACTAGCTTGGACACGATTCAATTCCCAAGCTCAAGTACCGGGCAAAAGAGTGTGAGATGGAAGACTTTTTCCTTTTCTTTCAGACACGCACACAATGCAGGGCACCCGCAGGGCTGAAAGTGGGCCAGGGCTACACTGTAGGTATCAGATCACACAAAGCAGAGGAAAGAAATCCAGTTAAAAATACATTAGTTGAAATCAGAGGACGAGCTTGATTATTTTTTTTTTCTTTTAAACAAAGGTGCACGTTAGAACAAGCTGGAAGCACTCTTTGTGCCTGACGGTATCCCCCACGCCCACTGGAAATAAAGCAAGAGGCTTGCTCGTCCTTAGCATCTTTTAAACCTTGTTTTAATTAGAATTGCCAAAGTAGGACACCCCGGTGGAAGGTGTTTTCAAGTATCCACCTACCTCTCTGCTGTAAGCAGAATTGCTGTCTGCTAAATTGCTTGAAACGCAAAATTCTGCCCCACCCCCAGCTTGGTTTGGCACCTACTCACTTTTTCCCCCCGAAATTGCAATCGTTTATGAAAGGTTACTCCGTTGGGAGGAAAAGAGAAACCCCAAACACCCAGCAGTAATGAGATCAGTGGATTCCGAGAGCCTGGCTTTGCTCCGTACAACAGGAAAGGCTTTGGACAGAGAGCGTCCCAAAAAAGTCATGTCTCTTTTTTTTTTTTTTTTTTTTTTGAAGTCCCAGATTGGGCGTATCCTTACCCTTCTCCTTTAATTTATTTGATTAAATCATAACCAAAACAGACTCATCAGCTTCTCGTATTTCCTCAGCTGTAACCATACGCGAAACCTTTTATATGGAGACAAGTAATTGGCTTTAGTTAACTCAGGGCATAGGCTGCGCTCAAGTTTTCCTCCCGTTCCCAGGGCAGCGTTTCACGCAAACTCATGTTCCAGCTCTGCCTCACGCTGCTCAGTCGCCAGCCTCAGGTTTTTAAACTGTTTGTGCTGTTCCCCATCCTTCTCTGATTTCGCACATGAAGGATGCTCCCGGCAGAGGCTTGTGGGACGAGGGGGCTCTTCCCCCTCGGGATTTGGGAGTGGCGGGAATGGTTTAGGGGGAGTCCAGCCCGGTTTGAACTCGGAACCGCTCCTGGACCGTGTCCCGCGGCCACCCGCGTCCCGCCTCGGTACCGGGCTCGCGGCTTGTTCCCGCTCCCGATGAAGGACCAGATTATTTTCACCTTCAGGAAAGCGAGGTTCTGTTAGCTCACTTCTGTCTTAAATCAAAAAGAAAGAAAGGGGAAGGGGGGGTAAAGAAAAAGCTCTTAAAGTTTCCCAGGTAAAGCTCGGCTTTCCTTTGGTCATTACTCAAATGAAGAACAGCGTCAATTAACTCCAAATTGGAAATGCCTGCCCGAGAAGAATAATGATAATTCGCTGCCGTTCTCTAAGAGGTAGTTGCAGGATGGCACTTAGTGCGTGTGGTCTCTAATGACAGGATTGCTGCCCTGCCCGGGGTTTGGCTCTCCCTGCCCCGCTGGCTTCGCTCTCAGCTCGGGCAGCGACGCCGGGCACGGCTGTCCTGCCCAAACCTCCCCCCTCTGCTCGCTGCCCGCAGCCGCACGGCGCTTACACCTCCCACAGCCAGCACAGTGTGACCACACCGTGACAGCAGATTTAATTACCCCCATCCCTCGATAAGAGGGCAGGGGCCTCTCAGCAACAGGTAACCGAGGGCACCTGCAGCTCTTCAAGGTTGTTTAACTGATAACAGAGGAAGTAGGACAGAGGGGTCGCTTTCGGTAAGACGGGGTGTGAGGGAAGCGGGACATTAAAAAAGGGGTACGATACTTTGGCAAAAGTTTAACTTTGCTGCGAGGGGAGCGGGACCCCCGCAGAGAAACGGGACCGCTGCTTCGCCTCGGCTTCTTGCTCGCTGTTTTCAAGCTGTCCCCGAAAGCCCCTCAAGCCGTCCCGGCTCTGGCACCGCGGCTGTGGGTTCGACACGTGTTGCTCTCCTGGGGACCGGGTCGCCTCGGGCCCTGCGGGGGATGCTGCGGAGGATGCTCGGCGCCGGCCCTCGCTGGGACGGGGCTGTGAGGCCGGGAGGGCACGGCCGTGTGCGGGGGTAGCGGCGCAGCCTCCCCCCGCTTATCTCACCGCGGAGGGCACCGCAGGAGCGGGCGCCAACCAGACCCCGAGCAAGCCCTGGCAGGGTCTGTGCGGGGGCTCAGAGCCCGGGTGGGGCGCCCACGGCCAGCCCGGGGCGTCCCCGCTCAGCAGCCGCCGGGGCCGGCGCTCCGTGGCGGGCGGGCAAGGCTGACCCCGGGCGGCCGGAGGGGAGGGTCTCCGGCCTGACCCGAAAGGAAAGCGCTCCCCCTTCCCTTCCCTCCCCTTCCCTCCCCTCCCTTTCCTACCCCTCCCCGGCTCTTTGTTCTTTGCCCCTTTGTTCTTCTTCTCGAAGTTTCCAGGGGGGTTGCTGGTGCGGAGCAAAGTTGCCGAAAGCTGAGGAATTACACTAAGTGGATGTCTGAGCAAGAAAAGAGGGTGGGGGTCCCTTCCCAGGGCTAAGAGCTATCCCCCAAATCCCGCCGCGTTGTCTGCTTGCGTAAGGGGTCGGTGTGGGATGCTGGAGCCGGGCCGTGCTCGCAGTGATGCTGAGGCAGAAGAGGCTCCTGCGGCCACAGCGCCAAGGGACAAGGCACCTCCTTTGCTATTTAAACGTGTTTTGGGGAAAAAACCCGTCCTTTCTGGTGGGAAAGGGAATAAAACAATAGTAATTGGCTAACATGTCGAAATGAGATGAGGCAGTAGGTGACAGAGATGAAAGTTTTCTGAATGCTAGAATTTAGGGAACACATATCAGTTTGAGATGCACAATCTTAGAATGGCTTTGTCTTCATCACTTTCTTGTTGCTGCTTTTCGTGTTTGCTTGATTAAGTTGGTTAAGTGTTATCAGGAGTTAAACAAGTTGGGGCTTAATTTCAAAGTAGATGGACTCTCTTCATAGAGCAGCATCACAGCTTAAAAGACAGGTTTAATGTGGTTAATAGGAGATTGCAGCATGGTTTAGTAGTGGCAATAATACCAAAACTTCCTTAGAAAAGGAAAACTCCTTTATTTAGTACAAGGTGGAGTAGTCTTATCTCCTCTTTAGTAATCATTATTAAATGTTAGAGTACTTGCACTAAGAAATCCCAAAGAACTTCACAAATATCTGTTATCACAGGATTCTTACCTCTCCTCCTGATACATGAAAGTAGGAAAACACTTTATTTGGGTGAGCTAGGTATTAGAAAAGCTGATGTGAAAAAGGAAGTTTTGATATGGTGCACTGGAGTAGGTCACAGCAGGTTACAGACAGAGCCAGGTCAGCATCCTCAACTCCAGCACACTTCCCTAACAGTGCTGCTGTGCTCCCACCTTTATTTCCAAGGATATAATGGATGATTGTAGCACTTTAGCATTTGCTGAAAAGTTGCATGAATCTAATTCTTGTGAGAATGTCCACAAATATTCAGTTTTCACATAGGTAGAGATCCTATAAAATTATTTAAGAAAATATTATATTTGCAGTAGTTTTGTATTACATAAAAATGTCACAAATGTTTATTATGGTGTTCAAAATTTCCAGAATTTGTATAACTTTTTTTCCTGGTATTTAACAAAGTTGAGAAATGAGGTGAGATCAAATTGGGGTTGGCCAAACAAATGTTCTAGACCGGGATTTATTAAATATGAATACACTTTTAAGGATAAGCCCATCCTTTTGGCAGAGGTTAAACCTATTTTTCCAATGAAATGGGGTTTGATTTGAGGTGATGTGAGGCTTTGTTTTTTCTGATGCTGAGTGCATACAATCCCAGTGAGAAATTTGGGAACCTTGCAGCTGTAAAACATAGCTTTAGCGATTTCAAGGTGGCAACTCAGACACAGAAAATGTCCATGAAAACTTTGACCTTTATTATTTAGGACTGTGGTTCAGCGTTAAATGTAATAATTGGTCAATAGCAAATTAGAGAAAGATACAGACATTGCATCAGATACTTTGGTGGTAGCTCGATTTTCTAGCAGTGTCTCCACAGACAAGTCTTCTGGCTTATTGTTTAAATCCAGAGGCCAGCAGCACTGCTTACTGCTCTGTTTATATCCCAGCGCTCGTAATGTGGTGTTGCAATATCCAGGTAAAAATGTTCAATGCCATTTAGAACAAGGAATCTGCCTTGAGCAATGCTGTAATCAGTAATAGCCAACGTTACTGAGAGCAACAGCTTCTGCAAATGCCTTACTGCCACAAGTTAACCCAAGTACAGCTGCAATTGTGCTCAAAACTAAATAAAAGCAGACGGAGGAGAAGGAGAATAAAAACCTAATTGGAAAAATGGATTTTAGAGAATGCTGTGTGTGATCAACAAAGGCTGCTTCTGTCTCAGTAATGATGACAATTAGAGGGACAAGTGATGTTAGTGGGTGCTCGTTCAAATAGAGGGTTTCTGCAGCATGAGAAAAATTACTTTGATTCAAAAGCATTCACTAAAGAAAGGGTGGCTGCAATTTTTCATGTTTATTAGTCTTTTCACCTGTGCTTTTTGCTGACGTTGGTTGATTTCCTTTCAGCACATGAGAAATGTATATACGTTTTAAAAAATCAAAACAAAATAGACAAACCCCTACTACTTCCCTTGGAAATTCTGCCATCAAATACAAGTTACTAAATATTGCACAGGATTTTAGAAGGCAAATCTAAATATATAGCTTGGGATTTTCTCATCTTGGTTTTTGGAGCAGAAGACAAAATTTCTGTTTTGTAGCAATTTGGTAAACTACTGAGTTTAAAGGAGATGTAAGGCAAGACCTTTTACCTCTTCATTTTTATCAACTTTGCCAATAAATACTTGCAGAAAATGAGGGGAACATCACCATTATTTTTGGTTTTACTTTCCTTGCATTTGTTAATGTATCTAGGGCAATTCCAAACAGCATCAGCGCAGAGGAATATGGCATAAAATCAGAATAAGGAGGAGATTAAAAATGAGCACTCTCCGCTTTGTAATGGATACTTCTAGGCATAGGTGTGAATGAATAGTGATTCATTTTTACAGTTCTTAAATGGAAAAGCCTCAAGTTTACAAGAAAGGTAAACAGCATGTCATGCTGCATTTAGCAGATGTTGGCTTGCTAGGAAAATTGAGAGAATGGTCCCCTTGACATCCCTGCAGAGAATTACATATTGCTAGAAAGGAAAGGAGAGCATGTTACTGTAAGAATTTTGCTGAGAATAGAGCATTAGCAACTTTAATATTGTATTTATTTTCTTTTATTTGCTTATCTCAGCCTTAGCAAAACTAATTTTTTTTTCCTGTAAATGCCCGTGTTTAATTCTGTCAGTATATACCTAAAAAAATTAGAAGAGCCTACAGGATAATGCAAATCTCAGGCTTTCAAATGTTACAAGTGCCTTTTGTGCTTACTATATGTGTAAAATTACCTCTAATCATAGTAAATATTAGTTCATTCTGGCTAAGATTCAGTTGCTGAATAAATAGAATTTAGATTTTTTTCTTACTGCTATGTCATGCATGGAGAGAGCTGGAGCTCATTTCATCATATAGGACAGGAGTACAATTAGGATGTTGACTGAACATTTGCAGAAAATGCTGGAGATAATGGCATGTTTCCATCTAAGTATTTCAACTGTTTCAAAGTTTGTCATTCTTAATAAATAGAGTAGCAATAAAAAACTTAGAAACTACTTTCCCACTTTCATATTCTGTCACAAAAGTCTTCTTATTCAAAGCACAAAAATAAATATTTCTCCCTATTTTCTTAGTGACTCATGACCCTGAAGTACAGCACTGGCAAAATACAGGCAATCCCTTCCCTCAAAATAGTTGCAAGAATTGCATGTTATTGCCCATGTGTGGGACTCTAAAAATACCTCAGTAACGTGTGACTCTGGATCAAAACACAGAGGGAGAAAAGATGATAAATCAGTACCAATTCATTCTAAGTACCTGATTAAGATAAAGGCTGTGGCCTGTTTTCATTGGTTAACAGTGAAACTCTTGACTTTGAATGGCTTCCTCTTACTGTTTGGGTTGTGGAAATGTTCAGAAATCCCAGCCAGCACTTTGGTTTTCTTGTGCAGGAATACACAGAACTGACATCTTCTTTGTTGAAAGCTGTAGTTCCAGGCCTTAATTTCTTCAAATATTTCTACTCAATACTTTCACATTTTTCATCATGCAGTGGGAAGTTTGCCCTCCTCCCTCTCCCCTGAAATAGTTATCATGTCCATGAGTGGCATCTTTGGTGTATTGCATTTAACTGTTTCAAACCTTCATTGAAATACAGCATTAAAAATGATTGGGTTTTTCCCATTTATATCAAATACAAATTCTTACATTGATGCCAGTCTTGGGAAGCTCCCAATGAATTGTTGTTGCTAAGTTTAACATCCATTTATGATGGCTGTTAAAATGGGTAAGGATCTTGCATGTTTTCTTCCAGTTAGGAGAATTTTCAGGTAGAACTGAGCTATGTAATTCTATGCAGATGCTTATCCCTCAATGCTTTCCGAAAAAATTAAATCACTATTTAATATCTTTTTTTACCTTATTCTTTCATATTTTTGTATTCACGCAAGAAGAGCCAGATATCTGCAATAGGCTTGCAATTCAAAATAGTTCTTTAAATGAGGAATTAAAATGGCACAGATCTCAGAACTATAAATAAGAATTTTTTTTTCTCTTTCTAACTTGAATTTTCTCTGAATAATTTTCTTCCCTCCTCCCTGCATATTCATCTTGCCTACTTGAAAAATGTTGGAGTAGTATGCATTTTAGTAGGATGCAGGGTAGCGACTCCTCCTTTTTCGAAAGACACTTGGAGTTCTTCATAATATGTCCTTCTACAAAGTGTTAAATACTTTTAGGCTGATTGAATCTTCTACATATGGCAGAAAAAATACTGTAATCCAATGATGATTTCCAGTGGCACCTGGATGTCAAAAGATTTTGCAACTGCACACATACATGAACTGCTACTGATATGAGGTGCTGCTCGGGTGGGTGGTGTACTCAGGTGCAAAAAAGAAAAGGAATTTACACTTCTAAATTCAATGATACCACCTACTCTTAAACACTGAGTAGAGAAGTTTGTCCTTGTTGTTCTTCTTTTTCTAATCTGTAATAACATCTTGCAGTGGAGTAAGTGGGATATATAAATGTAGATATGTATGACAGATACAGATGTGAGTGTGTATATATCACATTACAGCCAAGGAAAAATTTACTCAAGGGGACAAAGTTGCTTTAAAGGAAGTGTCACTTAAAAGAAGAACTTTATGTATCCAACATTATCTGTCTAGGTAGAAGAAATAAATTACTGAAAATATAGCATCTAACCTTCCTTAAGCATAACTGCATTTATGTAAGAAAGGATCACCTGTAGATGTGAGAGTGACTATAATGACTGGATTATATCTCAGTTCCTTTACTGATTACCTGGCAAATAATTTTTCATCAATATTCAAAACAATAATTCTTTAAGAGGGAAAACACAATAAATTCAACCATAGAATGAATGCTGGTGTCTGAAGTTTTTTTGATAGGTAGCAAGCAGAATTCATAGGAAAATATTCAAAGAAGAGGGGAACAATAGGCACTGCTTTGGGACTGGCATAGATCCTTCCTGAACAGAAAATGCAGAACAAATAATTTGTCCCTGGAGTTCTGGGATCTTTCAAACCACATTGAAGCTAATCTTATCTCTGAGGCTGGCATCACATCCATCCATCACATTGAAATCATTGAGATTCATGTTCCACAGTCAGGGACTTCTGCAATCTTTACTAATTTTTGAGTGACTTCTTTTGATATTAATAGTTTTAAATGGTTAGGCAGAAAAAGACATGGTAAACCTGTGATTGATTGTAACACTTGACATTTAAGAGGTGAACTTGTTCTGTTCATCCAAGGGGCACCAAAGACATAATCCTGACTTTCATATAAGGGAACTGAGGCACAGAGAGAGAAATGACTCTCAGAAGCCCAAGTTCTCAATGATATGTTGGCGAACATTTTAGGAATACAGAGCAGGTTGCATATACCTTCTACACACATGCTGTAGCCTCATGAAGTGTGTTCATTTCACAGTGCCTTCACAAACTCCTAAAACCTTGTTGCAATGATTTCCTCCAGAGCTTTGTGACACACTTTCATTTAGTGGCAACCCTTCATTCATCAAATGCCTATAAAGCTTGTACCTTGTGGTCACCTGTATGAGGATTCAAAGACCTGTTAATCTTTCCAGTACCCAAACAACTTCTCCACTGTTAACTTCTGTATTTCTAAGTGCAAGAGCAGAATTATGTGAAATCAGATTTACTCTTGGCATAGCACTTCTTGGACTGAGGGCAGGGGGATGAAAACTAGCATCCCATTTTGTACATGCTCACAGCAGCATAAAAGCTGAGGCAGGAAACCCGAGTTGTAGTGGAAAATAGTGAAGGACCATTTCTATTGGACTTGTACCTAAAGAATTGTTCTGACAAGTGGCAACTACTGCTGGAATAGAGGAAACTGTTTCTGCATGTTAACTCTGAGTGGTCTTGTAACTTAGACAAAAATGTGATATCCCATCTGCACAGGTAGAAATGTGAAGCAGCAGTCTCATAACAACTGAACATTACTACACCAATCTCTCAAAAATCATCACTCATAGAAAAGAGTTAAAAAGAAAAAATAAATTAGTTCATGCAAAACCATGTCTCCTACCATATATCTGGCTGTAGTAAGGTTAGGAATATGTTTTTACATTAACAGCCATTAAAATGATTGACTGTTGATCATGGCCATGCTTTTCCTTTTTCTGTAGTCTTAACTGAGCACCCATGTCCCAAGGGTTCAGGGCAGGGGCATAAAGACTCAGCTGTGCAGGCAAGCCTGATAAGCATAACATAGATTCTTGGGAAGGCTCCATAAGGACTTGGAAGGGGTGTTTGTGAGCTAGTGTCTCTACTTCTCAGCTGAAATCTAGTGGCAAAACATTATGGTGGAGTTTCTAAACTAGTGAAATTGTTCTAGAGCTGTACCATAGTATCCAGTAGTACAGTGCAAAAATTTGATCTAAGTAAAATCACCTTTGGAGAAATAAGTGAGTAGAAGGAAACAATGAACACAGCTAAACTCTGGGTACAGAACATAAAAAACAGCGTTAGGAAAAAGTGGTTTGGTATCAGTCAGTGATGTGAGTCTCCCTAAGGCTTCTTTTAATTCTCCCGTAACTGAATGATGTTTTCTGTACTCCGTGTAGGGGGCTGGTTGACACAGTAACATACTCAATACCAGGCTGTACACTTTCTGCCAAATAAGAGGCACGTTTGGCCATCTCATGGGAGAGGGTAAATGGGGACGCAGGATCTTTGCAAGGGAAGCAGTTCCCCAATGTTACCTTCTCTGTGCCTCTTCCTGCAAAATCCCATTCAGAGGATGAGCTCCAGCTTGGCAGCCTGGCTTGTAAGTGCTGCCACACCTGGCTGGGTACCAGGTCCCTCCTCCCCTGCCTGCTTTTTGCTGGGCAAAAAGGCAGTGCCAGGTGGCTACGGCTGTCCTCTTTTCTTCTTTCCTTCTGGCTGGAGCTGCCATCTGACCAGAGGGGTAACATGGGGAAGGCTGAACCCTTCCATGACCTGTTTGGGGCTATAATTGCATAGCCCGAAATTGAAAAGACAGTCATCTGTAGTGGGTATCATGCTTTTGGTGAAAAGGCTTGACACTCTATTAAATGACTGGCAGATTAAATGACTGGCACTATTTTGCAGCATCTTTTATTTTCTATGTTGCTATCAACAATTAGATACGTACAGATTTTGGGACTACCTGTTATATTCCTTTCTGAATCTTCTAAGAAGACAAAAGCAAGACCAAAATTATCCCTTCTTTACTAAAGGCATTAAAAAACCCCACCCTGACAATCACAACCCCAAAACCTATTGGATTATATATTTTTATAGAAATTGATAAATTGGTAGATATTGTCTTAGGTATGACAAATTTCCTAAAGCTTTTTAAACTCAATGTTTGTAAGCTATTAACAAACCATGATTCAGTAATGCAGTGGAAATAGCATAGCTAAAAAGGAAATAACTTGCCTCCTTGGCAGAATTATTGTTACCCTGCGTGTAGGAAAAGCCTTCATAGCTGGCTGCCTTTGCCGCAATCACTGGTGTACTTTCTTTCCCAGGATATCCCATTGTTTGCCACTCTCCTTCCTCAATCATTTTTGCAGTGCTTTTGGATGCAGGAACTTTTTCCGGTTAAATGTTTTGTGCAGCACCTAGCAAATTTACCATTCCACCCTGGATAATGCTGAAAATACCTAATGAGAACACATCTCTGGCAGTGTAAATTTGGTGCAGTTACCCTGTTTTTTTGTAGTCATTGCTCTGCACTGACACTTGGTTGGGTCTGACAGCCGCAGGTCTCTTGCTCTCCCTTTTGAGAGAAGGCAAGAGAGAAGGACCTACTATTTTGGGAGTTATTTCTGCCAAAAGCTGAGACCTGTAATCCTACTAACATCAGAAGGAGAGGAGAACATGCAGCTCTTGGCAGCAGCAAGCTCCACAAATTTCTGCACTGCCCAGAAATTAACTTCAAGAGTCTCAAAATTGTCATTAAAATTCAATTGTTTCCCTTCACATTTAGACATCCGCCCATGGAAAAACACCCATTGTGTAACTTCTCTCCCTCTCCCTGGAGGATGGGAAGGGAGCCCTAATGGTGGCTGAAAAGACAGAGGCAAGAAAATGAGCTTACCTTGCTGCCCTTAAGTTAAGCAGTAATCCAAATGGCACCAACACTGAAATACCTAATAATTTGGATGTAGAATTTCATTGCTAAAGATTTCACATTGGTTCTGCTTCTGTCTTGGTTATATAAATAGATACAACTTAATTTTTTATTTTCTTGCTTTTTTTTTTTCCCTCTGTATAATATGACCAAAATGCCATGGAAAAATGCATCTTCTCCATTTTTTAACTTGAAATTGAAGACTGGATTTTCAGGTAGTATAAACTGGTATGACTCCACCGGGCTTTCACTGGCTGCGTATCTGGTTTCTAGGCTGTGGCTCTGAGCAGGTAATTACCAAATAAGACTTCACCATACCATAACATTCACATAGAGTAATGGAATTCGGGGTTCTGACTGAGGTTAGACAGTTAAATATAAGTAAATGCCTTGGTCTCTGGAATAAGATCTTTTCACTTTTCTCATAGTTTTCCATCATGAACAACTGGATTAAAACTGGTGTTCTCTCCTTCCCATCGGCCTCTTGGCCATCTGCTGAGGCCTGCTGGTGTAAGAGGAAGAATGAGTTCAGTATCATATTTCACTTAGGGGTCTAGAAATGAGCATCCTTAATGCACACCAAATGAGCTAAATTACAGGGGAGTGTTTCCAGCAGGCATTCCAGGGCTGTGAATACAGCCTGGGAATCCATGGGCCAGCATGCTTTGTCACCCTGGCTGATGCTTAGAGGCCTCCCTACATGCTTCTGTACACCATTTTCTGCCTGTATCTATCCCATCTTTGCAAGCACAGCTTTTTGTGTGTGCCTGGGGATGCACTGACACATTCTGAAAAGTCAGAAGACTCACTGAACTCTTATAGCTGGATAATGTCAATGGGCTTCAAGCAGGGTCTGGACGGAGTTGAGGTCTTTCTATCCAAAACTATTTAAGACCCAATATTAACCTATCCATCTTTTAACTTAACATGCCAGGTGAAGTTGTGCAACCTCAGGGAAGATAATTAATACAAACAGTGGTGGGGTTCCATAATGGAGTGTCTTGGACGCTTTCTTCTCAACTGCAATAATATCAGTTCCTCTGTCATTATACAAAACAGAGCACTCGGAGAATTCTAGTTCAGGGATGAAGGGGTTTGTGTTTGCTCTTCTTCCAGTCTATAAACTATTCTATGCAGAGGCTGCTTCCACTCTCCTTTTGAAGATGTACCATCAGCATTTAAGGTTATTCAGACAAGAGAAGGGAAGCGGCAGAGAGCATGACTGTAGCCTCCTGTGAAAACATTGAATTATGTGGGGTAATCCTGGATTTCTGGCTTCCAGGACTCCTTTAGCACTTACACATTAAGAATAAAATACATTAATGGGCTTTTGAGAATTCCTGAAATATGACCTTAATCATAGACAGAACCTATCTGCCATTAAACGTAATACCTTCCTGACAGCTGCCTCCTGCAACCTTTGGCATTGAGGTCTGTTTGGAAAGGCAAGAGGCATTCTGGAAATCTTGTAGTGAGTACCTGCAGCCCCAGGAGTGAGCCCCATCGCGTACTGTTTTGCACCTGTACCTTGCCCAGTGTGCTGCCTGTCCCTTGCACATGCAGCACGGCTGCTTTAGTGCAGACTATTAATCGCTCGTTGGTTTAATATTTGTGCAGTGTGTCAAAGGGGAAAGGGCTTAAATTCTGTTTGCATTTTAAATAACTGTCTTGGCAGTTGCACAATCCACAGTGTTTATGTTTTTATGGAATGCACCATTTGTGACTGTTGTTTCAAGAAGTGCAGATATTAAACATGGCCAAGCAGGTTCTACAGTGGGTCTGGCCCGCACTGGCTGTCAAGGGCATTTGGAGAGGTGCCACTTAGCACTGCACAGTTTGCCTGCCATGGACTGGCATATTATAACTTGGTGATGGCAGTTTGGCAACTTTTATCTCTATCAAGCAAGCCAAATTCTGATCCCTTTACTTAGACCTAGTTCAAATTCCTCTGATACTAGACTCAACTCTTGTAAGAAGCCAGATGGGAGAAACTAAGAGGTGATCTTATTCTAAGCAGACTTGAATCTCACAATAGTTGAGGGCCCCACCCTAAATCCTGATCTCTGATAAATTAACTTTTTAATGTTTCATTTAATGTTTCATTACTGACTTTGGCAGAAGCCAAATGTCTACGCAGATATTTATGTTCCAACAGACAAATGCAAGCTCATTTTTTTCTTCTAAGTATGTTATGTTTTACAGACATGAGTAACTCATGTGGGATCTTTCCCACAGAGTAAAACCAATGTAAATTCACATGACTCAGGGATTTGTTTCAATGCTCATGTATAAGCTCTCATTAGAAATGATTATGCTTGAAGATCAAAAGAAAGTATACTCACTTATATTAATGTTTAATGCATAATTCACATTGTTAGAACAAAAACCAAAACAGTTGGTGGTTGTTACGACAAATATCAAACATTGGCACTACTAACCAACTCCCACAGAGGATCCTTCATTGCCTGGCATTGGCTGAGCGCTGAGATTTCCTCTTGTGTGTGCTGTGCCAATCGTCTTGGGGATTTAGGACACCTTCCTCTCCGGATGAGTAATGCCCCTGTAATGACAGGAGTGGGGGAGAGCCAGGATACCCCAGACTGCAGGTGGATCCAACAGTCAGAGGTCTCTCAGAAGAAGCAGAGTGTACAATAATCCAATTCATTTTTTTATTCAAGTAGGATTTCAGATCAGACATGCTCAAAAACTCTCATTGCCTTCAATCTGAGTTTAATACCAGGCTTAATATCAAGACCCATGGTCAAAGTCATTCAGCACCACAGAATTTAAGTACTTGATTTCTTGTTTATATTTCTCAGTGTTTACCTTCTTCAGTCAATGCTTATTTTGTTACCAGAATTATTCTTAATTAAATAAACAGGTTTGGCATGAGGGAGTTGTAGGTGAAATCCATTCCCCATCCTTATCCTTAACCAAGACAAGCACAGGAGGGCAAAGCCATGTTTATAATCACAAAATCAGAATCCTGTGGGCATCCTTGTGTGTTACACAAAGTAGCTGGGACTACTTTATCTGTGTAAGGGAAGACTCCAAGTTGCCCTCTGTAATGTGTGACACATTGCAGTCCTTGACACAAAGCAGAAGTTGGATTTTTTTCATCTTCATAACTTTTAATGGCTTTTTCTATGTCAATGTTTAAAGGGTCAGCAATTTGTATCATTTGGCTTTTATATTTATGTTTCTTTTAAAAAATTGGCTTGTTTACTACCCGAGTTTACATAATTTCTACCTCATCTAGTTTTTGTTTAGTTCCATCCCCTCCCCTCCCCCCCCCCCCCGCCCCCTCCATCTCCTTTGGCAAAAGCAAACCAACAAACAGTCTTAAGTTTAAAGTTTAGGAGGCTTCATTCACATTAGAGTCACCTCTCTTCCATGGATGTCTGTGGCATGGAAAGACACTGAACGACATTCAACAAAATTTGTGCTTGGCACAAGGTCACAAAACGTCTTACACATTCTCATTTTCAGTTCAGTCACTTTCCTGTATTGCCAGTGATGCAATATGCCTGATTCAGAGCAGAGGCAGAGAGGCAGCCTGGGTTTTAGGTAGTTTCTCCCTGATTCAGACCTCTGTAAGCAAACTATAAATTAGCTCACTATTCTTAAGGTGCCTCCTGAAGGCCCTCTTGTTCTGCAAACCCTTCTGTGTGTGAGTCTGTGAGGTTCCTCATTCAGGAACTAATATTGCTGAGTCAGACTGGGTGCTATTGCTATGAATGGAATGCAGTCAAATGGATCATGGGCGTCTCAGAGGGCAGAGCAGAGCTTTGGGGTTTGTTTACCTTTTGTTAGGAACAACCCATTCAAAATATTTATGATTGAGAAGCTGATATTTCTTCCAGTAAAGAACCTTTTCTCCTCTTTAGGGCAGTTGAGAAGGTATTTAGAGTGCACGCTGGTTAAATTGTTTGTTTTTAGTGGAGTGCACATAGGATTGCTCTCTTGAAAGCGATCATCAATAACATTTCTGTTGTGGGGATTTCGTTGAGGAAGAAAAACCTGTAATGAATTAAATATGCTTCATGAGAAAAGAAGTAGGTCAAATGTTGGGCTAAATTCACCTCATGTTATACAAAATAACTAAATTCTGTTGTTTTCACCTGTGGGACTCTGGACTCGTCTACACACAAAGTTATTTCAAGACACTTATTAGGTACACTGCAGTAATTATGTTCGACTAAAACCATGTGTAGACAACTCCTGCGCCAGTGCAAGAATTCAGTTTCTTGAATTACCTTAATCCACTTTGAAAGTGGATTAAATGAAACCAGGAAACAACTTGGTCATTTCAGAATGAATAAACTATCTGAACACAGCTGTGCTTTACATTCACATCCAACCTTATTCCAGCATAATTTTCCTGGGCTGAGAGGTTCTTAGGATATATCTACATAGCAAATTAATATGTGATTACAGACACACCAACCCTTCCTTTACTCTCACTGGCATGAGTAACAGCAGTAATGAAAGATGGAAGCACAGACTCCACTACAGCCTATTAACTGGAATATATATATGCAGCTGGTTGTGAACAGCCTCTGCTGAAATCCACCTCAGCAGACCCTC
Organism: Fringilla coelebs; assembly: GCF_963513975.1. Classification (NCBI taxonomy): domain Eukaryota; kingdom Metazoa; phylum Chordata; class Aves; order Passeriformes; family Fringillidae; genus Fringilla; species Fringilla coelebs. The sequence goes on along the minus strand of NC_140030.1, from coordinate 94,533,728 downwards.
ACTTCACACTCAACTCACATCCCTTAGACTGACACAGGGGCTGGGAATACCTCTCTGCACCTCAGGTGTGTATGCACACCAAAAACTGCATGTGGGATAGCACTGCACAGCAGAGCTAAATGGGAAGCAGGTGAATTTCACTTCAGTGGTTAATCACACTGGAGAAGCTGCATGGCTCGCACATTTTTAATATACACACCTCTGAAAACCAAATAAAGCGTCAGCTGTGTGACTGCAGAAGCCAAATTAAATGTACTGTAGACAAGCACAACTCAGATGATTTCACTAGGGCTGGATTTGGCTTCATAGTTGAGATCTTGCTTATTTGGCTGACACTTGGTTTGTTACCTATCTGCTAATTTATTTCAATGGAATTAATGCATTTTAATGTTCCTTTAAGTGCATTCCAAAAATAGCAATTTGATTAACTCACGCGCTTTTAAAAGTGTGACAATCACAATGAAAAATCTCTGTTGGCTGAGGTATGGTGCAATTTTAAGCAGCATCTTGGGTAGCTATGCCATACCCTTCATCCTTTCAAACAAATTCCTCACATCAATCAAAAGAGCCTCACTTAAAGATGAATGGCGAAATACAGACAACAATCAAGCTGTACACACTACTTTTCAAGTCTACCAAAAACATGT